>NC_049215.1:17188429-17553429 GCF_013347855.1 Anguilla anguilla
GTGGAATAACATAGCAACAGCGGAGGCGGTGTGGGAGAGGACAGTGACCTTGATACCCATCAGCAATATCTGCTTGGTGTGAACCCCAGCAGTGTGCTTCAAGTGTAAAGCTTGGGGGTGGCGATTATGGGGGATGTGACAGATTGGATGGATCGGCGGGTGACATCACAGCCCTTAGGCTCGTGAGCCATCCTCGACTCTCACTTTCCTGAGATAAGATCACATTATTGCTCATTTCATTATTGTTGTCAGAATGAGAAGCAGGTGATAGGACTTATCACAACATCCTCAGTGCAAGTTGTTGAATGGTAGATCAAAAGACAAATATGTACACACACATGATATGGTACTTTGAATACACTTTGAGGTATTTTTCTTCATCATTTGAAACTAAGGATGAAGCAACATAGCACTTAGATTAGTACAAACATGTGACACACGCACGCTCACACAACTCTTCCTTTTAGCCTGATATGACGACTGTAACAAAAGAACAGCTTTCTAATGTTCTCCAAGGAATTTATTTCCCTTTAATGTCTTATGGTCCAGCCATGCAGTTGCGTATGCCCGATAATTTTCCACAGGGTGGTATTGGAGAGCAAGATAATGGATATTTAATGATACAGTTTATTAAGTGCCTGTAGATCCTTCTTTACATTTCTTGTCAAAACCAAATGGTGTTCCACCTTCAACAAACACCGAAGAAGGGAAATCCTTTGAGCTTCATTAGAAGGCTTGTCACAGAGTGTCTGTGTTTGTTTGTTTGCAGAATGGAAATGCAGATTTGACAGTGGGGCACGAGGGACAACTTTTATGATGCTTTCTGTTTATTCGTTTTGGGTTCTCTCTGGGGCATAAATTCCAGTTAACAAGGCAGTCCTGAAAGCTGGCTGTTTGCAGTGTGCCTCGTTTGAATGCTCACAGCCCAGCGTTGACTGCTGGCAAAGACAGAAAACCACTGGAGCGAGCAAATGGAGGGAAGGAAAACAACAACGATGACAAACAAAAAGGCCACTTTTTTATGTGTGTAAATAGTGTTAACAAATTGCAGCGTCGTTGTCAAAAATAATGCACAATGCACCGTGGAGTATTTTAGCCTCGGTGACTAGTCCCATACCTATTGTAAAATAGAATGTGTTTGCACATTTGTGTGTGTGTGTACATGTGTATTCATTCATCACATACATTCCACAATATGTACTTGTGCATGCCTGAATCTGTGTGTGTGTGTGTGTGTGTGCGTGCGTGCGTGCGTGCGTGTGTATGCGTAGTTGTGTCAGAAATTATGATGATGGTGAGATGGACATATATTTTGCATACATGCACCCACATAATAGGGTGTAAGACTGAGGGAAGAACTGCTCCAATGTATTAAGCAGCGACAGATTGATGTGACTGCGCTGCCATTCAGTTGTGCGAGCGTGCCCTGTTTGTTTCCTCGAGCAGCGGGAGCCATTTCATGAACTATTAATGATGGTCGTGGGGGCGGTCCTTGTTTAGGTTATTCAATTATTTACAGTTATCTGCAGATCTCCAGGTCTCACTCAAGCTTGGCCCTTTAACCGGTGTGTAAGTGAGATAAGTACGAGCAAGTTCACGGCACTGGAGCGATCTCTACCGCTCATCATAGCGGCCACACGGATTAAATGCGGAAGCCTCGCTGTAGCTCTCCAGTCGTCTGGACAAAGCCAGACACCGTCCTGCTTGCTAAGTGCTTTAGTTGAAATATAGAGGGACTTGGAGTGACAGGTCAGTGTAGAATTACGCGTCCCTCCGGTCATAAACGCCCATGTTGTGAAATCCAGAAGTGAGTGGAAGAACTGCAAAGTCCTGGCCAGTCGCTGACCCAGAAGAAATCTGACATTCACCGTTTAATTTCAGCAATGTGATGTGATTTAACTGCCATATGGTAGAGCAACTGCCTTACAAAAGAACACACCCCGCTAATGGAAACATATCTTGAGATATGTTGAGATTACAATATAATAATAATAATAATTCACATATATTATTTTTTTCAGAATCATTTTTCTTATCCTGAAGATTTCATATACATGTTTTTTTTTTTTTTTTTTTTAAATGTGAAATTAAGTATATTTTCTTTGACTCCAGTCTGTGTGTGTGTGTCCACGCATGCGTGTGTGCATCTTTACTGTAACACCACTCTCTCTGCTCCTGCTGCAGAGTTCTTCCTGGAGCTGCTGGAGAACACTGAGAAGTCCCTGAACGACATGTTTGTGAGGACATATGGCAAGCTGTACATGCAGAACTCGGAGGTCTTCCAGGACCTCTTCACCGAGCTCAAGCGCTACTACACGGGCGGCAACGTCAACCTGGAGGAGATGCTCAACGACTTCTGGGCCCGTCTGCTGGAGCGCATGTTCCAGCTGCTCAACTCGCAGTACCACTTCAGCGAAGACTACCTGGAGTGCATCAGCAAGTACACCGACCAGCTCAAGCCCTTCGGGGACGTGCCCCGCAAACTGAAGGCTCAGGTGACCCGGGCCTTCATCGCAGCCAGGACCTTCGTCCAGGGACTCATGGTTGGCCGGGAGGTGGCCAATAGGGTGTCCAGGGTAAGGTTTTCATGCTTATTTGCTGTTCTCTCTCTCTCTCACACACATACACAAACACACCCACCCACACACACACACAAACACACACACACGCACTCGCTTCCAGGCACACATGTATACATATGGCACACACTACCCATATACACACACACACTCACATATACATTTATGGCCATGATGCTCCCAGAGCAGTTGTGAAATCAGAATACAAATATACACCAGAATGTAGCTCAAGGCTACAGGATTCACAATTACCAACCGACTGTTCCTGAAGACTTCCCGTTGAGGTCGCCTCCCTCAGTCGCTCCGTGTCGGGGTGTTTTTGGCTCTCGCGTGATCGTGTGAAGGGTGCACCAGCTTGCAATTACACTCCTAATTTCCCTCCGCAGTCCAAGGAGCCTCTTACAGCAAATTAATGGGAGTTCTGTTTAAAAAAGATGTCTCAGTCACATGATGCGTTTTGCATGAAGTATTCTGAGGTTTCTGCGGCGCTAATAGATGCTAATGGAGCAGTCAGATGTACTGAGCCTTTAATAAGTATTTGGCTGCTCTTCACTTGGTTTCACTCTCATGAAAAAAATGTGTACCGTACAGTCATAGTTCATTGGCAGAATCAAATGAAAGTACTAATGTGAGTTTGCAGGATTGGCATCGCTGCGATAAATAACTGCACGATCACTCATTCTGTTGTGTAAATAACAAGGAAGAAATTCACACTTTCTACCACACTGAGTCAAAGTTAAAGGAAAACTGTAAAATGAAATCAGTTCATTTTGAGTTTAAAGATAATTATACCAGTGCATAATATCTCTGCACGATGTAATTGTTCCTGTTTCAGTCTAGAGTAGCAGATCGGTATTGCAAAGTCTGTACAAGACATACTAGACCCATTTTAAGTTCCTTGATTGATGCCTTTTTTGCTATCCCACGCATTTCCACTTGCTATTCTGATGCTCTGTTGACTTGACATTTTTATATTGCAGGTATTTTCTGAGCCGGTGCCCAGTTGCACGTCTGTTGCCAAGTTTGAAATTCACTTCAACAAGACTTGTTTTCTGCAGACGCAAAAAATGTTTTTCACGGAAGAAGCCCATATTTAAATCTCATTGTATCAGGCCCTGATCATTTACACAGTTACTTAGTTCTTTTAACTGTAGTGTTGGGGCGGCGGTGTAGCATAATTTTAAAATAAAAAGGTTGTGTCGCTCTAGATAAGAGCCTGTATTGTAATGTAATGTAATGTTGATAAATGGTGGCAGTCCCTTATGTCACTGAGGTCATGTTCAAAAGCCGAACATGAGGACACAACCATTCTTGTGCTAGGGACCAAAAGAATACCACATTTGTACAATGCCATCAGCGTGTTGAACGCTTCTCCTGGTCTATCAGTGATCAGACCCTACAACCCAGCATTGGTTCTCTGGTCCCCTGTGACCGCCAGCCCACACATCCCAGGCCTTCTGAACGCTATTTTCCCTCAGCAGTCCTGGAATTACGCACCTGAAACCATCAGAACCTCTTCGCATTTATGGTGTTAACTACAAGCACACCTGTTCAGACCTTGCCTTAATTCCCAGACCTCCAGTCCCAGTTCCCAGTATCTGAACATGGCAGCCGCTGAGAGAAATCTGATATAGTGCGCCTCTTCCAGACTGTTGGGTGCAGTGAGGGTGTCAGCATGATCTACAGTGATGAGTTCTTCTTCCAGATCGTTGTGCACTAACTGATATAAGGCAGCGTTTTGCTTTAATAATGCTATAAGTGGTCTGTGTGCCGATTAGGCAGGTAGGGTGTAGGTATCAGGCCTTGACATTTCACTCTTGCCCAATTGCTCAGGGCAAATACAGGGTTTCCCCTTCAATGCTTTAGGAGTGATGGGCCACCCTGCCTAGCAGAGTGGCCACCCCGCCTGAAAATATCAAAAAATATAATATGACAATGTCATTATTTGAAATGCTATGATTTAAAAATCAATCGAAAATTTGCTAATATAAGCGCTCCATTTTGTGAAATGATCAATGATTCAATGCATGTGTGTGGTGTGCACTCCCCGTGGCAAGTAACCAACTCCAAGTATGAAATTACAGTGTTTGGATTGCCGTTCATTGTTTACGTAGATGAGATTTACCTCAGGAAAG
This sequence comes from Anguilla anguilla, assembly GCF_013347855.1. Classification (NCBI taxonomy): domain Eukaryota; kingdom Metazoa; phylum Chordata; class Actinopteri; order Anguilliformes; family Anguillidae; genus Anguilla; species Anguilla anguilla. The sequence continues at coordinate 17,193,144 of NC_049215.1, forward strand.
TGAATCACTAGCCTAGCTGAATGATGATCTTATCAGCAAATAAAAGGAGCTTGCCACCAAAAAGGGTCAGATAAAGATCTTCATATTTTTTCCATGTAAATGTAAACGAGATAAGGGAGAATGGGGACAGTGGGAACCAGTGTTCTGTTGTCAGTGAAGCCGCTGGTAATACAGAAGCCTTCGCGAATGGCACAGGTGTCAGAACACCCCGAGTCTGTGCCGCAAACCCAGCCTGGCTTGAGCTCCCTCGCCACCAAACGTGGCTTTGTAAAACAAGCCTGGGAGGGTAACTAATTCATAACTAAAGCTTGTAATGTTCATTAGATAAAGAAACTCCAAAATATCCTAATCGCAGAGCAGCAGTTGAACACAGATATTAGCAAGCTTGTTTTACATAACATTAAATATTAAACTGATACACATTATATCCTTTTTTGTTATTTTCCAGTCTCTTAATTTCATTTTTTATGTCTGTGATATTTTGAAGCCAAATGACATTTCTAGTTCCATTTACAGTTTACATAATCCAGTTCTGACCACTGCTGTAGGGATGATCTGCAACTTGTGTAGGCAGCAGTAGCAGTCGGTGAAGAGAGGTAGAGCAGAATGTTTTATTGAGGTGCCCACATTGTACACTCTGTGCACTAAAGAAAAAATGAAAATAAAAATGAAACATAGGGAAATAGGTATAACCCCCCACCCCCTTCCCCAATCCCCCAGCCTGCAATCTCACCTGAACGTACCTTCTCCACAAACCCCCCTGGGACTCGGTCTGGAGTCGCGCTGCACCACCTCACCACCCGCCCTACAGAGAAATCCTGTGGGACACACTGAAATACGCTGTGTGATCGGTGTGTGACTCAGTTAGTCACCTGGCTTGCCTGATTGGGGAATGTAGTGGTTAGAACGCCTGGCCAGTTGAGCTGATTCCACTGTGATGAAAAGTCCCTTCTATATCGTGCAGGCACGTGCTTTCAAGAGCTAAATATCAGGGTCTGGGTATGTTGTCCTTCTTTGCAGTCTTTGAAAGTGTCAAAGAAAAACTGTACTGGGTTCCTGGGTATGTTTTTGCCATGATGGGTTTGTAAGTCATGGAACTTCTGGAAAATAAGTAAATAAATGAATAAGTAAGTAAATGAATAAATAAATAGAAGCATGAAGGAGGTCATTGCAAGCATGTAGCACGGAGGGATAAGGGGGAAAGTACATACTTGTTTAAACTTTTGCTTTTGAAATGCTTGAAAAACGCTCACGTGGAACACCACAGGGTGCCGGCTGTTTTCCCATGAGGACAGCTGACTCGTTTCTCCGTGGGCTTGTTGTCCCCATCTGCCTCGGCTCAACCCTCCTGCTTTCTCTTCCTCTTCTTCCTTGGTTTCATTTTTTTCATCCTTCCTCAGTGACCTCCAGGTGACTGCTTGCATAATTCCTGACCCCAGGCACTGGAAAGGAGAGGAGAAAAAAAAAAACTATGTTTGGATCGAAACTTTGCGTCTTTGACTTGTAACATTTATCCTGTGTACATTGCACTTATCAAACAGGCGCATTCTGTTTGAAGTGAAGGCAGGCTTACCGCTGGCTTTCTTGTATACTCTGGACATTCAGTGCCTTGGGGGCTGGCAGCCATGTTACGCAGGAGAGGTACCAGGAAAGCCCTGCTTCCTGCTTTTGAAGATTCAGCGCTCAGCAACATTCACTCTGCAACATTTTTTGTCCTTCTTTTGTTTTTGTTTTATTTTGTGTTATATAGTCTAAGTGTCATGGTAATTTCTTAGCAAGAGTCAAATGTATTTTTTTTCTCTCCTTACCTTTACACAATTTAATTGCAAATAAAATGGAACTTGGCTGGTTCCATTATTTTTCCCGGATCAGAATTATATTACAGAAGGTTTAGTGTAGTTCATAGTTAGCAAGACCATCTTACTGCCTCTCCTTCAGTGGATAACAATCTATCCAAAGCAGATGGCTATAAATGTGTGGATGAGGGCGGGGGCGCTTATAAATCAATTTATCTCACACATATTTGTGTCTCAGCAGACAGGAGTAGCAGCTAGAACAGTGAGGGCCATTTGTTTTTTGTCGCTTGTATTTACCTCAGCAATGCTTCTAAGACAGAGGCTTTTCTTTTCCTTCAGATTGGCAGAAAATGGAGGTTCTTTCGGTGTTTTTTATGATTCATGTGGTGAAAGTTGCAGTCTTTACCCATGCAATTATTATGCTAATGGTTGGTTTTATTCTTTTTAAAATTTATTTGTTTGTTTGTTGGTTTAATATGCTGGGCATGTTAGTGGGGAGTGTCTGAGCATTTTTAAAACTCAGTTTTTCTGCTTGAAAACAGGGAAAATAAGAAGTCAGGCAAAGAGAAGTGTATCAAACGCTTACATTTATCTGAATGCCTTGCGCTTTCTAGAGAGGCTTAAACAGCCCCCTCGATGTGACAGTGACAGTGACAGCCTCCCCACGCCCCCAGGGATACCCTCCTGTAGGCCATGGAGGGTGTAGCAGGGATTATCAGTAAATAAATAAATAAATAAAAAGATAAGCTTTAAATCACCATGCGTTCCTCTCTGCTCCACGTCTTGCCAAATCCTGACCTTTTTTTTGTGGTTATTAGAAACAGCCGATGGCAATGTTAGAGCTGAGGGCTGTTTATCTCAGCTCCTGTGTTCTTTGGGGGTACAGAGGGGCCAATTACAAACAGCTCACACCCGTCAGAATAAACAGCGGTGTCTCTGGACTCAATAACTGTTTGTGTCCTGCAAAAACCAGCTCCCTGTAGCTCTTGGGTTAAAATATCAGCATTTTATTTATTTATTTATTTATTTATTGTTGAAAATTAGTAATTAAAACTTTGTTTTTCTCTTTCTTTTTTAAAGTTTTAGAAAACTTGTAGCTCCATGAAATGCTGAATAAATGGTGTGGATGGTGTTCCTGCGGTATTTTAGCACTTTATTTCTGGATAAGCTAATTTATGCGTTTATATGGTAATGAATGGAAATGAACTGCTTGATTTGGTTACCAGGTGGTGTGCGCACTGTGTGCATGGTCAGGTTAGTATCTGCAGCATGTCGCATAATGCAGCGTATTAATAGCCAAGAATATTTTTACAGGTAACTGTTCTGCTTAAGCAAAGGGTGTTATGGACAAGGAACAGACTGTCTTTGAGAAAGATGAAGTTTCCACATAGGAAGTGTGCTTGCCTACACCCATCTAGTAAAAGTAGATGAACTCTGAACAGGACTTAAAGAGTTAGCTTCTTTGAAAGGGCAGTTTTAAAAAAAATACTTTAAAAAAATACGTTTAAAAAGGGGAATGCTTCTTTTCCACTGAAATAATTTTTTAAAAAGCCAGTTCCTCTTTAAAAAAAAAAAATGATATGCATAAATAATTAAAAAGGGCTTCATTTTAAAGTTCTGGAGATTTCTTTACACATGGCCACTCACAAACGGGTTTTGGAAAGTGATGTAGTCCAAAGGTATTGCTGTGTAAGGCCTTCACCAGGTTCAGTGATGATTTTATAATGCAAACCATTTATTAATATCGCACCAACACAGAACAGCGGTCACTGTGTATCACATGAGACCCCAGAGTGATGGATTGCAGCAGTGAAGTCACTTCACCGTGTAACAATGGGCCCAAACACAGGGAGTTCAGCCATGACTCCCCAAACTGTTGTTTCACTTTGGAAATGTGTGTTGTGCAGTGTTACATGTACCCATGCTCACAGTACAGCTACACATTTCAGGAGGGTTTGAAGAGAGGAGGGTGGCACATTCAGAGCGTAAATGTGCGTGGCAGACTTAATTCTACCCATATTACTCACTCATATGAACACCCACAACATTTATATGCATGTGCTTTCACCCTGTAAGGATAAAAAAAAGCTAAAATTTGGCATTCCAATGTTAGCATGTCTAATGTTAACCCCCCCACGGTGAAATCCCAGGAAAATAGCATGATTCCATCCCTCCCCCCCCCCCCCCCCCCCAAAAGGGCCCCTTCCTTTAGCAAACAGGAATCGTGAGTGTACATACAGCACGGGTATTGTGAGAACTGACAGGAATAGGAGTGGAAAGACTTCATTTTTTGGGGGGGGGGGGGGGGGGGGGGCTGGAATCATGCTATTTTCCTGGGATTTCACCGTGATATTAAGAGCCTCTGTGACTGTAGCCTTTCACAGGGAACAACTTCATTAAATAGGGTGGGGGGAAGGGGGGGGGGGCTGGCTGGCTGTCTCTCCACATTCATTCTGCTTCCCATGGGGCAACATCCATAATTAAGCATCAGGAATATGCTCTCCCTGCACCCCGCGGGTCAGAGTAAAAGGTACATTTCGTGACAAGATGAACGGGCTTCCTGAGAAACGGCCCATTACTGTGCTCTAAAGTGAATGTTTTACATCTTATTAGACGGGGTTATCTCAACTTCTGTGCCACATTTCCTCCGCACTCCATCACAGAAGCGCTGGATTTGAGATGTGAGATGAAAATCCGGAAAATGCATGCTCTTAAAATATCTTAACACATATATTGAAATGCTTTCTTTTGCAGGTAGGCTAAATCCGACCACAAAGTGAAATTAAAATGCAGATAATGTGGCAGATGCCCAACAAATCCGTATTGGGTGCGGTACATTTTCTGAGTCTCATCACTGCTGAGCATTCGTAATGCAGACGTGGTGAGCGTCTCCCAAATTATCTGCTTTTTAACTTGCCTTTTTGTGCTTTCTGTGCAGCGCAGACACGACTGAAAGAGCAAAACTACTCAGACTTTTCCAGTGCATGTGCATTATTCTGGGAAAGTCCATTAAAAATGCATTAGTGTCATAAATTAGATCATATGAAGGCCACAAACTCTCAAAAGCATTTATTATTATTTTTTTTTTAGAAAAATATAATTCATAAAATATTTTTTTTCCCCATGTGGGAACAGAGCCAGAGGGAAGCTCTGCAGGCTTTTTTACCAACAAACGGCATTCATCGCTGCAGCCTCTGCGGCGCATTTAGTTTGCGCTGGATGACTGACAGCTTTCACATTATGCATGTGTGTCGGTGGGATATTTGCTGGATTTCAGATGTGCGTCTTTGCCCAGGGGAACCACAGCAGGCCGCTGCCTTTGAGCCTTCTCGTGAGGAGTCCCGTGCCCCGGCCGCCTCCGTGTGCTCGCGCTGCCCTTTGTGCTCGGTGAAAGCGCTGACGCTGTCATGTCCGAGGGGCCCGGTGCGTGATCGCCGTGGAGATCTGAGATGTGACGAGGCCTTTCTGATGCCGCTTGTTCAGCTCTAGCTCCTTTGTTCAGTTCGGGTGTTTGGGGCACCCCTCTGTCGCACCCCCCCCCCCCCCCGCCCCCCCTTCCCAACCAACCCCCTGTGGTTCATAGCAGATTTCAGGCCCATAATGTACCAAGCTTGGGGTGTGGGGGATGCAAGCCATTGACGCCCCCCCCCCTCCCCTCCCCCCGCCCCCCTCTGTGCACAGATTGGAGTGAAGAAGTCACCGGTTCTGTTCAGTTCAGTGCGCAGATGGCCACTGACACGTATGGACAGACAGTCTCAATGAGCCTCCGCATGCTAGCTGAAGATGTAGCCTGTTCTAAAGCTTTACAGCGCCGAAACAGACCAGGAAGTCTGAATAGTGTCCACTCAACCTTTTCCCAAGCTTTAAGAATTCCGCTTATTATTTGATGAAGTGTGTCCTTGACACTGCAGCCCCTGTGATTCTAACAGTCTAACAGCCACATCCTTAATCTGGCTGTATCAGTCTGGCCATCTAATGAAACCCCTGTCTAATTGGTTTTAATAGCTTCCTCCTTCTCCACCTCAGCTGATGTGTAGTGAGCATCCTGAAGTTAAATGGCTCCTTCACATCATCCAGGTGGGGGCTACACATGGGGATCATTGTGGTGAGACACCTGACATCCCCATGGGCTGGCAACCACCCCAACCTACTGCTGTAAAGCAGTTCAAAATCCATGAAAGGATTTATATAAATGCTATGTATTATTATTATTATTATTATTATTATTATTCACTCGCACACCATAGGTATCATTGTGTGTGTGAATGGTGTGTGGGCCCTGCAATGGATTAGTGACATGTATAGTGTATTTCTATCGCCCAATGCATGCTGGGATAGGCTCCAGTCCCTTCCATGACCCTGACCAGGAATAAGCTGGTTAGACGCTGAATGGATGGGTGGATGGATTATTAGTATTAGTATTTGTAGTATTAGTATTATGGTTATGATACATTTCACTTTCTCCCAGTCTAAATTCAGTATATTGCCAGTTTCTTTCCTGCAGCGTGCTGAGGACTGTATTCAGTTATTTGATGATAAATTTGGGGAATGGAGAGAAGTTGAATGAGGGGATAAACTCACACCCCATTCAGGCTGTGTACTGAGCCGCTGTGTGAGTGCAGCAGCATAGTTAGATTTTTATTTTTTTAGCTTGAAAGACGAAGAGTGAGACATGATGCTCATTCTCAGCAGGCAGGCGGTTTCCTTTGTGTTGCACACGCACTTTCCTGGATACCTTTTTGAAATTATCTTTGTAGTACTATTTCAGTAGGTAACTGCATTTCACACCATGAAAAAATAAAAACTTATGTACTTTTTAAGATCACTTGGAAAAGTTCTTCAAGGAAAATAGTTTGGGTTATTGATATTCATATTCCTCTGTCTCTGGCATGCAGAAGCAGCAAAATAGGTCAGAAAAATAGGAATCACCCATATTTCCCTAATGAATGTTTTTATCAGGCAGTTCACACTCCTTTCAGAACCAGCCTTTACCGTGTTAGATTATTGTGCCCTGTGTGATGCTCATGTTCTCTGAGCTGACCTGTCAGAACTACAGGTCTACTTTACCCAATTCCAATTTTTTTCACTTTCACCTTCAGCACACATCCAATGATGATTTCCATATGTCTGCTACTTTTTACCCCAAGATGAACACTTGAAATGGATCTAAATGTAAATGGCTTTATGCTGTGGTGGCTAACACAGTTTTTTTTTAGCTTTGGATATATGAACACTGAAACACCTTGCACTAAACTTTATAGAGGGCAGTGGATGATGTGCTCAACTTGCCCCTCCCCCTCGGTTAAACGACAGCGGGCGAGGACAGCTCCAGCTCTTGCAAATTTTTGCCAAGGAGTTGAAGACCAAATAGCCAGTGTATCTCAGCGCTATCTTCTGTGCAATTAAAGGCCGTTCCGTTCCCAAGCGAATGGGAAATGCGCAATGAAGAATGCATGCAGGTTTAGTATCCCCGAAGAGAGAGAGAGAGACTGAGTTTCATGCCTATCAGATAAACCTAAACACGTGGCCTATAGCTAATCAATTAGAGACAACTGAAATGCATTTATGATCATTGATTTACGATATATCCCTGAACGGTGTGGATTTATGTAATACACAAATAATACGTCCTGATTAGGCAGTTTACCGTAGAATAAACAATTTAATAGCCTAAGCAACCAACAGATTTGAAGAAGGAGTTATCATGTAAAGATACTCAGTATTTGACTCTGGAATCTTATCTATGATCCATCAAGATTATTTACTTTCTCATCATGTACATACTGTGGAGATATTTTAATATTGAAATATTAAAATGATATTTCCTTGTATCTAAATGTGTGAATAAATAAGTATACTAAAACATGCTGTATCCCTGTTTCTCCTCAAGGCCCAATCCTATTAACCTGAGAGGGATGTTCCTGCAGTCATCAGTTTTAATACTTATTCCTAAATTGTACCTGTGGGAAGGAAGAGATGACACGCCTGACATTAAGGTTAAACCAATCAGCGAAGCTCATGATGACCAAACTGAAGTAAAACGGAACTTAAATGAGCCACAGGAACGGGCAGAGAAAAAATGTACTTGCATCACCAGAGTGAGGGGGAATTGAGTTTGCCACAAAGCCAACTGCTGCAGACAGGAAGTATGTGAGGCAGATAATGTTTGGAGGGCGTCGTGCATATCTGGCAACTCAAATGTGGAATACAGGGATTATTGCTTTTCAGAGAGCAGTCTGGAGTGATTGCATTTCTGCCAGGCAGATCAGACAGGCAATGAAAAGACATTTTAGTGCATTGTCATTTCATTTATGTATTTATGTATTTATTTCTTTTTATGAAGCTCGTATTTGTGGGAAGAGAGATCCTCTTATCTTTGGTTCCATTGGAGAGCTGTTCTGCATTTGCGTAAAAAGAGCTTGTATTGTCCCGATCTTTAAAAGAATCTCATAAAGCATCTTGCTTTTCAGAGAGCAGTCTGGAGTGATTGCATTTCTGCCAGGCAGATCAGACAGGCAATGAAAAGACATTTTAGTGCATTGTCATTTCATTTATGTATTTATGTATTTATTTCTTTTTATGAAGCTCGTATTTGTGGGAAGAGAGATCCTCTTATCTTTGGTTCCATTGGAGAGCTGTTCTGCATTTGCGTAAAAAGAGCTTGTATTGTCCCGATCTTTAAAAGAATCTCATAGCGCATCTGAGGTCCTCTTATTTTGAATGAGTTAACAATACGGTTTATTGAAGATCTCTACACTGTAGAGTACCATGCAGAGTACCCTCACTCAGAGTACCCTTATAAAACTACATATCTGAACGCTGTGTTGATTTTGCCCATGAAATGATTGATATTTTTATGCATACTGTATGCATTGTAAGCTGTGTTTGCGTTAGTCAGCTCTCCAATATAAAACGGCAATTTTTGAACCTCACCATCTCCACCATTTCAAAACCCACCGCAGTATCATGCCAATTGCCATAGGCTTGTGAAATACAGATTTGGATATAGCTATGTTATGCTATGTCTGTGTTGTGGACACCCTCTTAAAATTCCCTTTTGGCAAACAAACATTTCAAACTCAAAACACAGTTTTTTGGTGATTAATTACATTACATTTTAGCCAAAAGCAATGAACACAGCTTAATTAATTTAACATACAATCCATTTATACTGCTGAATATTTACTGAAGCAATTGGAAGTAAGTAACTTTCTCAGCTGTACAGCGGGGCTGGCTCCACTGGGAATCAAACCTACACTGGAGCAGTAAGCCCAGTTCCCTAATCATTATGTTACACTGCCACCTTAAGCAATCAGTATTCCGGTTCTGTTGTGCTGATTTATCTTTTCTTATTACACTGTGTCCTAATTAATAAGTAATATAAATTCACAAGCTCAGCCTTAAGCCTTTTCCTTCTGAGACGGTTTCTGATGTTTTTCTATTTCATGTTTACAATTTTGACTATTTGGAAACTGGCTGTTTATCTGGAAATGTTTCTGACACGACGTGCCTTATTAATGAAAGATGTTTGTAAAAGACTGTTCTACAGGCCCTGCCAACCTGCAGTCCCTTAGACGATGAGCGTAGGGGACAGTCTGTTAAGGTCTGAGCCGTGACCTCTCCCCCATTTCCCCCGGCAGCCAGGATTCACCCCTGACATTTAGGTGGGGCCTGAACCCGACGGTGGGGGGGTCAAATGGGGAGGGCAGGGAGGGCATGGTTCTTTGATCCATAAGGTCCCGTTCCAGCAAAAGAGTCAGAAACTTTAGCAGCGCATGAAGCTTGCGTCCGCCGGGATGCGAAGGAGTTCTCGCATGTGGCTTCGGTGCGTCGTCCCCCACCCCTCCCTCCAGCGAGTGGCGCTTGGTTGTAAATCACCAGATTCCCATCACCCCCAACAGACCTTTCCAGAAACAGACAGCTGAGTCCACCCATCCGTCTAGGTCATCTTGCCGTTAGTTGCTCTTGTGTTGCACGGACATGATGTCTAGCATTACCTCTGCATTTTTCCCCCTCCAGTCCTGGGTGCTAGTGCTGCTAGTGGATTCCTGTCACATTTTACTGGATCGTTCCGTTTCATAGTACCTGCCAGTGTCATTTCCCATATAGGCTTGTCAGGAACCTAGTATTTTGTACTCCCTGCTTACAGGAGAGCAACAGAAAAACACTCTACTCTTCTACTACTCTAAAAGCACAAGAAAAGAATTATGTGCAATGGTCCAGTATCCATGCTTAACTTGTGAGAACTGCTTAACTTCATGCATTGCTGTGAATGCCACATAAGTAGTGTAAAAGTGGCACCAGCATTTAAAGATGGAAAGAAAGGCTGAAATTGTGATGACCACAGGCATTTAAATGCTCTATTCACTGAAACCTCCTGTTGGGAAGGGTATTTTTACCCCAGTCTGATAACAACCCTTTACAGCAAGATGTCTGAATTTATCTGAGGAATTATGAATTATGTATTGCACATTTTGTGTGCTCTGGATTTGAGTTTGGGGGATTGAAAATGTGTCATGAACAAAATGGAGCGAAGAAAATAACCGAATGAACCCTTGCCTACAATTGTATTGTGTGCGTGCGTGTGCGAATGTGTGTCTGTGTGTGTGCATGTGTGTCTGTGTGCGTGTGTGCATGTGTGTCTGTGTGTGTGCATGCGTGTGTTTGCATATTGCATGTATAAGAAAGGAGAACTGCAAAGCTGCTTCCTTGAATAGTCTCTGGTGTTGCTTGATCTGCTGTTTTTACTGAAACTTCCAGAAGTTTCCATGTCCTTTTGTAAAGCTTGCCCTCTGGGGTTTTCCCTCTGTACGTGGAAAATTAGGATTTTCCTCTGCAGCCTGACAAATTGCACAGAGAGCAAATTGTAATGAGTGGTAATAAAAATGACACAGAGTGCAATCCAGGGTGATGCAAAATAGCAAAATAATAATTTCCTCTCTGAAGTGGTGATTAGAAGAAATGGCTGAAATGCTGTGGATAATTCGCGCCCAGACCTCGGCGTGAACCTGGGAGTAATGTTCACGGCATTGAAGCATCTGCATTGCCATTTAAAACCTCATTTTTAAAGGTCTATTGAAAGAAAATCGGACTATTTTAAGGATCCGAAAGCAGTTTCTGTGGCAAATGACTGCCAATTTGAACTGAATGTAGGGCTGGGATGTGGTGTAAACAGAGCGTGGCTAACTGTGGTGTGATCTTGTGTTTATTACCTTGGAAATAAGATGCAAATTTGCCATCAGACATGGTCTGGTGTTGTGAATAAGGGGATGAGGGAGACTGTGAGCCATAGCCTTTTACCACCACTGCTGACCCTCGATGCCTTTGGCCTTGAAACCTCAGGCCTGCAGCCATCTTGGTTTGTGACTTTTTCTTTGGACAGACTCCCTGCAGCTCACCCGAGAGGCACTTTCATTCAGAGCTGCACCTGGTCTCACACGTTAAGTGTCTGGGAATAATATTGCTATACAGAGATAGTTTAGCCATTTTTCCCCCCTTGAGGGTCGTTAATAAAGTTCTTTGTGAGCATCACTACAAATGCAGCTTTGGCATGTCAGCAGAGCATGCTGCAAAAAATAAAAAATAAAAATAATACTGTCAGCTCTTTTTTCCCCAGTAATATTATAAACCCTTAGGTGCAGCCAAAAACAGTACCGTATGACTTTTCCTGGAGTAGGATCTAAAAAATCTACAATGCATATCGTTACAGTCCACAGTGGAAATTCAAAGCTTCTTTTTTACAAATGTCCTCCAACCTGATCTACAATGGGTTACTAATTTTTTATTTTTTTATCATAAAATAGATCTTGAAATTAAATGATGGCACATTGACATTTTTTGTTATTTCTAGCTATAGTAATAGCTCTATAAATATTGCTGAAATTTTCTTTTTACCTGTTTCTGAGGGAATAATAAATAAATATATAAATGGGAAGTTGGGAAATTTGCTTGCACAACCACGCCAGGGTTTTTCTTTTTTTCTTTTTTTTTGGGGGATTGTCTCTATGTTTCTGTATTTTCAGTTATGGGTTTCTTTGTGTAATTCACTTGTGATAGCTCAGAATTTCCATTTAGATTTTTGACTGTTGCATCAGTTTTCTCTCTCTCCTACATACATGCACACACGCATGCACTGTGCAAGGAACAGATTCTCTCGAAGTCATAATGAATATGAAATAAGGTCCAGTTTATATATTTCATGAATATTAAACTTACGTTTTGTCAAGAAATCATTAAATCATATCTCTAAGCTCAAATAAAACCTTTATTCTATGCATACCATTATGATAAGCACTACAGAATGACTTGCCAGGGCCCAACCATTTTACCACATGCTGCTTTGGCACTCTGTTTAACACACAAGCAGCAAGCACTGGAGAAGCCTCGCATCAGACACAGCAGTCAAGATGGCTCTTTTCCTGACAGACAGAAAACAGTAAGGGGTAACAGATTCCCTCCCACGGGGAATTATGAAAATGCAGACAACAGGTAGTTTAGGTGGGCAGTTTAATTAGCCACCGCTACAATATGTTGTAAGACGCTGAACCTGCAGTTAATAAAACAGTATCATACCTTCTGTTAATGATAAAATGAACATTACTGCATTAATGAGAGCTACAGTAATATGGAATGATCCGATAAATATCTTCTGTAGATTGAGAGAAGGTCCATCACCAGCCGGCATTGAGAGAGAGCATGAGCCTGTGGGTTGCAGGCAGACCCTTCTCACCTTTTCTAGAATCTCTCATTCCATCCATTCAATTCAATTTAATAATACTTTATTGGTGTGACTGTATATAATTCATATTGCCAAAGCAATTCACAATGGAACAATTAATAATGAAACCTAATACATATAATTAATAGAGTGAAATATGTAAATAGGAAATAAATCAACTTATAAATAACCAAAGCCAAACCTACAGACAACCTACAAGTTTAACGACAAATGCAGGACAGTATTAAGAAAAAAACTACTACCAATACAAATGACAGAGTTGGTGCTTCACTGGTTTTCCCTCATTTTGTGACAGGGGTCCACATATGTTGCAGCCAACACCACACAGTATATAGAGGAGTTTTTCTATAGATTACTGAAATTTGATCATTTTGATTCCAATTTTTGAATAGATGTTTTTCCTTATGTCCTTGTAGTTTGGGCATTCAATTTGGAAATGCCGCTCTCTCTTTCTCTTTTTCTGTCTCTCACACATGCACGCACAAGATATCACACCCTAAATATCATTTGCCCTTCAAACCTCAGCCAGAACACAATGATGGTGTTTGTATTTACATCATTATTGGTCATTGTCCTGTTCGTTTACTTAAAAAATGAAGGGAATTGTGCGATTTGTATGTTTCGTATATTTGTAAGTAACCCTCCCTTTATGGTTTGGAATTTGCATGACGCATCTCAGACGATCTCATCTTTCGCGCAGCCGCTCCTCGCTCTCTCTCCAGCACACTGAGTGGGCTCTGTAATGACTGAATCGCGGCGATGTTTCCAGTAATTCCCGTTAATGCATGTCTGTCTCAGTGCCTCACAGCCACTCCTGGAGCTGAGATGGTTAATTACGGCGGCAGGGAGGAATATCTTCTCTTTCCTAGCGTTCCGAAACAAATATCAAATGCACCTTAAATACAATGAAGCAGAAGTATAGTTGAAACTCAATCCTGAAGTCTGAAATATTTCGCTTGATTTGATTCTTCTTTTTTTTTCCCTATTTTTTTTTTTTTACAGCTTTTTTCGGTTTTAAATTGAACATTACTCCTGTTTCAGCCTTGAGAAATGTGCTTAAGCTGCCAGTGGGGTGTTTATCTATTGTAATAAGTCTATGCGTTCTCTCTCATGCAGTTTTGCTTCAGAGGAGGAGTTGAACCATGTGAAAATGATGGTGGTATTGGCCCTCATTTTCGACCTCTCGGCCCTCTCCATCTTAATAGATTTAAAAGACCAATGTTCTTTCACTTTTCGATCTGCACTGAAGGTTAATCCACTTTAAGTAGTGCTTAGTCACCTCTTCTGAAGTGTTTTGTCAATAGTCGTAGCATTGTGCCAAATTAAGATGGCTTTGACATCGTGTGAATGGGGATTGGTTTGTCTTCACTGCCACAAAAACACTTGTGAAGGTCCTTCCTTGCTGGATCACAGTAAGCTACAACTTATAAATACACCACTAAAGTTCATATCAAGCAGAGAACTTGGTGATATCTCTGGAAAACATCACCCTTGCCGCATGCCACCTGGATTTTCAGCTGAGTCCCATGGTTCAGATTTAAGGCAGAGTACAGTACATGTGCAGCTCGTGTGGGAATACTGCAGGTGCCAGAGCAACCAGTGGAGGTGCTCTTGAGTAGCAAGACGAAGCTTAGTCTGCTGGCCAAGACCCTCCCGGGGTTACACTTCAACCAATCATGCGCTGCCTTACACTGCTGGCCAAAACCCTCTCTGGGTTACGCTCCAGCCAATCATACGCTGCTTCTGTTAGACTCACAGCTGCATTCTGGTACAGTCATATTTCACTTCCAAACTGTGGGGGGTGTCACCACTCTGAGAACCAGTACTTTAGTTTGGGAACCCCCAGTCAGGCACTGATTGAAGTCACAGTAAAGTCTCTGTATTTTTGTGGAAACCTGATTCCCTGTTGATTTTTGGCAGTAACAATTCAAGCTCGAGAACTGAAAGCCAAAAGTTTGGGTTTTCCTTTGTCACAATGCCTGATGTTTGAGTGAACTAAAGTCATCCGTTACCAGCATGAAGCATTTCTGAGATTGTGTATTGTTGTTATAATGAATGGATGGCAGTTCTTCTATGAAACTGCAGTGCGTGTGCATGCATATCCACATGTCCAGGCTCACGTGTTTGGTGTGTGGCTTTTTATATTTTGCCAAGCTTTTGTGAGCTGCAGTTTAAGGCGACCCATTTAATCTAAAAAAGCTGCTAATTCTACTGGTGTTTTCTTCTTGTTGTTTCTCTCTTGGCTTCCAGAGAACTCTCATTTGGCATTTAGTGCATACCTGCCGAGTGTGCTTATTGATGAAAATGACCTTAGCCACCGCTGTGCCTAGGTAAAAAGCTGTGGGACTGGGTTTCTGCTGCTTGTTTACTTGTTTCTGTCACTTTGCTTTTATTCTGAAGCCCTCAAAGGGAAAGGTCACTTTCTGAATTTTTATTATTATTATTATTTCAGTTTTAGTGTATGTTTTCAGTTGGCCCAGACAGTCTTTGTGTGCAATGAAGGACACGTCGAAAGCTTACAGGAGTATCTGTCGACCTGCCGGCTGACACTGGGGCATAATCGAGTTCATCTTTTAAAGTGAGAAGATAATGCACCTCAGGAAACTCCAAAACAGCTTTTATAGTGACATTATGTTTCTGGAGATTATTCTATTCAGTCTGTTCATTTTATAGTGTTTATTCACAATTATAAACATAACAATCTCTTTTTTTGTGCTGCTTTTTTTTTACCTTTTCAGTACAATAGCGGTGCAGTCTCTTAACGCTTACTGTCAAGGATGTGAGGTTTAGATTCTGCTGGCCTGGCCAAGGGGTAGCTATTGCACTATGCCCATGTTGTAGCTGGGATGCTTGCAAATTTAAATTGAGGCTATGATTATGAATGACTAGGACAGGAAAAGAGTTTCAGCAGTTACTGAGCGTTATTTATTTTATGGATGAGGCGTTGCAACAGTTAGAGATTGACAGGCAGAAGAAGCCAGGAGAACTAGTGTTCTGGAGGCCAGACCATAACCTGGCCATTCTGTTCTTGCATCTTACCAGTGGTCTGCCTATTGCAGTGAACCCTATGAGGTTATGTAGTCTTCTCTTTATTTTAGTCTTTGACACATCTATGCCTACATTCTGGAGAGTGTCCTTGATCATTTTGACAGTTAAAAGGGGTTTTTCTTCACAGCTGAAAGTATCATCCACTGCAGTGCTCTTCCGTGGGCTTCCAGGTCATTTGCTATTGCTGAGCTCACCTGTGTACATTCTTGCACCAGTGCATTCCTGCTGTAAATCAGTTGATTTTGACACATCCAATGTGTGAGCTTTGTCTCTGATCAATTTATTTTGATTTTGAAGGGGGGCTCTATGTGTAAAAAGGCGCAATTCCTGCATGGATCAATCCAATATGGATGTAAATATTCTCAAATTAAAGATGACAGTCTGCACTTTGATTTCACATTCATTGCTTGACTTCAAATCCAGTGTGTTGGAGTACAGAGTCAAAACAACAAACAATTGTGTCACTGTCCCAATACTTTAGTATTTAACTGTAGGAAGCGGCACCACTTCTTACAGTCTCAGGCTGCATGCCTTATAGGAAACGGATCCAGCCAAATGAGAACTGTCAGAATCTCCAGTTACATTTCCCCTATTGCCTCTCTTCCCAGCTAATATTACTGCTCTTTTTATGGCGGAGTCATATCCATAATTTCCCTTCAGTATGGCACTGACACATAACAAAGCATTTATTACAGCACTGTGTATTTCTTCCACATTGGCACTTTATTTCAATTGTGTTGCTGTCAATTTTTACT
The DNA here is from genome assembly GCF_013347855.1 of Anguilla anguilla. Classification (NCBI taxonomy): domain Eukaryota; kingdom Metazoa; phylum Chordata; class Actinopteri; order Anguilliformes; family Anguillidae; genus Anguilla; species Anguilla anguilla. The sequence goes on from NC_049215.1 coordinate 17,209,481, forward strand.
ATCTCTGCCGGTGTTCATCAAACCTCATTGTCTGCGCTGTGTTGTAAGTCGGTCAGGATAAAAGTGTCTCTCCTGCATTAATGTAAGTGGAATGTTAATTCATACCGGTACGGAGGGGATGTCTGCCGTTTTGTTTACAAAGGGAGCTTGAGCGGTGGATTTATTTCAGGTTTTAACATGTTTCTAATCTTCCCCGCCTGAAGAAACATCAGCAGCTGCGCTGAAAGGAGGATAATCGGACCGCATCATGCTTCTCACGTCTTTGTGTAATTTCCTGGGCTGTTATCAAACTTTTTTTGATGATTGAAATAGATATGGTTATTTTTTTCTTCTTTATTTTTAAGATGTAAAAAGATGAAAATCCACATTTAATGGATCTACCTCCGTTTGCAATAAAAAAAAAGGGCGCTAGGATAGACTGTGGGCTTTAAAATGCGTCTTTCGTGAAAGGTTTTAGTGTCACGCGAGCTGTTTAGATGCTACCTGGCAGTTTGCATGCTCTAAGCTTGCACGCTGCCACGTGCGTGATTCATAGCTATCCGCTGTCCTCGTGCAAATGCTCTAGCGTGTAAACACAAAGAAACCCAGGGACAAAGACCCATGGCGTAGCCTACATAAGCACGAAATGCGCGCTTTTCAGACGGTACGCCGAAACCGTTTTAGCGTCACGCTACATTGCCTTGCTCGGGGTTGGCCTGCTGCGTGCGGTCGTGGCTGCAAGGACTCCTTCACGTGATGCGCACAAATGGCTGCTCACCAGTATCAGAAACGTAATGAGATGAGAGGCCGCCGCATTAATCTTGCACCGGCTGTGCACCTGTTACTGCACGCGGTCTCATAACCCAATAATCCGGCGATGATGACTGTGTTAAGCTTCCGCGGTGTCTGTTGCGGTCCACACTGCGTGCCTGTGGTCCCAGCGGTCTGCGGAGAAATGCTTTGATCCATGATTATGATAATCAGCGGGATTACTAGATTACCACACCCTCGGGGCCTCGAGCGACTGAGTGGCGCTAAACAGCCAATCAAAGCCACGCCTCCTCCGCTCTTCCCGAGGATCACGGTGCTGCGTGCGCCTGGCAAGACAAAGAAACTTTACCATCCAGGATATAAGATAGAGTATGATACCATTATTGTTCATTTCCATGGAAATTCACTTTCAGCACAACACCACAAGTACACACACAACAGCATACCTGGGCCCCTAGTGGTGTGGATGGTACCGTCCACAGAATCTGGACTCAAATCCACGATTGATTAAAACACATCCGACAAACATGGTGCTCGTTAGACCCCCGAAGCCTTCGGGAAACCTGTCTGCCGCACAAGGCCATAAAACAGAAGGAGCCTTCCCATCCCCCGACCCCTCATTACCCCATAAACCACATCATAAACATATTTTTATGCTTTCTGCAGTCGTCTTGCCTCTCAAATATCTTTCCATGAAAAAATTGTAGGCTACACCTTTTCAGTTTACAGGATACCGCTTCAGATCACCCAAAAAAAATCATCCAGAAAAAAAGTATTAAAATGTCCAGTGTGTAAATTACTTATATTGCATTCACTTCCAGGATTTGCATTGCTTGCATCTTGTTGATGCTGCTGTTGTTAATGATGATGATGCTGATGAAGCAGTATGAATTTGACTGTGATTGTAATCCGATTGCTACCTCTGGTTTCTTTAAAATGTGTTGATGAATCTATCACTATCTGCAGTAAATATTTAGTATGCAAAATTAAGTGCTGTTTTCAGTGTTAAACCTTTCTGGCTTTTGGTTAATTCAATGGTTCATCCATCCATTATCTATGACATTACATATGCAGTAACACATAAATCCAACTCCACACTCATTGTCTGCATGTTTTTAATTTTTTTTTTTTTTTTGGGCGAGAGGCAGGAATGCACCCTGGACAGGCCGCCAGTCTATCGCAGGGCACACACACCATTCACTGACCATTCACTCGCACACTCATATCTATCAGCAATTTAGAGTACCTGCTAGGACTGTGGGAGGAAACCGGAGTATCCGGAGGACACGGGGAGAACATGCAAACTCCACACAGAAAGGCCCACTGCACCGCCGTGCCACCCTTCAAGGGTTCAGTTAAATTCAATTAAAATACATATCAAACATACTTGAATAATTGTAATTACCCCAGCTAGTTCACTTTTCCCCTGTCATATGGAGGCATTGCAAGTTTGGGCAGTTTCCTGACTGACAGCCTCTAATCCACATGGGTATAGTATGAAAACATTCTGTTGTTGTGGCTTTGTTTGTGCATGCTACAGCAACTTCATCAAAGACACATACAGCACTTTGTTTTCCTTCTTATTTTCTCTGTAGCTCACCGTCAAACTACGGTACACAATACGTCACCTTTTTTTCCCCAGTGTAATTGCTTGTCATGAGCAATCCCACAATTCCCACCTCTAATTTGAGGAAATTCTGTTTTAGATCCTGTTGCATCGGACCAGATAGAAGAAGAATGATGTAGTCTCAAAGGGCTTTCCGGTGTTCCTTTTATTTATTTAATTTATTATTTTATTTTTTTATTTTGTTCGGGGAAGTATGCTGTTTAACTTCCGGGATGCAGCATTGGTGTTCTTCTGAAACTAGCGCTGCGCACTCATGGGCCGCTGTAAAAGCAGCACGCTTTGCCAGCAGGCTTAGCGGTCGGGCATCATTACTCTGACAGGCTGAGCAGCAGGTTAACATATGTTGGAGGAGAGGGTCTTGCTATTGATTCTTATCACAGGCCTTCTCTGATGAGCTTGTTATATAATTAGCCCTTTACTTGCACCGCAGATGATACTCTAAATAGACTTATTTTGGCTTTGAAGTCAGTGGTTCAATCCATGTTAATTCCAAGGGGGAGAAGGGGAAGGTATTGAGGCTGTACTGAATATTAATGAGCTTCTGAACCTCCAGCAAAGGGGAAGAGGGAAAGTGTCTTCGGTCAGCTATTTTTCAACATAAGAAAACATTTTTATTTTATTTTATTTTTCTATTTTTTTTGGTTAGTGTCTATATTTTCATCCATAAATGAAATGAAACTACTTCCAAAATAATTGTGTGGTTGTGTAATTTTGTGCGGGCATGCGTGCGTGCGAGCGAGGATAAACAACTCATAACACACTTCTCTGAAAACAAAGAACAAACAGTTTCCTAAGTTAGTTACTGTAATGCCTGGATGTTTGTCAGTCTTAGTGCAGAAGGTTTGGTGTATTGCTGGCTTGTCCAAGGGACCTCTGACTTGGTCCACAGCTCTGGATTTCCGTTACACTGTCCGTAGAAAAAGCCGCTCTCCGTCCTGATTTTATTTTGTCCTTGCTGGAGCTGGAAAGTTATGCTTGCTTTGCTTGCTGTAGCAGGAAAGTACATGTTGCTGAACGATGGCAAGTGTAAAGTTAGAAAACAAATTGATCTCTTGATGGATCTGTTTCTGTAGATTGCTTGCGGTATAGTTAACATGTCTACTTTGAGTTATAAATCACTGGTCTTGGCTATAACCCGATAGAGACAGTGTGTCTCTCCGCGTGTTCCTTTACGGGCAGGCCTTAAATTTCTTTAGGCCTGTGCCCTTAGAGAGTGCCTTGTGCACGTCTCTCCAGTTCAGCAGCAAAGAGGATAAGGGAAGAGGAGAGATGGGAACGCACATTCTACATGTGTCTACAGGAAGTACCCAGTCCATGTGATCAGTCTGTCTGGGATCATGTCGTGATTTAGATCGTGACGTGACGTCATTGATCCAAAATGGCGTCCAGTCCTTACACCACTCACTAATACCATGACATACTGTCTATAAGTCTATAAGACTATTATTAGAAGCCTGCACAGTACTTTTCCTCAAGTCTGAAGTTTATATTTCACTTTGTTACCTATAAATGATTTGTAGGGCTGTAAGGCAATGGGAAATCTTATCAAGAAATTCAATAATTACTTCAAAGCAGCTAAGTAAATGTTTTTTGGGGAAAATAATTGGATTCTGACCAGAACCAAAGCAAGCTTTACTTGTGTGAAATATAAATGCAAGGAATAATGTCTACGGCCTATTTCAGCATTTCCCAACCTTTTTTCAACCCTGGAACACTTATAGCGAAAATCTCATGACACACTCTCAGCAACCAAAAACAAATAAATTATAAAAATTATTTGCAGGGAAAATTGGCCAATTGATGTGATTTTTGTATTTATCAAAATACACTTTCTATATTGTCAGAATTAATTAATCTACTGTAACTTATTGTTTGAGTCAGGAACCTCATCAATTTCTTTTGCTGCTTGGTAGACCTATCGTTGTACTCAAAGGCTGTGCATGCTGGTGATATCACTGATTCAGAAACCATCTGTGGCTTTTTTGTCACCTTTTTTGCCACTAACCTCAAGTGGCAGACTCCTTTAACAGTGCCTGTTTCTGATCTCTCAGACAAAGGAAATAATCTCAGTCCTTACTGGAGGTGATTGGTAGTGAGGTGATGCTTAAATTTGCTTGGAGCCATGGCATAGTCAGAGAGTTTCTACCCACATAAGGCGAACCCAAAGGACAAATAACGGTAATAGTATGAAAGCCAAGCCATGAAAAGCCAACATGTGAAATATGCTTCTTGGATTTTACTTAATTGGATCTAGATTTTATTTTAAAAATTATTCTGGATGTTGTGAATAAGATTAATCTAACATTTTTTAAATGCAATTTAGAGTATTGCTCTTGTTTTTGTTTTTTTTACACAGCACACCTGACCTACCTAACAGCACACCAGTGTGGTGGTACACTGGTTGGGTAGTGCTGCAGTACACCATACTGGCCATTTGCTGTTCTAATAATGATGATGATGATATTACTCTTATAATGTTTTTTTATTAATTAGGAATTAATTTCAGAGATCCGTACATATGTGCACTGAGTACAGTATGCTGTTATTTTTCCCTGAAATGGTAAAAAGACAAAAATACAACTAAAAATGACTTCAGATTCTCCCGCCACCACATTCTCCCAACGTCTTGTTCAGCAAGTCATTAAGCCGCCCTGTGTGGTGCTCGCTAGCTCGCTTGCTAATTTGACCCATCCATCAGACTCATCCAGCAGGCCCCTACCACCGGCCATTTGAGGAACAATGCGGAGGAAGTGGAGCTAACGACGCTGCTCCGTCCTCTGCCTCGTCCCTCTGGGCCCCGGCCGGCTTAACGGCCCATGCGCCCGGGCCCCCCTATCGCAATTACCCACCGGGGTCTCTCCATCCGGGGCCGCCCCAAACGTGGCCGCGTCTGGAGACGAGCGGCGCTCCTCGGAGCGAGTTCGCGTTCGGTCAGCGTGGGTTTAATGGCGGCCTCGGCGGATGTGTGACCGGCTTTCGCTGGGCGGGGACGCGGCGGTGGCGGCGTTCGAGGAGGCAGGGGCGAGGTCTCGAGCGCGTGCATCGGGAGAAAAACACACAGGGAGGTGACATAACATTACAAAAGCAACAGGAGACTCACATCATTTGATGGGACAGCATGTGCCACGGGACTGTCCTGATCTGACCTTTATATTTCAAAGATACACCAGCCATTCAACACCCGGGGTTCCCAATTTCTTTTTATCGCTAGGTCCTTTAATATGACTACCCTGTGGCTGAGAATCCCTCATATCAGTAGAATGGCTAATATCTGACCCCTTTATCCAACACACTTATACTTCCACTAGATGACACAACTTGTGATATACAGAAATATGAACAAGAAGTTTTTCTCACCCCCCATTTGGACCCCCTGGGATCCTCCCAAGGTAACCTGTACACTGGCGAGTGCTTGAGACGCTTGAGCGTTTTCAAATCAAAAGTGCATTTAGTACACAGGACCGCTGGCGTCTCCTGTTCTCAGCCATTCAGCTCACTCAGTGCCCCCCCCCCCCCCCCGCCGCCCCCCCTCCCCCACCCCAGCAGCACCGCTCTGAGATGAAAAAGCCTGCTGGAGTGTGACCGCGTCAGGCGGTGATATTTAAGAGCTCATCTTTTCCATTCCCTGGAACGCAGCCCGTCATTGTGAACCTCAACTTCTGTCAGACGCCCTCCCCAAAGTGACCCGCCCCAGTGCTGCATGCTGACTTTGGAGGAAAGCAAAAAAGAGGGGAAGGCTGACATTAACCCCCTGAGCTCAAGGTGTATTTTGATGTTTGTTTGTTTATTTATTTATTTTATTTGTGTGACTGTATACACATGGAGGTTTTACCTGCCAGTTTTTGTTCCCTCGCCACTGAAAAGAAGCATGTTTTAGCAGAGTTTTAACTATGTATGCCATGTCATATACCTGGATTAAGCCATCAACTGGCCTAATAGACAGGCCTTATCAGCACTGACAAATCAGCACTGCTATTGGACAGGGAGAGGAGGTCTGCAGGGAGCATCTAAGCCAAAGAGTCGTATTCCCATTGGATAGAAATCAGTAGTTGAGGGACCCAAACCCAAGGAGCTGCCTTTTCATTGGACGCAAAACAAGAAATAATTGAGGGCACTCACAGGAAGCAGCAGCCACTTGAACCAAAGATCTGCTCTACCATTGGACACAAATCTGTGAAGCACTCTGTCTTCTATATTCCATACATAAGGTACCGTGTCCGTGACCTCAGGCCCATGTAGTTTCAGCATCCAGCTTACAGGGAAAAATATCGAGAAAAGACACAGGATGTCCCAAACTCTGATGCCAATACCAGGATAGACAAAAATGGCCATGCGTTTTCTTTGTGTTTATTCTAAGCACATCACTGACTGCCATATAAGACGGGTGTGAGACAAGAGGCCCACTGTGAGTGATGAGTGGTGACAGGCAGCCTACCTGTCAGACTCAACACTATCTGGGTTTCTGCTTTGAGCTGTCATGGCCATGGCATGCGCACGCAGAAATCTCTGCCCATGGAAAGCTCATGTTTCTGCTCATCATCAGTTGTGCTCATAAAAATACGTAATGGAAAGAGCAGACCATTCAGCCTATTGATTTTGCCTTAGCAATTTTGTCGTCTGGTCCATATAAAACTTACGAACTTGAAGCGTTTCCGATGTAAATCTTTCACTTTGTAGTATTTTCACTGCAGTGTTACTCGTTGCTATCGTAACACTAACTACAAAGTGCTGTGCCGTGTGTTCCCAGGTCAGCTTCACGCCGTCCTGCATCCGAGCCCTGACCAAGATGCTGTACTGCCCGTACTGCCGAAGCCTGCCCTCCGTGAAGCCCTGCGGGAACTACTGCCTCAACGTCCTGAAGGGCTGCCTGGCCAACCAGGCCGACCTGGACCCTGAGTGGAACCAGTTCATCGGTAAGACACCTGCTTCGTCCTGCCTCCAAATCACCTCTGCTTCCTTTCATCCATATTGTTAAGTTGGGTTTACAAGCTACGAGGTGTTTGTATCTTGAGCTGTGTTTTTTTATTTGTTATTTTATTTGTTTTATTTGTTCTTTGGTGGTCGTCTCACCGTGTGAAGCCGCTTCCTGTTGGATTCGACAGTTTGCGCTCATTGCCATTTCCTACCGTTTCCTGGCTTCCTGCTGCATCACTTTGGTTCAGAAAATTCCTGGGGGGGTGTTAGGAGAGGAGAGAGAGAGGAGCTGTATTTCTGTGCTCGGGATTGTGTGTAGCTGTTCAGCGGGATGTCATGTAGCTCCTGTTGTTGAACATTTTCCAAGACTGAGCACATGAAAATAACACCCCCCCTTCCCTCCCCCCCTCTATTTATTTAGGCCGATACTTTATCTCAGAGCGTGGGAGCTGTTTAAAAACCTGGAGAGAGCTCCACTGGAGCATGCTGGCGAGTAGCGCTTTCAGAAGCGTCAGACGAGCCAGCCATCAGAGCGGGAGCAGGGCTAGGACGTCTGCATCGCGGAACGCAGAGAGACACTTCCTGTACAGCATCTCAGCTCCGCGTGAGATGTATCCAACCTAGGTGACATGTGTTTTAAAGAAGCTGGAAGGAAATAAAAAAAAGAGATTTAGAAAAGAGGTTTCTATTTTTGGCTTTGGGGTGATGTATAGAGAAACAGGGAATGTTTGAGAATGTTGAGCTGGAGTGACTTTTATTGTACGCTCTTTGGTAGAGTTTCATAGATGCTGAAGTTTAGAGTCCAATAAGGGGCTTGGTTAACTTAAAATAGAGTTGCAAATATAATTTAAAATTCATAAAAAATATAATTGTCTCATGTTCATTACACCATTTTACCAATTATATAGACGATGCAACTGTAGTGACACGGTCAGGTGTTAAAGTGTTTTTTCGTCTTCTTTAAAGCATTTAATGTCTCTGAACTGAATTTGAGGCAACACTATCTTCACTAAATGATATTTATCATTTCACACTAATGGCATGACTAAGATGTTCTCCGTGAGAAGCATAGCTTTAGTGGTTGAATGGTGTCAAGAGCACCTGTATCTGAAATTACATTGAACCCTCTCTAAGAGTGCAGAAGCTAATTATTTCCCTCATTGGAGATATTCTTTCTCATCCACTGGACATGCATTTGTGGTAGGATAGAATAAAAATCCTTGTCTTTTTACATTTTTTTTAACTTTTTTCTTTTTTTAAGAGCTCTGACATTTCATATTCATTTTAGCCCTAAAGATTTTCAATTAGCGTATGGTCAGGCTGCAAAGAGATATTGATTTGGCTTTTGGAGAACAAGTGTCTGCTCCTGTGAGCATGTTTCAGGTCAATAACCTCCCTGCATGCTTTTTTAATATTTATTGAGCTGCAATGAATAGATCAGAGATGGAGTTCTTTTTTTCTCATAAAGAGTCGACCTTTGCTCAGCCTTCTACCCATGACATTAATGCAGTCTCATTGTGTGGCTTATGCAACTCATTTTAGACACAACATATGAAAGACTGACATGCACAATTATAATACTATTGTTGCAGAAAGCATGCATGGTATGAATTTACCCTCACTTCATTTATACTCCCTTTTGTTGTTAGTCATTCTGGATAAATGTGTCTACTTAAAGAATGTAACATAATGTGACGCTCGACTCAATGGTTAGATTCATCATCCAGAATGACCTTCCCCATTCTGTCAGGGAGGCAGATTCACTGGCTGTTTTCTGCAAACTTCTAAAGCTCACATTTTCAGACAACAGCCAAATATTTGCATTAAATAAAATAAATAAGTAAACCCATTCCACACAGTGGCCTGCTCAGATGCAATCGCTCCTCGTTATGTTCTACCTTGAAATCGATTATGAAATCACTGTGAGAGAACGCATTCAATTTATACAGATTTCAGTCTGATAATGAGACGGTCCATCCATTAGAGCATCCGTAGGCTTGGCTTCGGTAAGGACCGCAAAGGAATCCAGGACACTTGTTAACAGACTCTCCCTCTCAGAGACCACCGTAATCCCTTCTGTGTGTGCTTCTGAAAACGGAATTCTGTTTCTTAACCCAGGAATCCTTCCATCTCCCAGATCTCCTTTCCTTTTGCCCACAAAGCTATTCCATATTGGGACCATGAAAAAATATTTTATACACATTTTTTTTAACATGTATTGAAAGTTCGAATCCAGCTGTAGCTTCCTAGATGCATCATTTATGAGAATTTTTAGATACTGTATCTGTGAGACGATATCCTTAATGTAGCAAGGTTTGAGTTTGTACACCTGCGCTGGTTCTTCCAGTGATTAACATGTTTGTCTGGATTAACCTGTGCTAATAATCATTCCTTGCCATTTACCATTTCAGTCTATTCCAGATCGCATTTTTTTTCACGCAATGGAAGTGAAAGGGAACCATCGTCATATCTATAATTTAGTATGATCTGTAATATTCATCAAATGTTGTATCGCTATGGTGGAGAGATGAACTCCAGAAAACATTGCTGATTCCAAACTTTACTGAACAGCGGCTTCTTTGCCCAACTGCAGATGCATTCAGCATTCGTTTCCCAGTTTCCTGTATGAGCTGGAGAAATGTCTGGAGAAATGCCCCGCGATTCGCTGGGGACAGGTTTATATCCAAACATTTTGGAGATCCTGTATTGTGTCATTTAGCTTCCAGGTATGATGGATGTGGGCTTCAACGGTTATACTGATGGGAACTGATGCAATATCATGCATCGTTTCATGAAATCAGATTTATTTCTAAAGCAGGAAAAGCATTGAGAAAATTCAGTATGGTATTTGTGTGTACGTCCTCACAGTCACTGAGCCAGTCACTAAAATCAATGAGAAACACTGTGTGAGAACAAAAGCTTAATATGTTTGCATACATTTGCAGCTCAAACGGAAGAGCAAGGTACTGCTGTGGTTAGATTGAACACCTTCCACGGCCACCTCTTCTGATGTTCTTTGCTGTGGTGACTGACAGAAATAGGCTGACTTCGAGGCTTCTAATAAAATGGATCCTGAAGGTCTTTGGAGGCGGATGTGAAACACGTCAGCATTGCCCTTCAGAAATCTTCATTTCATAACCCAAATGGGCAGCACAGTCCTGCTGCAGCTCTTGCCCTTCTCATATTCCTACTGCTGTACCTGCTCTGGTCCCTGGTCATGGTCCTGCTCTCCCTGCCATACCTGCTCCCTCCCTAGCTCCTGCTCCTTCACCTCCTGCTTCTGATCTTGCTCCTGCTCCTTTACCTCCTGCTTCTGATCTTGCTCCTGCTCCTTCACCTCCTGCTTCTGATCTTACTCCTGCTGTTTCACCTCCTGCTTCTGATCTTGCTCCCGCCCTAGCTCCTGCTTCTTCACCTCCAGCTTCTGATCTTGCTCCCACCCTAGCTCCTGCCCCTTCACCTCCTGCTCCTGATCTTGCGCCCGCCCTAGCACCTGCCCCTTCACCTCCTTCACATTGCTATCCCCCCACATGCTGCTTTACAGGGTTAAGCACAGCAGTACAAAAAAAAAAAAACCACACCAATGAGTGTAATACTGTACATGCACTTGAAACACTCTCACAGTTTGTGCAGAAAGTAGCGTCTGCTATCTGGGTCAGTTCAATTACTTTCTGTAATACCATGTTTTGGTATTCCCCTCCAACATCCCCCTTTACCCATGATGACCTTTCTTTCATACATTATTCTTTAAAAAGCAATCTTTTTTTCAGTTATTTGTTTTAAAAGGCAGCATTCTTGTCAGATTGTAGGACAGGCTACCTTGGGCCAAAGGCAAGTGGAGACAGTCTTTCACAAGCAAGGCTAAATACAAAACTCTTCCTGAATGAGGCTGCTCATCCCTGTGTGCCTTCGCACCAGCAGCACATCTGCCAGTGGGGGGCAGTGTGGAGCAGTGCCGACATAGCCAGTGTTTGCGCTGTAACTCAGTGTTACAGTAAGAGCTCAGCTGGGGCGCCGCTGCTGTACTCTGGAGAAGAGTTCCCATCCACATTAAAAATGACGAAAGAGCGTAAGTAATTTAAGCCGCCCTTAACGAGGAAGTAAAAACAATAACTCAGTGGCGAGAAGAAGAGGAGGAAGAACCTGAGAACTCCGCCACAGTGCCGTTCCGCTCGGGCGTGATTGATTACTTTTGGCCCCCTGATGATTCTAACGGTGGTCAGAGGTGTTATTGTAGCTGACCACACTGCATTATTCTCTATCAGGACACGCACAGCATAAGGCTTTTTCTCTGAAAGTATCTCTTCTAATCTCGACTAATGGGCGGCTTTGCAAGCCCGCCTGTGGTTTTAGGCTAAAAATTGCTCCGGTTTTTTCCATGCATTTGTTGTTGGCTGGTCGGCCGCGCTCCACTTTTGTTTTATTTTTATATGGTGGAGTGGTTGTGAGGCGTAATTTGTTAGCTATGGAGTACACGTTGGTCGAATGCCCTATGGCCGCGGTCGGATGGTTGTGGTTTTGCTGATCTCTGGTCGAAGCCCAGGGAAAGCACAGATGCTTCAATTCTCGGAGGTCTCCTGTAAGAGGAACCGTCCTCCCCAAGGCCAGACATGCAACGAATGCCGCAGTCTGGCCAAACAGACCGCAAGGAGGCACGGCCCATATGAAACCTTCCAGGACAAACACCCTGCTGAAGGTTTCACTACTTTTTTTACCATGAGCACCTCCACCTCAGTTAAAACCCTTAACCCTAGTATTTTCCAGCTATAGGCTTTAATTAATTGACTGCTGTAGACACTAGTAGACTGAATTATGTCAAATCTTTTATGCCATTTTATCCCAAATATATTTACAGTTATACATTTATCAATTAAGGACAACATAAATATGTAGAAATGACAATGATCACACAGCAATATTGAGAAGATTTGCTACCCAAGGGTGATGTTATCTGAGTGTCTGAAATGCCTTTTCTGAAATAAGGAACTTGGAACTGAAATTCCTTCACAGATCCCTGGGTATGAACTGGGTAGGATGATAGTCTTCTGAGGACGATCTCTCCAGCCATCTAACAGGATGGACTGTGCAGCAGTGTGAGGAATATTTACAATATTTTCATTTATAAGCCTTGATTTTTCTTTTTCTTTCTATCTTATCTGCTACCTTTCTCAATAAACAATTTCCCAGTTTAACCCCCAACCCCACCCCCCCACCCCCCAAACCAGACTGTCCTGCCCCTCTGTGGCACTTGCGCATGAAAACGCCCCATAACATTGCCTGAGAGATCAAAATAGTTTAAATGAGTTTACTTTTATGATATTGTTTCCTTTCTGAGAGGCATGTGAGACTCAAGGCCAGGATGCTCATGATAAAAGATTTCCAGGCCACGAAAGGGCTGTTCTCTCCATCACTACAAAATACAACATTGCTCTGAAAGAAATTACAGTTGGTGGCTTTCTTTTACAGGGTTATATACCCTCACAAATCCATTGTGTAGCCATCTTATTATATTGTGACATCTTTAGTGGTTGATGGTTTGGACATCAAGCTCCACTGTGATGGGATTTTCAGCATCAGTATTATGTTCCCTCATAAATTTATTTTCTTATTTTGATGGGTTGCCTCTCTCTCATACATTATGAGAGAGATATGTTTTTGGTTACCAGGAATGTAAATTGAAAAGGAAAACGATGCATTTTCTCTTTCCTTCAGATTTTTACCAGGCTGGAATTCAGCATATGCAGTAAGGTCTCCACAGTGGTGATCTAAAGTACCAATTGCAATAAGCGGAAAATAAAGAGTGAATTTTATTTGTTCCAAGTAGGACCTTTGGCTCTTCCGTTTATCCAGTGGTTGCCCTTGGAGAGGCAAGCTTCTCTGACTTAACTCTGAATGTATCTGTGTTAAAACATATTCTCCCCGGAATCAGATGATTCCATTTGTTTATCAACTGTGGAAACAGGTGGAGCTGTAGCTGTAAAGTGGCACCTTCTTGCAAACTTTGCTCAGCAAATGTATGAATTCTTGGTGCCGGACTGAATATGAAACCAATATCAGAAGGAGGCCTTCTCTGGTGTGGAGGGAAAAAGCTCAAAAGTGCCTCAGAAGTAGATTTAATATATTTTTTTCAAATATTGTGCCATTCTGGGTATCAGCTGAGTAGGCTATAATTTTTTTTTTTTTTTTAATTGTTAAAAATATAAGCAAAAATCATGATTTATTTGAATGAGTATTTAGGGTTCCAAGCACGTACTGTTGTGTTTGCTGAAATTTCTTTCTGTTTCTTTCTCTCTGATAAAAGCATCTGTAGCTCAGAGGTCCTACAGCAGAGCGGTATGCAATGAGGGCCATATCTGTTTCTGGTTTCCATGCCGACTCCTGGCCTTAATTACTTCATCAGCCCTAATATTTACGTCATTACGTTTCTGGATTAACACATGAATGACAGTCGAAGACCAGTGAACCTGTGGTGTGTACAGCCAATTGGCTTATTTAGCCAGGGTAATTGGAAATGAAAACCTGCATACACATTAGTCCTCCAGGACTGGAACTGCTTACCCTAGTCCTCGAGCAGCCATATTCGGTAGGTGGGCTGCTATGGCCCCCCACCACTCAGCAATGAGTTTTATGGTCCCACACGTGGCAATTCAGTTTTCAATCTGAGATCCCACGGCTGGGAGTTGCTGGGGAAAAAAAAACTGAATTTTGATGTCCTTGATTCATAAACATGTCAAAGTTATGGCTTAACACAAAATTAGCCATAACTTACAAACTGTCTGGCCGGTCCTCACAAAACCTTTATTTGTCTGTCTGTCTGTCTATCTTGTCTGTTTTCCGTAATGTTTTCCGTGTCTATTTTTGCAATGTGTGCTTGGAACCCTATAATTGCTGCTTGCAGCTATATTTGACATTGTGTTTCCTTTGGTCGGTGAAACAGCTGAAAACCCCTAAAAAATGGAATGTCGGGTTTGTGGATTGCCGTAGAATTCTAGAAACAACCAATAGTAACTCTTCTCGTTTGATAATGCACAGCAAACCTTTGTCATGGATTCAAGTGTCATTTTATGTGTTCACGTGGATTTCTAGAATGCTCTGTTAAAACCAATGAGGATGTGCTGTGAATGCAACGCGCGAAGCATTCACTTTAATTTGCGGATGCCTGCACTAATTGCACAGTGCCATTAGCAAGCCAAAAACACAGAACTCAAAAAAAGCTTTATTAATTCAGCGTTGCTCACTCTTACGGCGATAATGATATGTGGAGCTAAGCCTTTGACTTTTAATTTATTGTGACTCATAGGAGTTCAGGCAGAATGCTGTTGCAATTTAACCTATTCTTAGTGCATTTGCCCGTGGTGTTAAATCGACTCCAACAAAGCAAAAACAACCTTCAAGTTAATTTAGCACCAAACATTGTTGTGAACCAATGACTCTAAAGTTTGAAACTTTATTACTGGAGTTAGGTTTGAGGTTTGGCTCAATTAAGGTAAACACGCATTCAGCAAGATTGCAAATGTGTAATTCAACACGGTGTAATTTTGATTTTTTGAAATATAGTGTACCACAAACTGTTGCTATGATGAGTGTAGGGCCTGGTTTAGTGGATTTGTTTCATTATGATGCTATAATCACCTACCACTGGTATTGTACCATCTTCTTTCCGTTCAAGCTTTTTCATTTTTCTTTTTTCTCTTTCCCTGCTCTGTGCAGGACAGGGAACCGTCTGCAAATCTGTAGCAACGCTGAGCGGTGGCAAAAGGTTTTAGTTCACATTCGTGTGTTAGCACTGCTACGCTGGTGCATTTAAAATTTACAATTCTGTCTACTCTTGGAATGACTGTCATTTTGTCTTCAAAAGCTATATTATGAAGGGTATTATATTTCTGCCACCACTTTGTACCCTTGTGAAAAGGAAAGGCCAAAAACTGCCCTCTGATTTTATCTCCCTTAGGGAGCGATGCACAGATGCTGCTTTTGAAATGCACCTGTAAAAGGCTTTGTTCATCCATCAGCGGATGAGCTTGTTAAAATATTGAAAAGTGTTGAGCATGACACCTCGGCCAGTAATGCTGCCAAAGAGCGCAGAGAATATTTTTAATCATATTTTGTTGAAATAATTGTCATGTATCCCTCTATGAATAAGATGTGCAAACATGCGCATTAGCATTACTACACAGAAGAATGGAGCAGCATAGTGTTTGTGGTGAGCCCACTCTAAACAGCACCGAATGGCGAAGCCGTGGTAACGCACTTGACAAAAAAAACAAAAAAAAACCTGTAACTCTGCTGCTTGGACTCCCGTGGGAGAAATGAGAGATGTGTGGAAAGAACGGGCTTCATTTCCGGTTATCGGCACAGAGTGGGATGAGCCTTCATCGGAGCTACAGGCAGTTCACCCACTCCTCAAGTCAATGATTTCTTCAAACAACAAAAAAAAAAACCCTGAGGCACAATCCTCCACCTCTGCAGGAAAACCACATACGCCTCTGGTGGGCTTTGGGTTCGTCAGTGCTCGTTTTTAGTCCAAAGCGTTAAGCCCCGAGCTGCGCTGAGCTCGGGGTCATTGCGGGGTCACCGTGGGCTAACCGTGGGGCTGTATTGGTGAGGGTGAGATGTGGGGAATTGTGGGATGCAGCAAACAGCTGGAGAACTGTATCTTAATGGCACAAACTCTATTTCCAATAGAAGGTGGAAGCGCTGTGCTAGTGGTGCTTGTTCTTTCTGACTGTGTATTCAGTCAGATCCCCTACTCTGTTGATGCCTGGCAATGCAAACCCAGCACTCAAAAGACCCCTTGGGTTTGACAGTGTCACATGCAAAAGGTCACATGAGTGCAAGTGCTGGTGCATCGCACCTTCCCTCCTTCCAGTAAATTTAATCAAAATGTTTCATTGTCTTATTGGCATACCAATCGATACATACGTCCTTATATACCAATACATATAGAACTACATCTGCATCTGCGTACATTACCACAGCACCAGAGGACAGGTCAACTACGCCGAAGTTTGACAGAGCACACTGCATATATGGAGATGTATGGAGATATCTTCAATTCAAAACATGACAATGTCCGAGCCTAAAGGGCCGGAGTAATCCGAGGGAATGGTTAAGAGATCAAGATAAATAAATTACCTCAGTTAATCCTGAGAGAATCTGGAGAGGGCATCACCCGAAGAAGTAATGAGCCAAGGCTGTTACCCATGCAGTGCATCGCACCTAAAGCCCTTACCAATATTACACCTGTATATTGTACAGCAGGAATCCTTTAAAGTCACATATCAGCGTGAAGACTTCTCCATTAGCCTTAGCTACAGGGGGTGTAAGATGATTGGTAGCCTTGTGAATCACTGAGTGGGCCTCGCAGAGCTGTAGAGGGGCACGTTCGTGCCGAGCATGACTGGAGATTTGTAAATCCCACCCACCCCCATCCCCCTTCCGTTTTTAATCCGTTCGGTCCCACCGCGGGTCTTGCCGGCTGTCCGGTGATCCTGACTGACATCTTAATGGAAGCAGAGTCACGGGAAACAAAGGAGGGAGCAGTGTTTTAATGAGCCCAGAGCTACTGAAGGAAATGTGAAAATTACCTCTTTTCTTTAAATATAGAGAACCTGTTTGGAGCAATCACAGAAGGGTGAATCAGAATGTTTAACCTGTGACTTACATTGAACTGTAAAGGCAGCTCATTCTCTGATTGATTTACATTTTATGTGGTTTCTGCCCTCGGTACATACATGCTTAAAGACAACTAAGGAGAAGCCTAAACATGTCTTTTCCGTGCTGTGATTGGTTAGTTAATCAGTGTTTTGTAGGGCACAGAGCTGCGCAATAAAATGATCTCAGTAAAACTGATAAAGTTAACCACAAAAACATTTTTATCCAATTATTTTCAGTGGCCATTATTTTGCATCCAATTGTGCCTGTGCTGCTCAGACTAGAACATCACTTAGTCTGCATACAGGGAAATGCGACATGGACAGCCAGTTACACCACAGGTATAGGCTTACGAAGCAGCTTGCACATTTGATACTGCTGATGAATGACCACAGCTGTTGAGCTAGAAAGACGTGAAGATGACCCAGTCTGGGAGTGACTGAGACTGTGAGGAGAGTGGAGAGCTTGTTTCATGCTCTTTAGTCAAGTCAAGTCAAAGTTTATTTATATAGCACATTTACAACAACCGCAGTTGACCAAAGTGCTTGAACAAGCTTAAAATACCAAAAATGAATATAAAAGTAATAAAAATAAGAATAAAAGGAAACATAAACATAGTAATAAAAGAATTATAGAGAAGATAAAAACAAGGTGACAAGCTCAACTCGAATTGAATGCCAACGAGAAGAGGTGGGTCTTCAGCAGAAGTTTACATGATGGTTTGGAACTGCTCTTCACCAGCAGTTTGGAATGACTGTCACTGTTCTCCTGTTCGTCTTACTATCACACTAACCTTCACTATCAGTCCTACTCTCCCTGAAACCATCCCCCACTGTCACCCTCACTATCACTGTTTCACATTCACTATTCCTCTCACCATTGTACGCACACTCACTATTTCACTAGCACTCACTATTGTCATCTCTCATTGTTCATTTTCATTATCACTATCGTTCAGGCTCGCTCTGTCAGTGTCACACACTATTACTCTCACCTTTACTATCAGTCTCTCTATTACTTTCCCTGTTGCTTTAACTAACAGTCTGATGCACAGGATCCCTCTGTCACAATATCACACTCACTCTCGCTATCATTCTCAGCAACACTGTCAGTCTGTCACTCTCATTGTTACCCGTGCTATGACTGTCACTTCTCACTGAGCCCAGCTCATGTGTAACACCAGTTTAGCAGTGAGCCACCTCGTATTTATTAACAAGGGCATTTAATAAGAGAGAAGAATGTGCACATTGGCATTCAAGGCCATTTGCACTTTAATTACTGAGCGCTTCCGTTTGGCCAAGTACCTAGTCACAAACATTGACATTGTCGTTTAATGACGGGCTTAAAGGTCAGTTAAAGAAACAATGTATTAGAAATAATGTGGACAGATTGGGTGGATTCACATTTCTGTGGCCTAATGGAAGAAAGTTATCAGTCAAGTGCTCTGGTGCCAAAAGTGCCCTGCGTCATACCTGATTGGGGCATTGTTTTTCTTTGTTTGGCAGCCTGATGGACATAGGTTCTGATAGGCAGAAGTCACACAATTCTCAGGCTGTGCGCAAGCTTTTCTGTTTGACGAAAGTGTCAGTCGGCTTGTTTGGAGAAAGGTGCACATGCATCGGCATGGGAAAAAAGGCTCCTAATGTAACTGCAGAGCTTTTGTTCCCTTAACAGTGAGCAGCAAATTGAATGTGCTAATTTCAGCAAATACACAGTGTGCATTATTAACTTAATTAATTTAAATACTATTTAAAGCTACATAATAACATCTTCAATTTCCTGTGCAGCTGTCAATAACATTCCCTCTCTGCATTCTCTTCATTATTTCCCCTAATTGAGATTTAGGCCTGTGTCGTCCTTTGTTGACTCCTTTGTCACCACAGCGTAAGTGATACGCATTGATTTCAATCCCTCATTTCTTTTTAATTGCATGGTTTGTTTCGCTGTGTAACGGGACCTGGCCACAGCCGCACCGATCTTGACGATTCAAAAGTCAATATTTCCGGCCCTCTTTGAAGGTCTAAATAAATACTCACCTTGCTAATGCTGAATTTCTAACAGGGCAGCTTTAATCCAGGGGGCTTTTCTGTTCAAACAGAACTGTTCATTTTTGCCTGGTGTAAGGGAATTGACAGGGGAAGGTCTAGGGGAAATTTATTGTCCTAATTTTATCATTTTTATTAATGTGATATTTATCAAGTAAGGATCGATTTCCTTTTTTGTTCATTGGGGAAAGCATTAATATGCACCACTGCTTTGTTAGAGGATTTGTAGGCATTTTTTTGTTGTTTATTGCTTAAAAAAAAGAACCTCCAGCTCTTGGCACCAGATGGAATTTTGAGATGCGGGTCGTTGGAGCAGCCTGAGTGAGATTCGCAATGGCAATCGCAACCCTGTCTGCATGGTCAGGACAGGGTTGCCATTGCCATTGCGAATCTCACTCTGTCTCAGGTGGACTCTCATCTTGCTGTCAACAGGTATGACTCTGAGCAATCCCCAGGATAGCGACACAGCCCAAACAAAACCAAAGACAATAACACCCTCTATCTAGAATGAAGAATTAATAACCCATGACATTGTACCACAGCCCATTGCTTTCGCATTTATATAAATGGCAAGTCAGCACAGAGCCATGAATAAATAAAGCAAGTCTGATGACCACCTTCACTGTTTCACTGCCAACCAGCATGTTTTATAAATCTACATAAAAATAAAAATAAAAACATTTATTATTTATTTATTCAGGGACAGCAGAGCGGTATAATAGGGAATGGGGCTTGTAACTCCAAGATTGTGGGTTTGATTCTCGGCTGGCCCGCTGCCAGTGTACTCTTGAGCGAGGTACTCAGCCTGAGTTTCTTTACTGAAATATCCAGCTGTGTGAATGGATTCTAATGGGGAAACATGTCATCTGGCTAAGAGTGTCTGCTAAATGCTGAAATGCAATGTAAATGAATAAACGATCAAAATATAGCTGAAGGCTGTTTCAGACAAATAGATTTCCGAATGTACCAAACATTTGGTCTCCTTTAGGGAAAATATGTTAAACATTAATCATTTGTTACTGACAGATAGATTTTTGTAATTATGGTAAATTAAAGGATTGATTTATATTTGAATGAAGATCGTGATGAATAACCATACCAACTTATGCCACTGTAACAGGTGCATGTTGCAAGTCTTTGCATGCACAATCAATAATCCAGGACAAATTATCGCAATCATGGTACTAATCTCAAACACATACTGTAGTATAAAGAGCTGTTGTCAATCAAGGATCTACTCCCTGCACCTCTTATAAACTGTAGAGGTACAGAATTCAAATCCTCTTGGAATAGAGGAGATGAAAGGGAGAGAGAAAGAATAGAATTTCTGTACAAATTAATCTGGCTGTCATTCTTTGCATCCTGTATACAGCACCATATTTAGTGCAGCTAAATATGTTGCTGTATGAAACTTCGGGAGGGTTGACTGGTTGTCAACTGTAATTGTTTTTTTTAACATATCTGATTAAATTTAAATTCCTAACAGTGATCGTGACTGACTAAAAAGGCACTCAGTTGTGTGAACATCTCTGCGTTTTACCTGTAGCCTCTTCAGCTGGTGGCCTCATTAAATGCCTGTATAAAATCAAATGGCGCCTCTCTTGATGTGATGGTTTGTTGTTAACAACTACATATACAGTAACTAGCGTGGCTGACACACCACGCTAGTTTAGAAACTGTATTTGTAACGTGTCGCGACTTCAGGATGAGTCTGTGATTATTACTGAGAGAGCATAGAAAATCGTCTGCTGCTTCTACCAAGATATCTGGCCATTTCTTTCCACTTGTCTTTGGTGTTTGTTACGCTAGATAGGTTGCTGTGGTACGATAAAGTAAGCAAGCACAGTTCAGTGGTTCCTTGTATATCCAGTGGTCACACTAGTCCATGGAATGCTGCATGCTCCAGCTGGTTTTATCAGTACCCTTTGTAAAATAGTGTTCCTGCAACCCATCTTGTGACACTGGGTACCTCTACTGCAGTCTTAAGAAAAGCAATGGGAAGCACAGATGTGTGTCGCCTCTTGGATAAAATGTGTTAAGATTTTCAGGTTTTGCCAATGGGGCAAAATGGGGTTCGTCCCACCAGCAGTTGGATGTCTTTCGGCATTTAACAGGTTACCACTCTATTAGTTCCTTCCAATGGCATGACCCTGTGTCCACAGTTGGCATCACTGAGATATGTGCACCTTTCCCCTCATCAGCGCTAACTCTTATATAGTATTGTGTGGCCAATAGGGTGTAGAATAGTCACATGCTTGCAGCTGAACGCACCGGAGTACAGCCAGTTCAGCTGCCGGTGTTCGTGGACTGGTGTCGGACGTAGAGTGGTAGTTCCCCAGGCACAATTGTAAATTGTACATTGAGAATATAAAAAAATTGAAGTGTAGGCAACTGTAATGGCAGGGATTGTGTGCGGCTGCTATCTGAATGCACTACAGTTATTTGATTCTTCGGTTCTGTCAGGCAGAGCCATCGGGATGCAGTATGTCATCTTCCAGCCATTCAGGCTTCCATGGGTAATCTGCACAGTTCAGTGACTGCGAGGTATTTTTACCTGCTGAATTACTGAAGGGCAGCTGTAAAACTTGTGCTCTTTGTTCGGAGGCTTCAATGGATGGCAACTGAGCCTTGGACAGCCTGCACCTTGCTGTCATTCTGAAGACGTATGGGTGGCGTTTCTAAGACGGGAGTGATCTCCCTCCCTCCCTCCCTCTCTCTCTCTCTCTCCCTCTCTCTCTCTCTCTCTCTCCCTCCCTCCCTCCCTCCCTCTCTCTCTCTTTCTCTCTCTCTCTCTCTCCCTCCCTCCCTCTCTCTCTCTCTCTCTCTCTCTCTCTCTCTCTCTCTCTCTCCCTCTCTCTCTCTCTCTCCCTCCCTCTCTCTCTCTCTCCCTCTCTCTCTCTCTCTCTCTCTCTCAGTCTTCCCTTCAGTCCTAACAAATTATAGAGTCGCTGATGGTGTCTGTGACAGATATGACATGTACAAATGAGAGTGTGCTGGGCGCCTGTCAGATAGGGGAAGCGGGAGGGGTGTGAGTTACTCAGCCTCCTCCGAAAGCCGCGTTCCCGCCCAGAGAGCCGGCGCCTCTAATCCCCATCGCTGTACTCAGGGTTCCTGCCCAGCGAGCCGGCACCTCTAATCTCCATCACTGTACTCAGGGTTCCCGCCCAGCGAGCCAGCGCCTCTAATCTCCATCACTGTACTCAGGGTTCCTGCCCAGCGAGCCAGCGCCTCTAATCTCCATCGCTGTACTCAGGGTTCCCCCCCGGGGAGCCAGCGCCTCTAATCTCCATCGCTGTACTCAGGGTTCCCGCCCAGCGAGCCAGCGCCTCTAATCTCCATCGCTGTACTCAGGGTTCCCGCCCAGCGAGCCGGCGCCTCTAATCTCCATCACTGTACTCAGGGTTCCCACCCAGCGAGCCAGCGCCTCTAATCTCCATCACTGTACTCAGGGTTCCCGCCCAGCGAGCTAGCGCCTCTAATCTCCATCGCTGTACTCAGGGTTCCCGCCCAGCGAGCCAGCGCCTCTAATCTCCATCACTGTACTCAGAGTTCCCGCCCAGCGAGCCGGCGCCTCTAATCTCCATCACTGTACTCAGAGTTCCCGCCCAGCGAGCCAGCGCCTCTAATCTCCATCACTGTACTCAGGGTTCCCGCCCAGCGAGCCAGCGCCTCTAATCTCCATCACTGTACTCAGGGTTCCGGCCCAGCGAGCCAGCGCCTCTAATCTCCATCGCTGTACTCAGGGTTCCCGCCCAGCGAGCCAGCGCCTCTAATCTCCATCACTGTACTCAGGGTTCCCCCCCGGGGAGCCAGCGCCTCTAATCTCCATCACTGTACTCAGGGTTCCCGCCCAGCGAGCCAGCACCTCTAATCTCCATCGCTGTACTCAGAGTTCCCGCCCAGCGAGCCAGCGCCTCTAATCTCCATCACTGTACTCAGGGTTCCCGCCCAGCGAGCCGGCGCCTCTAATCTCCATCACTGTACTCAGGGTTCCCGCCCAGCGAGCCAGCGCCTCTAATCTCCATCACTGTACTCAGGGTTCCCGCCCAGCGAGCCAGCACCTCTAATCTCCATCGCTGTACTCAGAGTTCCCGCCCAGCGAGCCAGCGCCTCTAATCTCCATCGCTGTGCTCAGAGTTCCCGCCCAGCGAGCCAGCGCCTCTAATCTCCATCGCTGTTTATCTAGACGCCTCGGAGGACAGATGTTCTCCGCTTGCTTCGGCGGAGTCGGCGTCGTATCGAAGACGACACGCTCGCCGATTCTGTCGCGCTAGAGGCTCTGTTTTTCTCCTCGCCGTGATTGGCTGAGACACCTAGCTCTGCGCCGTCCTCTCTTCCAGCGGCTGTGAAGTGCGTGTAACTTGGAGGCGCAGACGTATCAATTGAAACCTCAGCGGCGTGCTCTTGGCTCTACCCGGGCCCCGTCGTTCCGTACCCGGCAGGTGTACGCTGCAACATGGGAAGACAGGGGAGAGTGCCTTTTATGAATCACCGGCTGTTGAAAGCAAGTGGTTATTATGCCATTTTAATGACGGATCATCGATCTAGAACAAGCCGGAGCGTATTCCTCGTGTGTGGGTTTATAATAGAATGGATAACACCGGGCCCAGCTGTCTCTTTCTCTCTCTCACACATACACACGCACGCATACAGACACATGCCCATGCAGGCACGCACACGCACACACACACACACACACACTCACGTGTGCACACACATATGTAACGCATGCACACACACACACTCATGCACACACACACTCACGCACACACATACACACACACACACTCACACGTGCACACACATATACACACACAGACACACACACACACCCACACACACACACACACACACACACACACACACACACGGACACATCTTGGAACAAAGCAGAACCGTTCTTGTCCAGAGGACAAATCAGAGATAAGACTTCATTTTCATTTTGAATTGAAAAGAAACCCATTCAGCAGTGGCCTGTTTAAAGCTCTCAGTCTGTGTGTAAACCCTCTCTGCCCTCGAGAGTAAATGCAGTGCTCTGCATCATTACAAACAGCCCCGGTCTCCTTTCTTTGAGGCACATCTCACAGAATTGGAGGTGACTCATGCCGACTCTAGGGGTGCCCGTGGCTTAAGAAGTCATTCTCATTGCACTGAATAAAAGCATCATGGCTATCAGAGGAGCACGTCTGCCATTGTTTTCTGCAGGACTTGTCTTTCTGCTTTATTTAGGATGCTATGGCCACAGAATTATATTTGAGGTGGAAAAAAAAAATTATTTTGTTTGGCATTTGTGTTTTGTAACCACCTCAATGAACAGGATAGAAAAAAAATCCCATCAACCATTTGTTTTGCATCGCACAGCTGGCTGAATTAGAAATGTATGAAATTAAAACAAGAAAAACCTATTTAATTCACTATGTATACTTTATTTATTTTTTTGCTTTGCTTCCTGATTTACTGAGACAACAGAGGGGTTGCGCTGCTCATTGTCATCAGAACAGTGAAGTCACGGCACTGAGACGAAGCCAGATGTCCCCTTGTTTACAGGAAGGGCGGGGCTTTTCAGGTTATCACACTGGGCACACTTGTGTTTGCTTTCAGACTGTGCTCTTTTGTAAATGATACGTAAGAATAAATGTTGGCTAGAGGTTTATGAATACTGTCCTAAACGTTTGTCGTATCCATCGGTTCATATCTACATCAAAAGCAATTATCAGTGCTTTTCTATAGCAATATTATTGCTGAAATGGACATGTGAATCAAATACAATTCCACTCTGATTATCACTATCCTAAATTAACATTGAAAAATATTGTGCTGAAAAGTATTTTTTGTATGCACGAGGTGATGTTCTTAATGGTACAATTTGAACTTAGTTTTATACATACATCTATAAAACACATAATATATATAATGTTTGCCTGTGTGCCAGAGTTATGTCAACAAATGTATGTCTATTTTGTGTATGAACTAGTCAACACACACACACACACACACACATCCACACATATGCATAATTGTGGCCAGAATGTCAGAAATGAATTGAAATTGATTTAATGAAAAAAGATTTAGAAGCACAAAACCATTGTTGACCAGCAGTCTTTTGTTAAAAAAAAGCAATTAAATGAATTTTAATATAACTTTTGGAAATTACTCAGCTTTCCTAAGCTTGCCTCTTATGACAGCAGCATAAATCACAATGAGCCTTACTTTAAGTGTGTAATCACTTGAGTAGATGGTGGGGGGGAAATGTCTGTTTGCTGTCTTAAAAGTGCAGTGCATGTTTCACATATGTAATTAGCTGGAGGTGTGGCTGTAGACTGACCAATCAGGATGCTCTCTGCATTCCATCATTGCTTGCTGGTGCCGTGTATGCCCTCCACCTCTCAAGCTGTCTCCATTTGGCTCAGTTTTAATTTTGCCAGCAGGTGCAGTGCTCGCTTGACTCATTTGGTTTGTAATGAATTGGGCTTTCCAGAAAACAAAGGCCGTTGCTGTTATGTAATTGGAAACTGTATTTTTATGTAAAAAAGGGGTCAACTGGAAGGTTTTATTCCAACTCGTGCCCCTGCCAGGAGGGAATTTAAGCGTATGAAAGCTGCCTGCAGTCAAAGGCCTACTGTACCTCAAGAGAAATGCTAATTAAATACCATTTCACAAACATTTCCACTTGCTTTTGACTTTTCGTTGGTCTTTTTTCTGTACAAGAAAGGACAGTGATTTGTTCAGTCTGGCTGGATCTGCAGTTTGCATTGGAATCAAACATCCCTTTGGTTACAGTATGCATTACTTATTGCACCCTTTCAGTCTGAAAAAAAAACATCTTCAGCGGTGGTGACGGTGTTATCTTTCTTTTTTTCTATACAAAGTGTGAGAAGTCCATAAAAATCTTTGAAATGGAATGGTAATTGTGTACATTGTGGCTTTATTTCTCACATCTGTGAAATCTGGACAAGTTGCCCCTGGCACTCTGTACTCTTGAGGCGAAATAAATGTCCCACATGGATAAATTCTGTCATCATTTAATTTCTTTTGTTTCTAGAATTTCTTATCTTCAATGTCTGAGGGCTATGTGCGCTTACCTTTGGGAGGTAATTTTGTACAAGCTGCGCATTGTTTTGAAATTTTCTTTGCATTGTGGTTTTAAAGTTGTACATCAGAGTCATTCTTTTGAAGAACATCTAAGTTCTTGAGGCCTTGATACGCTCTTACATTGCATTCAGGCTTTTAGCACATGCAGAGTGACCCTTTCACAGCTCGCTCTTTTACATGCTATCCACCTCAACGATGAGAAGTAAAAGATATTTACTGAGAGAAAGTAACTTATTGCAGATTATGATGGCAGTGCCTTACCTGGGAATCAAACCTGTAACCCTTGGGGTACCAGGCCAGTATGCTACTGTACCACGTTAAATGATATGAAAATCTGTAACGAAGATATCATGGCTTGCAATTGAGACAGAGTTGCTTTTCGCTAATGCTTATTACTCTGCTATTATACTGTTTGCTCACTAAATCGGTAATCTAAACAGCATGACAGTGTTGCTGTTCACAGCGTGAGAGGGCATAGTTTATGCCAGGATTGCCAAAGAAATGCCAATAAATCTGGGGTAGGGATCCTGAAGCATGGGTTTTCATTCAATTAGTCAATTCTAATTTATCATCTTGTGACTCATATTCGTAGCAACAACCTCTGTAAACTTTGAAAGATCTGCAGTGGCAGTGTCTTACCCAAGTTTGCTCCAGTTTTCATTACCTGACAGCAGACGAGGTAAAACAGCTTGTTTACAGGCAGAGACTTCATA
Organism: Anguilla anguilla; assembly: GCF_013347855.1. Taxonomy (NCBI): domain Eukaryota; kingdom Metazoa; phylum Chordata; class Actinopteri; order Anguilliformes; family Anguillidae; genus Anguilla; species Anguilla anguilla. Next base: position 17,236,276 of record NC_049215.1, read on the forward strand.
TGCCTGAGGCAAAAACTGAAATCAAAGTTTATTGTGGCTTATGATCATCATTATGTTATGACTTAGAATTAGCACTCCAGCATTGGTTAGAAAAGGTGAAATCTTTTTCATGCACATTATGGTTTTTTAAGTATGTATGTACAGAATGCGTAGTCAGGGAAACTGGGTTGTCTCCAGTTGCATTGAGTTCTTCCCGTAGTTGTGGTGCAGTTTTATGACTGTTTCTCTTGGTAGATAACACAAGATATTTTTCTTCTGCCTCTTGATCTTCCTGGTCTTCTCCTGTTAACATTACTGCCCGTCATCTGGACGCTTCTGAGCATGTACTGGACTTTGCACTTGGAAATTTTTTGCTTCTTCGCAATTTCTCACTAGCAATAACCTTCTTGCTACAATTTGTTTACTTGTCCTTGCACATCTAAGCCTAACTCATTCTTCTTTGCCATTTTTCTTGCAACTTTAGTGCCTATTTGACTTGCACTGTAGCAAAAGGTATTAGGCTGCCTATGGTTTTAAAAAGGTAGATAAGATTTCAGTCAATTTAATTACCCCTCCACCTTCCCCCAACCCCTCTACCTCCCACCAAAATGATTGGATAGAATTATTGTAGGTAGAAATAAATTTTAAAATATGTTTATACTTTGGTTTGTTATTTAATAAATGTGCATATATTAACTGAATTTTTCTCTACCTAAAGTTCCATTTTAAAAAACCACAAGTGGCCTAATACTTTTGACCTGTACGGTATATTTGAAAACAGAGCAGCAAGCCCATGAAGCCTAATAAGCAACTTAATTGTATTTTTAACTTCATTTTCTTTTGACTTGAGATGTGCTTAGTGAAGTGCTGAGGTCCAAGAGTCCTTTCCTGAGAGAGTCTCTCCGTGAGCAGCCTCCGAGCTTCAGAACGCAGCGCTCTGTGAAGCCCCACGCATGCCCACACTCACAGGAGAACACAAGCCTCACCTGTCAGCCGCCATCGTCATTTGAAGAGTCCCTCTGAGACTCGTCCTCCACCCCCGCTCACTGCTTTTTATACATACTTTCAGAAACGTGCCTGCCTTCTAGAAGTCTTGATTTGTGCTTGGTTGCACTGTGGCTGCCCAGCCCTGTTCCTTGAGGTGTAACATCAAGTAGGTTTTCCATCCAACCCTAACAAAGCTTAAAGAAGAAATATCTCCAGCAACAGGGTTGGGCGGCCCTGGTGAAAATGCACCCCATATTTTGGTATAGAATATTGCCCTCGGGGAATTAATGATTCTGATCACTTGGGTTTCCTGCACCAACAGTGTATGAAGCACACTGCTCCAGAGATTATGCGGTCTGTGGACTATGAATAGAAATGCAGGTACAGCTGGACATTTTCCGTATTGGGAGAAAGGGAAACATTACGGGCGAAATTGGTTTAGAAAAAAGGAGGAAAAGTAACATGCGTTCCACATTCGGCTGATTGATCGATGTGATGCCTGCCTTCGTGCCTAATCTTCTGGGGACCCCTTTTCTGTGTTTAGGGGCAGGTGGCAGGAGTATAGCAGACTGCTTCATAATGTACCCCGGGTAATGTGGGGGATGGCTTAATTGAGATGTGTTTATCTTGTTCCAGCCTCCCCCTCCGCCTGTGGTGGTGTGGTGGTGCCAGGGCTGGAGTGATGTAATGACCCTTTGTCCATTACCTTTACATCACTCTGAGGACCCCTACAGTAAATAGCTTCCTAATAGCTGCTTGCTCCTCTGTCGGTCTCAGTTGGCCATTCTGTTCCACGGGAACAGAAGGTTAAGCCAATGCATATTAGTTATGTCGCATCTTTCCTGATCTGCGGGCCACCCTTCGAGGGACGTTGCGGAGGGCGGTAATGGGATGCCATGAGGTGAAGGTAGAGTCACACGGACATTAGGAACGCTAGAATGACCGGTCCGTGCGCACAGCACTGACTCGTAGCCCTTCACCAGCTCAACGTGCTCTCAGTATAGGGGGCTTGAGGGACGTGCTTCAAACATTACATTTTAAAATCTTTTTGTGATTGTGACGGTGGTAATGATGACGATGACGATGATGATCGAAATGATTTGATGATGATAGCGACATCATTATGATGATGACGATCATTTCTACGATGATGACGCCGATTTCGATGACGATCAACAGCGGTTAATTTTCACGATGATGATAACAGCAATGATGATCATCATTTTGATGAGGATGATCGTGATAATGTCGATGAGAATGATATTGATGATGGGAATCTTGATCATTATTATGACAATGATGGACAGTAGTAATAATAGTCGTATATTTTACACTGACTGCCTAAATTAAATAATAAAATGCTCACAAACTGCAGTACATCAGAAAACATAACGCAAACATAACACAGTTTTTTTTTCATTTTAGGTACTGTTCTGAATGTGTATTTTAGCTATTCATCTATAAGTTGGCACATTACCCAAATAAAATAAAACATTGGAAAGCGGCAGTTGGTTATGCAGTTTTTTTTAGTGCTGAAGGTGCAATGTGTAGACATGATGAAAAAGCTCTGTTCAGTTCAGCGCTGTGCACATTTATTTTTGTTCATTATAATTCTTTTCCGATAAGTAATCTTTCTTATTTTATTTAAGTAGGATATATGAGCTAATTATAATTGCATGAAATGCTTTAAACATGTTTATGCAGAGATGTAAAGATGATTTAGGGGCCTGAGAGGGGATTATCTACTGTGGGTCAGCCAGGCTGCAGTGATTTATCCAGTGCTGTTTGTTTTTGCTGATAAGCTTTATGATAATTCCCCGAGAAGGTCGCGGAGCCAAAACCTGCTCTTCATTCTCTTGAGAGCTTAATTTGTCATTTTCTCCATTCAGAAAAAATGACATAATATCCAGTTACAGAATGAGTTCTGGGAATGAGTTGCGGTGGACTGTGGCTAACTAGAGTATGCACTTACACAGAGTACGTACACGGTTAGTTTGTCAGTGGAATTACCATGAGACTAGCTGCATACTGTGCAATAAAATGTTGTAAGTTTATAGAAATATTTATTTATTTCCAAAGAATGTTTTTTCTACTGACTGGACTGTATACTCACTTACAGTATTCATTCCTCGATTTCTTTGTTCATTCATTAATATACATCTCTTTTTGACTCTGCAGAAGTATACATTTTTCTTCAGACATGGTATCAATAACAGTAAAATGCAATAAGCTACCATGATGTGTAATTTAAACTGGGAATACAATAGTGTATTAAGAGTGATACAATAATAGTAATTGCATTCTCCAATTCCCTTCCTGGACTTGCTGAAAATCTGTGTCATTTGTCTGCCTCTCATAAATTCAGAAAACTCTTAACAGCTTTAACAGCTCCAGTAAAACATTTTTGAAAAGTGAACTTGATATATTTCATGTTCTAGCCTATTTCTGCACAGTAATTTTCCTACACAGGAAATGTTTGCATTTATGTTACCCAGAGATGCACAAAAAGGGCCAATCCATTTCAGGATGCTCTGCCAAATTCTGCTCTTAATTATTTAATTAGTTGAATCATATCTTGATCTGACGTTTGTGTAAGCACTAGCTACAACCACATTCTGCAAGTGTATCCCAAAGATTCTACTGTGTTCAAGTACAGGAGTGAACCATCATAGTTCATAGAACTGTTAGAAAACTAAAACTAAGGTAATTGTTGTTGGAACAAAAACAAACACGCAGACCGGCCCTCCAGGACCGGAGCAGTGCGCCTCTGTTGTAACCCTTTTACAAAGTACATCTTTTTCCTCTGCTGTTTTTAAACCATTTACCTGCCAGCCTAAATTGGTTTTAGAGTGAGTTTGGAGGCATCGTATTCATAAAGGCTTCTTTAAAATAAATGGTTGAATGGGGGGTTCCAGAGCCTGCCAATCTCTTATTACAGAGGAGCCCATTTTAGGAGGTCATTTCCACATATTGTTTGGGGTTTGTGGTTTCAGTCGGCTCCAAAACATTTGGCTTCATGAAGTGAAAAGTGTCGTTGACTGAAAGGAAGCGTTTCATTAGCATATTTGGAGGCCAAGCAGTTGACACTACCCTGATATTTCATTGGTATTAAAGGTCAGTTGGAGGATTTTTTAAAACTTAAACACCATGACTGAGTCGGCCCATTTCCTGTTGGTAGTGGACAACCCTATATTTTAAATAATTGTCCTCCTTTCCCTAAAAAGTGTGGTTTCTGCCAACATAACATTGTGTTATCACTTACCATAACTGGCATGTATTGCACATAAATGGGAATGTAATGTAGAGAAAATTATTGTAAATGACATAGTCTGGAGTATAAAATTGGGTGATTCTTGTCTAGTAATGTCTGTAAAATATTCATTTTAATTCTGCACTTAATTTATGGCAAATACTACCACCGATTTCTTTGCATGTTGAATCTAATGGCATCTAATGGCTTGGCAAACAGAGGTCCTTACTCACCCAAGAGCGAGAGATGGCTTATATTTCAGGAAGCATTTTAAAGGGCAACAGTTTTTCTTGTGAGCTTAAGAGGTTTCCAGCTGCTGCTACCAGGTTAGTGAAGGTCTGTGTGGGCACAGATTAATTTTGTCATATGTATTACACAAGCTTTTGCTTACTTAGCAGGGATCATGCACAGCCATTAGTGGTACCAGAGTTGGCTACAGAGCTAATATTCATCTGCAGCCCACACAAAATGGTGCTGGCTTTGGCTTTTGATTCCTCCCTGTCTGATACTGATACTTTGCAACAGGGTTTTGGCAAGGTCGTTTGATCCCATTAAATTGGTTGAGAGCTCTCGTTTGGTAGCAGGAGGCTGTGTCCCCATGACTCCCTAATCCACGTGATTTCTGTGTGTTCCCAGCAGGAAGCTAACAGCCAAGCTTTTGGCTTTTTCCAAATGGGTCATTCCTGGATTCCAGTTTTGAACAGGCTGCTGTGTGCCATGTCATTTTTTGAAGTTGTGGCAGGGTGTTTAAGTTGCTAGGGAGTAAAAGTTGCAATGAGAAGATGCTCCTGTACCCCTGAGTATGAGCAAGGTTCTGAATCTGACTGGATGTGGCAAATAGTCAGTTGTATATAGTTGTTAACATAATCTGTTATAGGGTGGCATGGTGTAATTTGTTAACTGTTCACATGCCAGCAAAATGGAAACACTCAGATCCCTGAAAATTCTCAACAAAACTTGTTACTAACCAGGATACGTAATTACGCCGAAAGAATCTCTGAGGCCTTTCAGTGTTTTCTAGGTGTGATATGTATTGTTGCAGGTCTAAAAAAGAATGGGGTTCCCCTGTAGATGTGATGTGCTGAAGGAGGTGATCTCTGCTGTCTCTCAGCAGTGTGTCAGTGTGACAGGGGGGTGGGGAAGGCTCACTGTGTTAATAAGGTCAACGGTAAAGCAGGGCTCGCGAAGGAGGGCGATCTCACCGCGGGAGGGGATGACTGGCAAATCTGAGAAGGGGAGCCACGGCCCCCGAGCATGACTGGCAGGCTTTGCCACAAAACATCAAGAGGAGAAGGAAGGGATTAAGGATGGAGAACGTAGGGCGACAGAACTTGTCCATGCTTTGGGGGAATGAAAGTAACGGCCATGGTGGACAATTTTGTTTAAATATGATGTGGAAGTTTATTGGGCTGTAATGAATGGACAGGGATCCAAAGGGCTAAACCTCATAGAAAGGCAGCTACCCCAGGGCATTATTGGTAGAAAGTGCTACAAAACCAGCCACTGGGTCAACTGTTCTTCCCAATAGGTAATGATGGGGGGGGGAAACATTGTGTAGTGCTCAGAAAGTTCAGTTTTACCGTCTCATGAACCAATATTGTCCTTACTATTATGTTTTATGAAATCTCTTAAATTCCCTGTGCAGCACGTATAATAAAATGCTGGCCAAAGGATGTGTGACATAAAAAGGTTGTGCTTTGTTTTATAAGGTCATAGTGGTCCTTTATGGTCCATTCAATGCAGAGGAAGTGTCAGTAAATGGGCTGTCAACCAAAGCCTTGGTATCAGGTAATAAAAGGTGTCTTAGACACCAGTGGTTCCCAATTTAGAATTAGAGGGCTCTAGGGCCACAGATTACTAACATTGTGATCTTTTGTCTTATTTGTTATCTGCTGCGCTAAGTACATGTCTGGTATTGATCTATGACATATGATGTGCTATTTTAGACAGGCTTTCATGTGATGCCTTACATTGTCACTGAATTGCAGCTTCTAGTGCTCGTTAGATAAAGTAGTCAGACATTAACCGTGAATAATTTTATTGAGATGAGGGCCCTAACCTAGATGCTGGTCATTTCAGGAGGCCCGAAGATGATAAAGTTTTCATTTTAATTCTGCAGTTTATTAAAAGATTGTTTATGAGCAGCAGTGTAGTATTGCAAAATGAAAAAAATATATACAGTGTAAATGTTTACCATCTTTCACTGTTAACTTCGAAGGTAGCCCTCAGTACATTTGCATATAAAACAATAATAATGCACATGAAGAACAATAAGCACTCAAAAGCGGTCCCTCCGTCTCTGGCCCATCTCTTCAGTTCAGGATTTAATTGCTTCATTAGTTTTATTCGATTTGACGGGAGCCTATCAGATATCACATCACATATTGCTCTGAGCGTCAGTCATCCACTGCTTAAAAAGCATCTCCAAAACCCCCCGGACTGAATTTGTGTTTCTATTTGGTTTCTCGGCCTTGCTTCTGCCTTCCCACTCAATACAGCCTTTCATTATTTCTGTGGTGAATGGAGATGGAGAGAGCCACAGAGGCATCTTCCTTCAAGGTTTTTTTAAATGAATTTTTTTCTTTTCTTAGTCCTTAAATTTTTTTAATGGTGAGTTTTAAAAAGTGTGTTCTCCTGGTGTTGTCCTCACAATAAAGTCAGCTTTACCGATCTTGAGTGGAAATACCTGCCGTTATTTTCCGGGGATGGGGGGGGGGGGTGTGTATGTGTATACCCCCACCCCACTTGAGCCATTGCCTTGGTTGATTGTCTCATTCAACAGAAAACCAAACAGCTTGCTATGGTAATCAGCAGAACTGTACTGCACATTGAAAGTTCCCAATGTATTCTGGGATTTTTATTCATTATTCTCTTTGTATAACAGAAGCATGTCCCTTATTCCAAAGACAAAACAAACAGAGAGAGGGTGGACGAAGCTAGACATCAGCTTTAATCTTCCCTTCCAGGGCAGTGAAAAGGCATTTATGATCGTCATAAGCTGGGTTCACTTTATCCGCAGGGTGGGGAAGTTCATTTTTAGCTACCTCTTGGGTGTTTTCTTTTGGTCAAGGTTAGTTTGTAAGGGATTGAATTATTCCATCAGTAAATTAGATATTTAATTAGATGTCCTTGAGCCTTACTGTTGGCCTTGTACGGTCAATCCCCGGTGTACGGCTGCTTTTGACCATAGTACTATTAAACAGTCACGGCACATGTAAAGGTAATACAGTAATGTATTATGGAGTTGCTGTTCTGAGGCCTGGTTGCCTAGATCCTAATAACCTATTTTAAGTAGTTTATGTGACATTGTAATGAAATTCGGTGGAGTCTTTATGTGTCTTACCATATGGCTTTTCATAATCTGTTGAGGAGCTGCAGGCCCTGGTAATTCTGTAGAGCAGAACTTTTCTGGTGCCTCCTATATTTGTTGGTAATAAATCACTATATTTAGGCTTGTGCTGACTGGCTTGTAATGGAGGAAGAAACCCCTATATTTGTGCTTTTATTTTTCACGGTTTGAAGAGACCTTGCCTCAGATGTAGAAAATTTTACAAAATTTGACCACAGAAAATGGTAAACATTTTTCTTGCTTTGAAAAAATCAATGTGACACATTTTTCATTTCAACACATTTTTTTGCAGCAAATTTTTAAATTGCTCGTTTATTTTTCCATTGCAAGTAAATTGTTTTTTTCAGGCTTTTCATAAACTGATCAATTCTCATACACCTGTTAGTCAGGATAAAGACTAAAGAAAGATTAATTTGCCCATTTTGTGTAAAAAGTGCTCCTCCTCTCAAAATTTCATTGGTCAAAATCCAACCCAACATAATGAGGACATTTAAAATGTTGCAACATTAAGCTTTACTCTGTGACTTTTTTTTTTTTGAAAACTAAATCAAACATCGATATTTCTTTGTCAAATTTTTATTCTTTAGTAAGTTGTTCAAAGCATGTATTTTGCCAGGAGGGATCATTCATACTTTGTGTTAAATATTTGCTAAACAAAAGTCATGAAATAAATGTAGGCAGTCTGAATTTTATTAACTTGAAGTCAAAATTAATTTGACGCAACTGTCCCAATGTTATTTAATTCAACTGTATGCATGTTTGTGTGAAGGTAATCATGACACCTCAGAGAGGTGAAAATGAGAGGGAAGAAAAGGCCTGCGGCACACTGTGTTTCTTTGTATATCAGGTGCTGATTGCACCAAAAGAGGAATCAAATACTGTGTAAACCAACTTTTGGCTTTTTGGCAGGCTACACACTCAAAAAATGTAGTTCAGACCATATTGCATGAAAAACTTTAATGATTTAATGTATGAGAACATCATGGTTCTGCTGTTACTTCCTCAGGTTATTCCTTGCATATTAATTACTTTGCGTTTGAAGTGGATTTTTCTTTATCCTTGCTGTTGCTTACTCGTTTTTACAATATAATTTTTCCCATGTGAATTACACCACACGTACGCACACACACCGCACACACACTCTCTCTCTCTCTCACAGACACACACACACACACTCACTCTCACACATGCATACTCTCTCTCTCTCTCTCTCTCTCTCTCTCTCACACACAAACACACACACACACAGACTGACACACACTCACGCACACACTCCGCTCTAAAGTAGAAGCAGTTTTTCTCTCATGCTTTCCCCTCCCACAATGTTCTGCACACACATTGGCATTTAAGAGACAGGCATTTATCACCCTCCCATGTGATCTCCCTCTTCCCTTTACACTGCCTCGAGGCAGGAACAAGGAAACTCCCCTGTCTGAGGCCTAGCGCCTGGACAGCCAGACGACACTGTACCCAAATACATCACCGTGACGCATGTATCCAGGTCAGAAAACATTCATCTATCAGAGTGCACTAGTGTTCGTTTGTTCTCTTTTTTGTGGAAACGCAGAGGAGGAAAACTTCTCACCTCGTCTCATGCACTTTTTGTCACTCAGCTTTGTCAGTATGTTGCGTAGGCAAAACTAGGTTGGGTGGGTACTTATGTGGTTACATGGTGACATGTATGGAGAACGTAAGCCATAATTCCAGGAGAGCTAGCTTTTCATTGCATCATGTGTGATTTTTAATTTATTTTTACTACTACTACTACTAATAATAACAATAATAATAATAATAATAATAATAATAATAATAATAAATTGTTAATAAGTATTACTCTTTGAATTCTGCATTATTAGCAAGCCTGAAGACTCCAATAAGTAATAAGGCTCCAAAAACAATCATTAATGACTAATTAATGAATGTTCTTTTTCTGTGTGCATTCTCACTGTTTCTTGAAATGTAAATTGGTAGCACAACAGTGAGCACAACAAGCTTGGCCAGTTATAGTAAGGTTCATCTCTCTGCGTCCCTTTTACCAATTGCGCATTTGAGTAAACGTTGAGTTAAACATAAACAAAGCACCAGAGACTTTTTTCCCCAATCATAATTATCTTTCTTTTTTTCTGCCACGGCACAGTGCACAGAGGCAGAACTGCTTTAGGTGCAATCACGTAAGGAAGCCAAGTCACAGGCTCAGCTGCAGCCAGGTGCTCTGTCCTGAAAAGCATGTGCTTCATAATTGAGATTAACAGGTTGAGGATAATTATCAAATAAAGGTATGTTCACTGCCTCTGCAGTTTGCAGCTGATCTGCTATTGCTGGCATAGAAATACATTTAAGACACCCACCAATGCTGCTTGGCATGGCTTTCATTACTGCGCCTAATAATATGTTTGGGGCCTGTCCTGTGGAATTCAGTGACTTGTTGTGACAAACACCTGATTTGCTTGACACAGTCGTTCGCAGTCGTGCTTCCACTCGAGGTGCGAAATCCTGAAACGAGCCCAACCCAACGGTGATACGGGATGCGCTCCTCTGCTTTTTCTTCATTAATATTTTGATACTACTTAAGACGCATTGAATTTATAATAGCTTAATAAATCCGTGATCCCAGCTGCATTTCATATCATTAAGAATACATTTGTGATAGATATTCGTCATTAATAAATGTTCGTTAAGGTGTTATTTCTAGGGAGGTTAGTGTCGGAAGATGGACAAACTCCACTAAGGGTTGTAGTGTGCACAGTTAAGACACTTCAAATTATATATTAAAATTTCTCTTTTTGGATCAGCATCATACATTTGTGTGTTTCCAGGGTTATGTTTTAGCAAGAATGGATTAATCTGAGCATAAGAGTCTGACATTTTATCAGTATTGCAATTAGTTAAATACATTTAGCAGATTTAGTAAAACTTGGGACGTAGCTACATACAGAAATAATATTTCCATATGAATTACTTTATTTGAAAGATGTACTATGCATGATTGTTTCACTTTTCTGTGGTCCTGTGTTTACAATCAAAGAACTCTGCCAAACCCACTCACCCTGAATACCCCACTTAACGTAGCTAGCTGGATAAGTGGAGGTAACATTATTACCGTGAAATGAACAACCATGAGCGACAGTAAGAAGGCAGATTTGATTATAGCTTAATTAATTCCATTATGTTGAACGTAATAGTGGTCCTTATTGTCATTGGCTTCACACTGCACATTACTTACACATCTAACCGAAAACAAGCCAACTGCATATCGCTTTTCATCCCCTTGGTGAACCTGACCCCTGAACCCAAGGAAAAGCAATTTTAAGGTTACCTGTAGTTCTTGAAAGAGCACTGTCGGTTAGTCTTTTTGCTTTGCAAACCACAGGCTCTATGGCCACACCCACCCCTCCCCAAACAGAAAAGAGTGAAACGTCCTGAAACACATTTTAGAACAACGATTACATGTGCACAAATTCTGTGAAAGCGCGTAAACACAAAGATTTTCCAGTGCATCCTAGATATGTCTTAGCATGGTTCATCTATAATATTTTCAAGGCAAAAATCCTGCATCATATGCCTGTAAAGTCATTAAAATAAAGTAATTCATTAAATGTTATTGTACTTACTTACTTGTTATTGTACAACAGTAGTTGCTATCACCAGCCCCACAGTTTGTTTAGAGATTAAAGTATGTTATTAGAGGAATAGATTGGGGGTAAAAGGGTGTACCCAACTAAAGCCAGATTTTTACTGACAAAGCTTCATTTTTTTTAACTTACAACACAATACTTACACACAGTGATACATGATAATAAAGAGATTTTACAATAGAGAGACTTGAAGAAACACTCCAAATTGCAGGTTCGATGTCTTATACTCTTATATCTTGTAAGTCAGCATTTATCATAATGAAACCATTGATTTGCATTGTCATTGTACCTAAAGTGAATTATTCGAGGGGTAGCGGGGGGTGAGTTTGTGGGGCACTCATCCTTTCTGCCTCTGTCCTGTTGAAGATTTGTTATGGTGCTTGTATTCCAATCTGAACAAAAAGCCAGCATGAGCTGCTGAACTGGAAGCTCTCCAAATTCAGACAGAGATCCCTGGTTTAGGAGGACTAATTGTCCCTGAAGGGGTGCTGCCACTTCCCAGTAGGGTCTAGGACTGCTGTGCGAGCCAAACCGGAGTTAGGCAAAGTGGTTCAGGTTGCTGGTTCAAATCCCAGCGTAAGCATTATTGTTGTTGCACTTCAGTGTAAGGATCCTGATTTACCTGTATTAACATGCACGAAATGGTGCTTGGCTATGGTGTTAAAAAACTAAAGCTCAGCATATCCTGTTTATATATCGCTTAGGTGGGTAAACTAATATACAGATACAGGCTGGCCACAAACGCACACACAGGATTTTCTTTTATTTCTTTTATTTTTTATATTATCACCTGCTTGTTTATTCCTAGAAGAACATGATGAAAAAAAAAAGAAAAAATAATTATTTTTGTATCCGTGGTGGAATAATGAATGAAGAAATAGAAGGGTTGAACCTCCTGTTGTTGAAGCATTGTGTGTTAGTCTCGGGGTTCTATGGTGTGCTAAGCCTTCTGCAAAACCCTCGCCTGGTGCCCTTTTCAAAAGAAAATACATTTTGCCTCGTCAGACCTATCAGAACTTAATAAACAACAGCTTGTTGAAAGTTCACGTCTTGAAGGTCAGTCAGGATTTCTTTTTTTTTTCTTTCAAGCACTCCTTCCATAAGTTGTTTACCCTGCTGTCAGGTTTAATTTAAACGGGGACTTTTAGTGTTCTCTTGGATTTGGCTGCCATTTTAAAAATCCAACCAAAACAAATAGCGCAGGACAGGGGTTGCAGTGTGTGCCTTGTCCCCCTTGCACAAAGGCCCCTTTACACCTCCACAAGTCTCCTCATGTCCACACTGCAGGCCAGCTACATTCTGGCATTTTCCATGAGCTTAACAGTGAACACTTATCCGTGTCTTTGCCCGGTGTCAGAAGCGCATGTATCTGAGAAAAATGGACAGCCCCTTCCTTGGTCCTCCATCCACAAAGCTTTCTGACATCTCCGCTTCCCCTCCCCAGGAGTAAGAGCTTGTAATGTGGGTAATTTCGCCTTATGATGATAAACATTCAATGCTTTTGGCATCCCATGTGCCCCATTCGCAGTAAAAATGATGCATGTTTCTTCCTATTTCTGTTAATCGTGGCGCATGCCTTATAGGATTGCTTTTCGCCCCACTCTCTCATATTCCTTCTCCCCCTCTCCCCCCTCTCCCCCCTCTCCCTCTCTGTGGAGATCAATGTGACCCAGGAAGGATACATGGGTTGTTTAACATTAGAATGTCTTTTTTATGTACAGAATCACATTGCACCATTAGTGGCAGTGGCCCAAGTGAGACAGATATACAGTATGATTCACTTAGTAGAATTACAGCTGCACTGTTTTCCATCCACCACAGATATGGAAATGATCTGCATGGTCCTTGTTCTCTGCTTATCTGTCAAGACAACTTTCCGATAAATGACATTGATCCTGAAATAATGTTACCTATCAATCTGATGATTGGAATTGAATAACTTATTCAGCACAAGAAAATTACAGCAAGTATAAAACTGGAAATAAAAATTAAACAAGCTAATCTGTCTAGCTTGCTAGCTGACTATCATTTGTTATGTTTGTTATGTTAGCCAGCTGGCTATAGTTACTTTGCTAGATAAATAGCAATAACTACGAGGGGAAATTGATGCACCTCATATATACCATAATTAATTTGTACTTGTACAGTATACTTGTGTTTTTACAGTGCATATGAGGCAGACAGATAGCTCCTGCAACAGTGGGTAGTCCTGTCCTATCTGATGGCTAAAGCAGAGTATAGTTGGGCGTATGAAGTACTTGGATGGGAAACAATATTATTATTGTTATTATTATTATTAGATTCAAACAGATTTCTATAAAAGGCAATGACTGGGTGGCAGTTTTTTTTTTTACACTGACCTCCACACCCCTCACGGAACTGCAGCCAAACTGCTTCTGCGATTTTCTGCCATCGTTGTAAACAAGCGTAAGTGGTCTTGATGCGGAGCTGCAAGCTAAATGGAGCAGGACGGGAGAGGGCATCACTGGGGCGACTCCCTAAAGAGTCCCGGCGGCGGCCCAGACCAGCACGCGGCCCGTAAACCGCCAGAGATAGCTCTACGTCAGCGAACCCCTGTCTGCAGCCCTGCCAGGCCGCGCCATTTAAGAGCAGGCCATGATTTACATTACGGCTTTCCCACGCAGTTAAAAGCAATGCCCATGAGTGTGCTGAAGTGATCCTTTGGGGGGGAAAAGAAAAGCTTTCATCATCTCACGGGGATGCCGGGAAAATAGAGACTGTATTTTAAAAATGACCAATAACAATGACAGAACTAATGATACAGTAAAAGCACTACCAGCATGGTGAAGTTTGCTCAACTGTCCAACCAGCTTTTCACATAAACAGGACTGATCACTCACGGGCCACTTAAAAGGGTCTTAAAAGCATGGATTTAGCAGACTCCTACTTTATGACCTGCTCAGCATCCCCAGGCCCCAAACATTGGTTTTTAACATGTAATTGAATATAGTAACGAATGAAAATCCAAAATGTTTATTACATATTTCAGAGGGAATAGCACTCTGGAGCCAAAGCAAAGCAGGGAATTTAAGTCTTGAAGCCAAAATCTATGAAGCAATCCTTCAGGGTTTACTAACTGAAGAACAGTAAAGTATCATGAATAGCTTTATAGATTGGGTGGGGGGGGGGGGGGGGGGGGGGGAGGGGTGCATGAAACAAGATTTTGTATGCTAAAAATAATTTGCCATGGAGCTGCACTCGTGCATGAAAAATCTTGATGAAATGGAATTTGCAAGGAATGGTTTCAGATTGAATGTGTTCTTTATTGTGGGGGAGCTTTGTTTTTATAGTGAAAGGATTTCTCTCGCTCCAAGAGGCAGAACAGTGCTCTGCCACTGCCAGGCTTTAAACGTGGATCCACTTGACTCTACTTAGAACCCTCGCATTGTCTTTCATGCGCTTTTAGCGCTGATGTCACACCCTCCTGTGTAATTACCACTGACAGCTTGCAAACATCAGTGAGCTAAGTTCCCTCTTCCACTTAAAATGTTTTGCTGTTGCCATTACATTTCATAATATGGATCGAGAGAGCATCAATCTAAGAGTCAATAATGGCATTGGCCTATTAATTTTAATGTGCTTCATTTTTATGTTTCTCAGTGACGTCACGGTCGGTTGGAAGTCATGTTGTCGACTGCGGCCTTGCAGCACGGCTTTCCACGTTTTTAATTGTGTCCCCCGTTTCTGATTTTTTATCCTGTTTGGCTTCGGAACTGCTTGCCCACAGCAGAGTGAATATCTGTTTTCTTCACAATAACAGACTCAGAGATTTGGTGTTTCCTCCTTTGAGTCTCACCTTTCTCACCATGGCAACAAGATTCCCATTCGGGGGCTTTACCAGGCAAGGGACTAAATGCAAAAATCAAATATTGTTTTCATTTAAATTTTAGTTTTATTTTTCCTTCCTATTCTTTTTTTATACATTATTTTTATTTTTTTTTGCTGGCCCCAGGAGGATCGATAGCAGTAGCCCATCAGTAGTAATGGCATCCATTTCAAACACAAATTGATTATACTTTTCTTTGAGGAGATGAAAACAGTAAATCCAGGGAATCATGTCGCTTTCCTTTCTAAATACCTCTGCAATCCTTGAAATACTGTGAGGTATTTAGGTACAGTACATGAGTTTACACAGTTACACAGCTACATTTAACTGCTCTTTCACATAGTTGCATGTTGTGTGTTTGTGCATCTGTGTGTTTGTGTGCACATCCAAATATGCTAAAGCAAACCATTTTAGCAGATTTTTGCAAGCCACACACAAAAAATAAAAGAGTCAGACCTTACAGCATAAATGAATCGTCTTAATGATGCAAAGTATGCAAACAAGTTTTTTCCTTTTCGCTTCTTCAGGTTTGAACCTTGTCTGGAATTACATACTGGTCTCACAGCCCATTTGTGTCTATTCAATGAATTCTCTGCACCCTAAGATTTGTACTTATTCTACAAGTGAAGGACCTCTTACATCAACTGTTAGCTGGCTCCCAATATGAATATGCTGAGCATTGTTAGTAAAGGCTATCCATTGTCTATTATGACCAATGCGAATATAACAATATCATAACCATGATGTACAAACTTATTGTACAATGCGGCTACCATAGCCACTTCAGGTTTGTACGTGTGCAATTCAGTCCTCTACTGCCTCCTTAAGGAATGGAGCAATGTGATAGCCTTCTCGGAAAATACTTCCAAAAACTGTTTTTGAGGGAGCTAAGTAAAAATCTGTAAATCGGTAAACAATCCCTCGAAACATGAAAAGTACCTAATTGAGAACAATTAACAGCTTGTTGGAATTCTGGGATTGCAATGGTGGGAAGAACAAAAACCAGCATACCCAGGGGCCCCCAGGACCAAGTCTGAGAACCGCTGATCTATTTTATGAAAGAATGATGTCCCCTTAACATCCCTGCCCACAAAAGACACAATGTGCTAGAGGTGTTTGTTCATTGAACAGAAATTTGAACAAAATGGCACTTTCTGATTCCGATCCAGGGAAAACTGTAGCATACATTTAGCATTGCGCGCTTATTCTTTGTAATTTCTCTTTGCTGTTCTAACCAGTTAAGAACAGTCGAGCGGCTATCAGGACTGCGAGCTGCACACGGTGTTTTGCCTTAAGGTTCATTACACCACGCACGTAGCCGCGGGCCACACTGGGGACGTGCCACTTTCCGCTTTCGCTGCTGGGGTAGGACACCTCTTCCACTGCAGTTACACTCCCCTGGGGGGCGTCAGTCAGGTAAAGTGCACCACCACCACCGCTGCGCGTGCAAAGTGATACTGTATGCAGCATTTAAGAGACAGAGCACTGGGGACTTTGGTCAGGGAATAGGAGAGATACTGAAGCCCACTTCAGGAGTTTTATATGAAATTGGAGAATATGATTCTCTACAAAACAAGGAAACAGGAAACAGTAAAGGTAGTAAGAACGTGTGAAATGACATACAATGGAGCATGTAAAGCTATTAAAGAATATAGTTTGCTACTCTTGCTAACCTGAGGGAAGCAGTATTATCATTAGAATCTGAAATTATGAGGTAAATAAATTAACAATAAATTATAATGTTAAATTTATGAAAAAACTTCAGCAGTTGTTTAGCTGTTACCTGATGAAGAAGTTAGAGAGCTGTAGCATCTTAAAATCTTACCAGTCTAACCTTATGACCATTATTGTAAGGGTTAATTTAGTTGGCAAGCTACAGCTTGGGTAAGTAGGATAAATCAGGCAAAGGTTTATTAGTAGTAGTAGTAGTAATAGTAGATAGGAATATGTGTTTGTTAATGGTTGCTACAGGTCAAGATTGTTAGTTAGAAGTCATATTTTAAAAATATACTAAATTTAACCACAAGAAGCCAGCTGCCTACGAACATGCACTAGAGGCATACGCAATGAAATAGCGAAAAAATTGTTCAGTGTGCTGATATAAAGTGTGTTTATCCATAAAATATCTTACTTGCAACATGTTACATAGCCTACAGTGAAGCATTTTTGCGATTAAGGGCACTGTATTTATTAAGTTTGTAAATAAGAACACAGTGTAATTTTATCGGCTACCTTACAATGACACAGCCGACTGGCTTCACGATGCAGGTCGCTGAATGCAATTTACATGCAACGGCATGCAAATTTGCTATTGAAAATCCAGTTTTATAAATGTATGATACCTCTTTGTTGTGATATTATTGTTACATTACGACTATTATAAGAATTTTGTTGTTGTGAATAAGCTTGGTGGCTTGTTTCGAAGGCACAAAATGGCGTCTTTTCAATTTTCTATATGTGTCCTATAGCATCACATGCACTATTTCTGTGTCCTATTGGCTGGAATAGCATCACATTATACTATGACTCAACATTTGTCATTGTTGGAATTTACTTCTCATTCTCCCTTCATTTTTCCCAAAAACTTGAAATAGTTGTAAAACTATTTGGAATTTCAAAACTGCTCTGAACCATGCTGAATATTATGAAGTTGTAATGGCATGCCTAGCTTAAAGGCTGTAGAAGTAGAACGCAGAGATTTAAGCAGAAATAAAATAAGAATAAGGATAATAAGTATGAACGAGAACAGGCAGTGGGTTGCTGAAGCAACCACACTAATAATATCCCTCAAAATGTATAAAAATTACTAAATAAACAGCATAAAGAAGTAGTTGATGACCAAATGTGACAAATAACTTTAAAAGCATCAATTATACATATTCTCCCCAGAAAAGAAGCAATAAAATTGGAACAGAAATATAACTGCCGCTGAACTTAACTGCCAGTTGCTAGTTCCACTTCCTTTGCAGCAAAAGGGCATTACCATGGCAACAAATAAGGTCCCTGAGCATTAAACCAAACAGGCTAAAAATAGTGCCAGGCCTCTGGTCCAATAAATTAAGGATTTACTGGGCTTTTATACATCATACACTTTTCGTAATGTTATTAATTATTACCATTTAGATAATTATTAAAATGTGGACATCTGTGCTCAGTTTAGATCCAAGTGAGAGTAAAACATTGCAGTTTGGTAATCACATGCAAATAATACTGCACCCATTCTGCCATACAATTCAACTATAGATGAAATACTATTTGTACTGTATATGTACATACAGAACACATGTCTGATCTTTGTCAGACCTGATTACAAATTGACATTTCTAGCTTTCCTCTCAGTATATATAAGTAATATGAGTTCTAGTTTCTCATGGAATGCAAAGCTGATGGCAGTTACCATAATGTGTTCTATATTGTAACATAATGCTATGTTGCAATAATAACTTATGATCTGCATTATGTTTTAAAGGTAGCTGTCTACCTAGATAAAGCTACCAATGTAACAGTCTCTTCCAAATAGAGTAGCCTACTGTATGAAGGAAGTGTCTACATGATGCTGGCGAGGTGTTTGGTGATGCTGGGTGTACCAAAGATTTGGCAATTTTGCCATATTTTGGTTTGTTCCCCATACAGTAGTTAGGTCAGATTGCATTCTCAGTAATAATGACCCGCACTGCAGTTCACAATTGTATAAATTTAGTCATTGTTTATCAGTTTGACGGAATCAATGAGTAACATACGCACTGCTATAATTAAACAGAATGAGTCGACATTTGCATCTTTGAAGCTCCGGTTTTCCCTGATTGTGAAGAAACAAACACGTTATGAAACACCCTTAAAGCCGTGTTTGTATACATGTATACCTCACTTCAGGTATTCTGTGCTTGGAAGGTGCCTCCTGCAGAAGCAACTGTGAAATGTGTCATTAAACTGAGCCTATGATGCAGTATGGCTGAGTCCTTTCTTTCATTTGTGAGGTCTTGCAGCCAGTAATATAGTTTGCTTTGTTTTTTTTTTTTTATTCTTTGCCACAAGCAACACCTGATAAACATGTTGTGCTGATGGTTTTTTGTTGTTTGTTCTGTACATATATTGTATATGCACACACAAAAAAACATGTATTGAGTATCACATGAATATTGAAAAGGTGATATGTACTGTGTAAACTGGCATAATTTTCTATTGTGATACATCACATTGAAATATTCCACCATGATAATGAGTCACACAGCATTTCTGAACAGCATCCTTGGACTTCAGCCGCTGTGACTTCATAATGAACTATTTAACACCGGTGTCTACATGCTACATTAATGAATGACCATGTGCTTTGAAACCCAGTGTCTCAGTAAAATCTCACAGCAGAGCTTTTATCCATACCTGGGGAAAGATTGAGAACTTATTACTGGAATAGCTGGCATTCGTGACATGGTTTTTTGTGGCAGGGGGGTGGGCCTTTAGAATGCACTTTTGGGAGAGTGTCACGCTCTCACCACTCTGTACATGGACTGAATCACCCTGCCATATGAAAGCATATTTAAGATCCCATGTGGGAGCATTATAATGGCATTTCCACAGTGGAGCATGTGTCAGAAAATAAATGAAATGGGGAAAGACCGATTTAGCACTTGGAAGACTTGTCCTATATCTATGCATTCGCTTCTGTGCCGTCCTCTTGTAAAGCTCTCCGCTCTCGCTAAATCGGTTTTCGAACCAGAAAGGCTGAGTAATTAAGCTCCGAGAGAATTTGGAAGGGGTATAAAAACAATTAGGCTGATCTTTACCTGTCCCCAGGGGCAGGCTTCTGAGACTGCTCTCCCTGCCAGAGCGCGGCTCTGCTATTTACTGTATGTATGCCTCTCGTTTAAAAGGATTTCCAGCAGAGGATAAGCTACACAATCATTATTTAGGTGCAAAATATCTATGGCTTCTTCCATATAGTACAGCTAACATAATAAAATTTTCTATGGAACAATTTTTACGGCATTGTTTTTTTAAGATTCCAGGCACCTCATTTCAAGAGCTACAGACCGCATCTGTGCTGTATTTAAGCTTTAAAGCTAATACTGAGGTGCACAGGTGAATGCATTTGCATGCAATACAAATAGTTCTATATATTTTTTTCTAAAACATAAATCTTGAGTGTGGGTAGTTTAGAACTTTAATTTCAGTATTGCACACTCTAAACCTGCTCAGAAATGAATTCATTTGAATATACTTATAAGGCCTGGATTAAATCTAATTGCGATGTGCAGCGTCTTTCACTTGAAATCATGTATAAAAGGAAAATGAAATGGTTATTCATATGTAGATGGTACTATTTGTTCATTTCACCACCAGCCAAACTAATGTTGTTTAAGTGTGATGTGGTGCATTAGCGGCTTGAGTTCAGAAGCGATTTGTTTTGCATCCCAGGGTTAAAAAAGAAAGAAAACTCACTTCCAAGAACAGGATGTAAAGCAGAAGTCTGATTAATCATCTGGAATGTTGTAGAATAATTGTACACTTGTAGACTGAGTCATGTCTCCACACCTTTTTTTTGTCACCACCTTTATCACTGAGATTATGTTGGTTCAAAACTATGGCTTTTCAGTCAAAAAGAGCTACCTTTTTAATGAATAATTTACCCCTTTTTTCTTCGTGTTTAAGAATTTATAATTGTCACTCAAACCACTGCTGTGCTACCCACACCTGTCTGCAGTTATTTTATTTTCAAACACTATAAACCATACAGTACTATTGAGGGTGAGACAGGGTGCTGTTAGCAGCCTGTGGGTTTCTGGAACATCACAAAGGTTACAGTTCTGAAGAGGATTGTAGGTAGTTTGTGATCTATCAACACTGTGTGTGTGTGCGTGCGTGCGTGCGTGCGTCTGTATCTGTCTGTCTGTCTTTCTGTTTTTGTTTTTTCAAAAGCATTGGATTTCATTCTTTTTTCCCAGTAAGTCCAATTTAGAGCGGAATAATGGATTTTAGACAGAAGAGGAGTGACTGTGGCTTATCGGGCTTTGAATGAATGGACTGAAAGAAATGAAAGGACTTTTTTCTTTTTGTTGATGAACTGTCTCAGCATGGGAGCCAAAGAAATGTATACCTCACCTTCGACTGGACCTTTGAAGTTTCAGGGTTTTTTTTGGTTTTTTTTAAGAAGACAATTTGCCTGGCTTTTCTTCGAGCAATTGGCACACATTTCATTTGTTTTCCTTGTTGGGGCTATCATTACATTCTGGATAAAGCTCTTGTGATCTTTGAGTTGTTTCATCCGCTTTATTTGGCAAAAAAAATTTAAACCCTATATTTCGTTGCAGTGAGACTCCTGTATGTGATCAATCAGGTTCACACTTCAGTGATATGCAAAATGCAATATGTCACAGATGTTTACATATTTCCAGGTGTTTCCTTATGAAAGCAGTGAAGTAAAGGAAGAACACACTGTGATGTTGCCACAGTAACAGTTCAGGACTGTATATTTAATCTCAAAATTTCAATTAGGATTTATTTTATTTTCCAAACCGTCTTACCCGGGGGAATTGCACATCTGATCTTTCACAGCTTACCCTTGCATACAGCTTCTTCTGAATCAGCTGAGATAAACACTTCAGTTACAGTGGTGCGTTTTTGATCCTGACGTGTGCCTTTGACTGTATGCCTTTTATATACCATGTGATATACTGTCTGCTGAATTGGTAGATGTGTTGCAATGCATCAGTTGTTTCACCCACAATTTTATGTATTTGACATCATAAGTAAAATTTACTGTAGATCTTTTAACTTTTAATTTAAGAGTGGAAAGGCAGTGCTCTACTCAAGGTTTGACCCTGTAAACCTGTGCTTTAAAGACCATTTCCTTTTGTCCTGCATAGTGCTCCTGCTATGAAATGAAAATGTAATGGGCTGTTAGTCTGCTTCAAGTTATTTGAAGTATTACTGGATAATGTATGTAAAAGCCTTAATATACATATTGCCTACTTATGGAATTTCGTATTCTGACCCTGATGTGCAAATTGTGTGCAATTTTGTTAAGAAGTGAGATAGTCCTACACGCATATTGATGCAGAGCAAAATGAAACCTCAATAAAGTTATCAGTTGTGATAATATTTAATCTTTTAAGTCACCTTTTTTTATGCAATACGATAATTTTTAGAATTTCATTTTTAATGGGAGATATGGATGTGTGTTTTAGTAGAGACTAAAGGCCCTTGTTTGTTGAGCCCTTTTTTTCCCCTTGTGAAGCAAAACTTTAAATATTTGCACTGGGCAGCTGAACCCGGGTATCTGAGTGATCTGAGCATTTTAAATTATTTATATTAGAAAACACTGCCCCCTCTGTGCTTGCATTAAATGTAATGAAACATTACATGGAGCATGCACATTAGCATTAGCATTGCAGAGCTCAGTTGCATCTCAGCTGAAGATTAAGAGATGGCTTCAGGTTCTTCTCTGCACCTGTAAGTGTCAGTGGAATTTTACGTAAGTGATTCCACTTAAGCATCTTGGCTCAGGGGTCCTGAACCAGTTTCTCCAGGTGGAGACTGAACTCACTGCTTCTCAAGTTTGGTTTCTTTAACACTGTGCCCCCCTATAAATCAACATCCCGCCATAATGAGGATTGCAATCTCAGGTTAATACCTGTCTGGCCTTTGGTCTCACCTCCGCTCCACTCAATTATGGGACCAGAGGGCAGCCGGAGGGGGGCGGGGGTGTGAGGGTTGGGGGGGGGAGGGGGGGGGGGGGGGGGGCGGGATGGTGGAGGGTGTTAAGATGACTGAGGTCGGTGCGAACACATTTCATACACCAGCTCTTGCCTTTCCCCTGTTTTTCCGGCGTGTGACAGATTAGCCTTTGACGCCCTTCACACACCGATCTGCGGCAGCTTTTCATCGGCTGCTGTGCTGGGACTCAGGATTTAGCGTTCGGCATCGCAGGGCTCTAAATCACGGCCTGTCTGGCTGTAGCAGGACGGCTGCAGCGGTTTTTGGACAGACTAGGGGCTGTGACCACAAGGTTGTGGGTTCAGATCCCTGGGGGAGGGGCGGCAGCTGCTCTGCCCTTGAAGGACAGCCTTATCCAGAACTGCCCCAGTAAATGGAATGAAAGTATTACGGGCAAAATAAGATGCATATAAGCTCTGTAAGTCAGCCTGGGTACAGCGGACTGCTGTGGAAATGGATGGCAATAATAATCAGTGTCATAACATTCCCTGAGAGGAGGTGTGTGTCTGAGAGTTTGGTCTGTTTCCTCATCTTTTTTTCTAACATGCTGGACCTGGTGATTTATCTCTGGCGTGTGTGCATGCATGCGCTGGTGTGTGTGCGTGTGTGTGTGTGTTTGTCTGTACATGTGTGTTCATGCTTGCTTGTATATGTGTGTGTGTTTGAACAGTATGTGCATTTGCAGATACCGGTATATACAGTATGCTTGCTTGTGTGTTTGTATGTGTGCACGCATATATTTCTTTGTGTGTACATACAGTATATGCTCGTGTGTGTCTTTAGTCCCTCTCATGCAGCTCTGAGCTGTGTGCCTCTCTTGTTATAAGTGTGTGTATATGTGCATATGTGTTTAGTCCCTCTCATGCAGCTCTGAGCTGTGTGCCTCTCTTGTTATAAGTGTGTGTATATGTGTTTAGTCCCTCTCATGCAGCTCTGAGCTGTGTGCCTCTCTTGTTATAAGTGTGTGTATATGTGCATGTGTTTAGTCCCTCTCATGCAGCTCTGAGCTGTGTGCCTCTCTTGTTATAAGTGTGTGCATATGTGTTTAGTCCCTCTCATGCAGCTCTGAGCTGTGTGCCTCTCTTGTTATAAGTGTGTGTATATGTGTTTAGTCCCTCTCATGCAGCTCTGAGCTGTGTGCCTCTCTTGTTATAAGTGTGTGTATATGTGCATATGTGTTTAGTCCCTCTCGTGCAGCTCTGAGCTGTGTGCCTCTCTTGTTATAAGTGTGTGTATATGTGTATATGTGCATAGTCCCTCTCGTGCAGCCCTGAGCTCAGCGTCTCTCTTGTTGCAGACGCCATGCTGCTGGTGGCCGAGCGGCTGGAGGGGCCCTTCAACATCGAGGCGGTCATGGAGCCAATCGATGTGAAAATATCTGAGGCCATCATGAATATGCAGGACAACAGCATGCAGGTTTCAGCCAAGGTACAGTACCTTTCGCCGCCACTCTCTTCCACCCTCCCCCATGGTTTTGAAAAGCACTCTGAAAGGTGACACAGGGCATGGGCATGTTGCTGCCATTAGGCTAAATGCTTTGTACACATTTCCTGTTCCGTTCCCCTTCCTGCGTTCCAGGAAATCAATCACGGGGGCACAGCGGCTAGGTCCGGCTCTCTGACAGCGGAGTGACCGCTCGGCCTTCTGTGTGCGGTGGAGCAGCTGCCTGCGCTGTCTCCCCGCGGAATGTTCTGTTGCCGGGCAAATAAACACACAGGGCCCAGCTTTCGCACTTTTGAGCGTGAATTGAACATTTGTTTTTTGGTCCGATAATCTCACTGCGGAGCAACGGTGCCAAGTGTGTTTCCTGTGTTTACTTTTTTTTCTTTTCTTTTTTTTTGGTTTCTTGCCTACAAAATGTCAGGAACAGTTGGAAGGAAAAACAGAAGAGGCCTCTGATTTTTATCATTGGCTTGAAAAATTCTTGCGGCCGATGTTGTCCGTGGGGTTTAGCTAAAGGTCAGGGTTAGATATTTGTTTCTAGAAACGGAGAGAATGTTAAACAGCTGTGTGTGCGCTTACAACTTGCGAGAGACATGCTAGAATCTTGTGAAAAAATGTTCCCAGTTTGAATGCAAGGTCAAGTTATGAACTACTATTGCATCTGTTCCATTCCTCTGGTTGCCCCTACAAAAGAGAACTGAGTCCTCAGTTAGCCAACCTAGTTTAATAAAGGATAAAAAAAAATTCAAAAACATGAGCTCAAGACTGATGGTAACTGAAACCATGATACTAACTGTGAATCTACCCTCTCCTTAAAGGAATAGTCCAACTTCTTTGGGAAATTCTTACCATAGGCAGACGATAAGATTAACACCAGTTTCATCCCTGTGCGTTCAGTCCAAAATATTTGACTATATCTGCAAGCTGCATGCTAACTGTGCTGCCTCTGTGAGTTGCTGCTGATGGAAGCAACATTAGCTTTGCTAAGTGATGGAGATATACCTTCCAGCATCTCCAAATGCGGACTTATTTACACTTGTGTCTTGCGTGTTTATAACGAGTAAAAATGAAAACAGAAAACAGGATCGTAGCAGTTTAGAGGCAGCTAAATTTAGAACTATAATTTACAAATAACCATGTATCCATCCACTGGGTGCAGTGATTAGTAGCTGTGCAGTGCCAGTTGAAGTGTGGGTTTGAGGTTGGCAGTTGTGCAGCACTGTTGGCTGCAGTGGGAGTGGCAGTGGTTTACAGTCATGAGACACGCATACCTGGCGACCCCCAACTTGTGCTTGGATTTCCATCACTTCTCTCAGCAGAGCTAACGCTGCTTCCATCTGCAGCCATTGAGTGAGGTTGCAGTTAGCATGCAGCCCATAGATATAGTGTAATATTTTGGTACTGGACACACAGGGGTGAAATTTGTGTCTAACGATGGGTAAGATGGCCAAAAAGTGAATTCCCAAAAAGTCGGACTCATCTTTTACCGCTGAGCATTTACTCCAGGTTGAATACCAGTGGACGGACTTCAGCTCCATTTAACAATACTCTCAAATCCGTTATGATATTTAAAGCATATCCATCTCACTCTCGCACCCACTGTGGTGTTTCACGTTATGATGTAGTAGGTTTGCATAGTGACACCCGTTTTCGGTTGTGACAGCAGTAACTCTTTTTGTATGCACTTTCTGTGTCACTCTGAATAAGAGCACCCGCTCAGGGACTCAATGAAAATGCAATAAAATATTCTCTAAGAACTGTCTTTCTTGGTGAATTGGTTTAAAAGAAATGTTCAAATAAGCATTTCAGATTTTTTAAATATCTTGATTCAAATGTAGCATTTCACCCAAGTTGTTTTTATAATTTTACTTTCTATCTCACCCAGTCCTAAATTACTACTGCCCATAAAATAGAATTGTCATTGCCCACGTGCAGAAATTTGTTGACACTGAATTTAATTTTCCAGGTGTCAGTCTGATTCTGGACTCTGTATGAAATACAGGTCTTCTTTTGCGTTGTTTAGCAAATTTCACACCAGACCGAAGACCCCCCATTGTGTTCCTTAAGGCTGTTGTTTCCTCATGTCTTGATAACAAAAGATCAGAGTACTGGAAACAACGGGGTTTGGAGAAATGTTCTTCCACAGAAAGTTTTTGCTTTTGCTTCTCACAGATCAATATTGATACTCTATATGTGAAACACGCAAAGGGTGAATTAGTCTGAATTAGTGGTGCAGATTCTCCTGTTAATCAATCCTGATTGAAGTGCTTAATTGAAGGGAACAGGGTGTTCAGTGAAGATGCTCAGAGATCCACAGCCCTGCCAGGAGCAGCCTTGGTCTGTGTTGATGAAATGCACGCTCAGGCTACTGCCAGAGCCCTTTGCTTTATACTGAGTGGGAGGGAGGGGGAAAGAACTGCGGTGATGATGCCTGCAATGTATACAAACCCCTTAATGTGAAGCTGGATGGATGGTTTTGTTGAGGGGAGCCAGGCTGTGAAAATTACCTTGTGCAGGTGCTGTGCAGAATCGCTGCTTTGTAATCATTGTGAGAGATGGGTGGGCTCTGGCGGAGAAGACAGGCTCTTGTCACGAACGCCGTGCGGGCCAGCCAGCCACTCCATCATCATCTGGGCCAAAGGACCGGCACGAAGCCAGCAGCCAAAACTTCGCCATAGCACTCGGGCTCCATCCACACATTCAGGGACTGGGGGGTGTGACGAAAACAAGGTTGGGCTCACAAAGCTGCAATTTAAAAAAATATATTTTTATTTTTTATTTTTGAAGAGCTAGAACCTTTTGAAGTTCAGCTTTATGCCTCTTCTGTATTCATGAAGGAGAGGGCGACAAACAGGAAGCCGAGAAAAAAGAAAGCTCAATTCTGAGAGTTCAATAAGCTTGAAATTAGAATGTTAGTAGTGTTCCTCACGCCCACCAAGTTGCTAATGCCCAGCTTTTGTTTTTCTATATTTATGGTCAGAAATCGGGTGATGGGGATGGGAATTCAAATATATGTAAACAAATGCAGTGACTGACATATTTAAGATGTTGCTGAGCAGGTCAAATAATGCTCCTAAAAAACAGTATATTTTAACGTACAGTAAAGCATGTTCTTAATGTAAAAACCAAAAGTTCTCTTTCCTAAAAGTCTTTCTTTTTGAACCAAAGGCTTAGAGAACATTTATACAGGAAGGAAAATCCAATGTATTAATGATTATCTGCTGGCCAACGATAAAAAACTTTTTCCCTATTTCGTAATTCCATGTGATTGATCCCTCCTGCTCAGTCCACATAAAGTTGAGTTGAGTTTCTCTATGTAATAAACATTCTTTTTGACATCAGTTACTGCAAGTCAACCTGACCGCGGAAGTTGCTTGTGGGGTAAAACAAGATGCAGGTCTTTAAGGTCAGCTGATTAGTGTGTCGCAAACTACATTACGAGACACAGTGCCACTCCAAACCCTCCTCGTAATTAAATTTTTATTCTTGCACACTGCTGGTGTTTCTTTTGAAAGCTGATTGAGGAATTTCCATTGTGGCATCGTGGCGCTCCACAATGGATGAATGTTGGGAGCAGAAATGTATTTCTAGGAACCCTTTGTTCAGTTTCGGGCGGCAGACGTGGCTGCTTTTTGACGTCTTTGTCTCATCCCTTTCAGACCGATGATTGCTGCCCACGGTGAATCTTGCCATGGAAAGTGAAATCTATTCATAATTTAAAATATCTAAATATCCTCCATCGCTGCTAATGGCAAAGCTACTTAATGAGACAGAAAAAGGACGTGCATTTGAAATTAAACGCAATTTCTGCAGTTTCATTAGTGAACAATACCGTGCTGCGCTTGAGGTATCCTCGCCAACACCCACGCAGAACTGTGTGATGCACCTGCTGTTTGACTCTCAACATATCCACCCCAGGAAGCTTTGCAACAAAAATAACAACGAAGCGCGTTCCTCATACTGACAAAAGCGCACCGCTATACAAACACGTGTGCGTGTGTGTGTTTGTGTGTACATGCATGATGTGTGCGTGTGCGCGTCAACGCATGTTTGTTTGTTTGTTTGTGTGCGTGTTTCCCTTGTAAAATTTGCAAAACCTTTTTGCAAAATCATTTTGCTTTCACTTGAACAGACAGGAAACTGAAATATGATAACAATTTTAAATTATTAAAACATAGTTTCTGAAGTTTGAGGTTTTTCACATCGTTGCCCAGTTAAACAAAGTGAAATGGGCCATGATGCAGATCCTGGTATTTGTGTTTGCATTTCATCACATTTAAGTGGTGGTCAGTACAAGTTCAAGTGTGTTAAGGGCTTTGTGAAAGCTGTTCAGGTTGTTGAGGCCATAAAATGTTCCCTTATCCCCTTTTGAAGGCAGCTGGATGTGCAGAGGTTCCATGTATTACACAGGTGAACAATTTAGGCTCCTGTGTGGAGAACAATAACAATAATTATAATGGGTACAATATGTTAATCACTCCAGTTCAAATGGACGGGGCTGTTCACACCACGGCAATAACCGGGCCGGGGAAATGCCCACAGACTCTTAAACATGAAAGACGTGATTGGCATCACCTTCTGAGCTGTTCCCCTGCCTCTCGCCCCACCCGCATCGATTTAATATGATACAGTGAATCTAACCAGTCTGTTCAAATCAATAATACAGATATGATGACAGAGACATCAGGATTTTAGAAAATGTTTAATGCTAGTTTTTTAATTAAGAATGTGTTTACTCTGTCTGTAAACATTTTGTCAGATATTTTGTCTGTGTAAGACAAACCTACAGAGAATCGGCTTTTATTGCGTAGTATTTGCTTGTGTGTATGCTTTAACATTTTACAGAAACAGCTGCTTTTGTGTTGAGTCATCCCCAAACTAAAATTGATATTAGTTTGGTCTTTATCACTGAACTTAATTTTATAGCAGTTAACTTTGCTCCAGAACTCTTCTGGCTCATCTCTTATTTCGAATTTTAATCTGGCCTTTCGATTCTTGCTGCTGATGAGAGATTTGCGTCTTGCGGTGTAGCCTCTGTAATTCTGATCTCAAAGTCTTCTGGGTGCGGTGGCTTGTGATATTTTCACATCTGCCCTCTGGCGACTGCTGGTGATGTCACTGACCATTGTTTTATGTTTTTTCTTCACAACTCTTCGGCTTCATCTGTTATCAACTGCACTTGTCTTCCTTGGCCGACCTGCACGGTGTTTATTTCATAGTCTACCAGTTCTTTTTCATGACTTTCCGAACTGCTGTACTTGATTTACTCAGTTTCTGTGCTATCCTTCTCAATGAATTCTTCTGTTCTGCCAGATTACAGATTAGTTGTTTTTCAGCCATAGTTAGTTATCTCGACTTCATGATGGTGAATGCTTTCTGACATCAAATTCAATATCCACGGATGAAAACAAAGGCTAAAACCACGACCAGACACTCACTGCTCTTTTGTACGTGAACTGTCCATGGAGAAGGGAACACCTGAGCAACAGTTAACACCTGTCACTCATCCCTTAACTTAGTTTTGCACTGCTGAAAATGGGGGCGACTCAACACAAAAGAAACAGCTTCTGTAAAACGGTATGTCACCCGCTGGTGTGACACACCTGGGAGGGAGATGTGGCAGTTCTGGGAAACACTGCCGTTTGCCGCATGGAGAGAGAGAGAAACCAACATGAAAACAAATAAACAAACACCTTCATCCTTCTGGGCAAAAGCAATAAACTAAAAACAACAAACTAAAACAACAAAGACAAACAAAAGTAAAACGAAATGACAGCTTTTCAGCTCGCTGCTCCTAGCTGGCCAGCGCCTTTTTTTCCCCCTCTGTCTTGTTCTTGGACAAACAAAACTCAAACTCCGAAATAAATGTTCTCTCAGTGTGCAGTCCAGGACTCAGCGCCATACCGTGGAGAAGGACACACCTTTAAGCACTTGGGCTGGTTAGCTAACGCAACTCAGGTGTGTGTGCTCTCTCCACCAGTAGGCATGACTAAGATGAGTTCCACCGGACCAAGTACTACTTGGTAACGCATACTGTACTGCATATGCATGTCAATGCCATGAAATAAAAGCTGATTGCACTTTTATCTCATGTTCAACTTTTTATCTCAAATGCAAAAGTATATGGCAAAAATGGTATGTTTCACACTACCATTACCACACAGTACTTTTGGAGGGAACTGGATGTGAAATCGCAAAGATAAATTCACTGAGAATGAATGACAGTGATCAGACGCTTTGTACATTTTGTACATTGCATGAACTAATTTGTAAGGAGTGTTTCCTTACAAAGCAGGGATTTGCGTACATCATGCTCTGGGTGTTTGTATTATTGTCTGCAGATATTGAAAGCAGCTTTTTCATTTTTGGGTGAATTTTTCTGTGTCATGATGACTGCGGATGGTTCCGCGGGCCTGTTGCAGTTGAGCTGTGATGACAGATTGGACAGTTAATTCTAGAGCTCTCCCTCCCATTCAGCCCGCAGCTGTGTTGGACACATTTCTCCCTCTCTCTCCCCGTGTAATGGCAGGTTTTCCAAGGGTGCGGTCAGCCGAAACCCTCAGGAATGGGCCGGTCCGCCCGTGGAATTTCAGACGTGTTCAACGCCCGTTTCAGGCCTTACAGCCCAGAGGAGCGTCCCACCACTGCAGCTGGAACCAGCCTGGACAGACTGGTAAGGGCCTGGCATGGGCACACGCACACATGCATGCACACATACATACATACAAACATAAACACACACACACACATGCATACATACACCCACACACATACATACACACACACACACAAGCACATGCACACACATGCGCATACACACACACACACCTACACACACATACACATACACACACACACACACATACGCACGCACACACACCAGCACATGCACACACACACACCTACATACACACACACACACCTACACACACATACACATACACACACACACACACACATACGCACACACACACACCAGCACATGCACACACACACACACGCACACACACACCTACACACATACACACACACACACACACACACACACACACACATACACCGTCCACTGAAAGACCCTTTTGGTCAACACTCTGTCACAAGATTGCAGAAGCTTTTACGTTTACAGAGGTGCAAGATTTTATTAACTTTTTTCAAGTAATTCTAGGTTTAAAAGTAAAAAGAATTGCATCATTTCATTCCATGTGTTTATCACAGCAGAGCAGAGATCCAAAGTCTTAGCCCTGGAGAGCCGCTGGGCGTGCTGACTTTCATTGTCACTCATTGCTCTTAATTCATCAATCACCGCAGCTGTTTGCATCCATGGTTAACATCACCAGGTCTCTCGGATCTGAACTGGTTGCTGATGTACAGACCCGTAGACCTTGTGCCTCTCCAAGACCATGGTTGAGTGCCACCACACTGGAATGTCCCTTCAAAGACAATCTCAGTGGATTTGAGCAGGGTTAGCCCACCCCTTCCCTCAGTCACGTCTGTCTTCAGAAAGGGGCCTTTAGGGCCCAGCCTGGCTGCCGTCTGCGCTGAGCCGCGTGAGCCGCAGGCGTTCTGGGCCGGGGGGTGAGGGTGTGTCTCTGTCCCCCGGCTTCACTGCTTTCCTCCGGCTGCTCTCTGCTTCCTGTGCTGGGAGAGAGCCATGCTGTTCAGCCGGATCAAACAGCCCAGAAAACTAATCAGCCAGGATTACATTTGTTTTGTTTCTTTCTCCAGTTTTTGTCTTTCTAAAACCCTTGAACACGAAGAGGTTTGCCGTGTATGCTTTGAGCTGTAAATGAAAAACAGAGGGCACTCTGTGTTGAACTCATCCAGTCATCCTTACATTTCAGGCAGAGGAAAGGGGGGGGGGGGGGTAAAATGAAACTGTGATCTGAAACAAATCTTTGAATCTCTGAATCTCCACACACACTTCTCTGTATTGCAGTAAAGCCAACGCATTATATATGCCTATATGAATCGCTCCTAGGCGAAGAATTCAGGCAGTTGCGACATTTTGTGAGTACTGTCAGACTGAGCCTAACAAAGACAAACTATTTTTGTAATTCCTGTCGGTGTTCATGCATGAAGTCTGCAGAGCTCTGTTTTCAGTCATTGCCTAGGCTGGGTCACCACAAATAACCCGGACACCAAACCTGCAGGACAGCACAGCCTTCAGCCTGAAGGGCTGCTTAAAGCCCGTGTAAGGACCGTTTCATCAAGGATGAGCTTCTATGGCAGTTAAAGTAATAATCAGCACAATTTACTAACAATATGGTCTAAGTAGCATATATATTTTACACCAGATTATAGTGAAATTTGACAAACATTTGTTTCTTGTGTTTTTGTTTTTGAACAGAGTACTTCAAAAAACCCAATAGATAGTACAGGTTATAATAAAAATATAAGGACTTAAAATTCTTTGTCAGATTAATTTCATGTTGCCTTTTATTTATTTTATAATTGGATCAAAAGAGTGTTTTAAATGGGTTGATAACAGGCTTGATTGAACACACCCCGAGCCCCCCCACCCCACCCCCCCCCCCCCCCCCCCCCCCCCCCCACCCTCATGCCTAAAATCCCAATAGAATGTATTTCTGACCCTGATTCTTTGGGACACTACCCTCACTCCCCAACCCCACACCCACCCCCATGCTAGAATGGCGCTAACATGGGTTTTGAATGAAGAAACACAAGGTATTAATAACAAGTGACATAACATGAGTGAGAGACTCCTGGATTGTGTATCTGAGCTGTACAATGTATCAATTGCCATACGTTGCTACTGGTTTCCTAGCTGGCGCATACCTGTGTCCAAATACCTACAGAGCACTGTATCTCTCTCTCTTTTTCTTTCTCTCATGTCCAGATACTTACAGATTGCACTGTATCTCTCTCTCTTTCTTTCTCTCATGTCCAGATACTTACAGATTGCACTGTATGTCTCTCTCTCTCGCTCTCTCTCTCATGACCAGATACTTACAGATGGTATTGTATCTCTCTCTCTCTCTGCATCCAGTGCTACCTTTTCTATTCAATCCCTCTTTTCTCTGTTTTTTATGCTGCTTCCCAGAGGACTGTGTGGAGGACAATGCAACACAGCGTAAGCCTTAGTGTTCCTGCTCCTAATCCTCCTCTGTGCCATTTGTCTTGTGGATCCCCCGTCCCCCCCTCCCCATCCCTGTACCCTCATCCTGTGTGTCTTTACCGCGCTTTATTGCCAATCTTTGTTGGCAGCTGGCAGCACCCCCGTTTTGGGGAGGCTTAGCGTGCCAGGAGTTTTTACTCCAGAGGCCATGCTGTGAGGCAGCAGTAAAGGTCATAATACAGGAGATAAGACTGCGATGAAGGAGACGTCAAAACCCCACCCCCCTGACGCTCCACGCCCACCACCCATCCAACCAACCGTGTTTTGTGCCATGTCATGTTACTGGAAAGGAGTTTTTAGTTTAGTTTTTTTTCTACCTTATTCCTCTCTCTAAACTTTCAAACTTTATTGCGTGTTTTGTTATGCTGGGGAAAGACATGACATGCATGAGATGAGGCTGAATGTTGGATGCATGTGAGCTGGTATTAAAATGCAGCTGAGGTCGCTGAAGGGCATGACTTGCTGGGATAGGACAGAGCTGCTGGAGTGGGCAGCGCACGGATTCTGCTCTGCCCTAACGGGTCAAATTCAAAATGGAAAATGTTCTCTTGCGTGGCAACACAGTGGACTATAACGGCGCACATGCACCAAAACTGCCACTAAAGTTCTGTATGTTGGATCAAGTCTGTTATTTGTTAGGATTTGCGGAGTCTCTTAAAAGCAACTGTTTGTGCTTGTTTTTTTAAAGGGAGACCAGTCTTCCTTATTTTTACATTTTTACATTTTTCAGACAGGGTAACAGACAGATAGTTGGATCACACTACAGAAATTGCTATAGCAGGGAATCAAACTTCGGGGTCGTATGGGGGCATTTGTTTATGGGTTGAGAGTGTCACGCTGCCTCCCCATTACAGCTTTATCTTTGGGCAAAGTACAGGGTTTTGTTCATGAGTTTGGCTGTTATGTCCAATTTAAATTAAACTAATGCTGAAGTGAGTAGCATTCACAATGAGATGTAATGGTAACAGTATATCAAGGATGAAAGGATTTCATTAAAAGGCTTTAATAAAGTTAGGGTGAGAAAAGTTAAAACCATCTTGCCAGCATAGAATCAAACGTTAAAACAAACTTTAATGACCCGGATCTACAAACCTTGCAGTCAAAACAAAAGAGAATATGTGGATAAAAATAACACATGATGAATGCTACGTTGTCAATGGGGGGGGGAAACAGCCAAATAACAAAGGAGGAGGCTGACATGAAAAGGAAAGTGAAGGATAAACAACTGTGCCTTCATGCCCCCGACACAGGTAGAGGTGTAGGACAGAAAGCCACAGAACATGGGTCTGAGTCAGAGCTCTCCAGGAGCCTGTGTGCAGTAGAGCCACTGCTCTGTGCTCAGTGTTCTAGGGCTGGCTGTGCATGTTTTCTCCTGGTGGGAAACGTGCTACGAATTTCGGAAACTGTTTTATTGTCAACTTATTTTTGGAATAATCTTCTGTGGAATAAAAAAATGTGTGCCCTGTTCTTCAAGGTATTGTGTGATATGTAGTATATGCAAAATTAGGGCAATGTAATGGTGATTGCATTTTGGCATTATATGGTGAATTAAGGCTATTAATATTTTGCAGCCAAATTCTTTAATCTTTACTTGAGTTGTCCACCAGCCAGATGCTTATAAATACTCTTCTTCTTCAAGCTAAGCAGTCTTTAGAAACCTCACATCAGTTTAAACACATCATATAAAATGTTATATGACTTGAATTAGGTCAAGTCATATACCATTTTAATGTGAATGCATCAGATAGATTCTGGATTACAAACTTGTTCACTGAGTCCTGTTCGAATGTTCAGCTATCAAGCCACTGGTACTATGGTGCCTCCAACAGACCTTCCAAATAAAGGGATGAAGAAGAGAAAGAGACATCTGTTTGATTCAGCTCTGTCTATGCTGCCTATATTTTATATATCATCTTTAAAGCCACCATTTAAATAACTGCTTCAGTGGCTTTAACAGCCAGAAACACTTGCTCATATCACTGAGAACAGCCTAATTTTCACCTTCCCATGAATCTTTGCGACTTGCTAATTAGAATAGCCCTAATTCTCTGTGAAGTAGCTGCTGCTGGTAAGCAACAGGGGAAAGGCTCCTCCCTTTTGGGTAGCTGCAGCTGAATTGGCTGGTCCCAGACATGTGTATTTAATTAGCAAACGTTTGATCCTGTCAGAATGTTATTTATTCTGCAGTCGCCGGGCTCCGTGGTGTTTTTTTTTTTGTGTTTTTTTGGCTGTGATTTGTTTCACATGCCGACGAACAGAGTCGGCACTGGGTGATGCCGCTGATTCTGGCGGTAAGGGCTTCTCTCCGAAGCTCCAGAGACTCCTCCGCCAGCGCACTCTTGACCGTATTACCACCCCGGCGCACCTGTGGTCTCCTTGGTTACAGCTAATGGAGTCAAGTCTCCTCAAGGGCGGCAGTTGTTACCCAAGGGACTCTTCGAAACTGTCTGTGCTGTCTCTCCAAAAAAAAAAAACACATTGGGAGGAGATGTCGCAAAAAGTTTTGCCTGGGTAATTGCAAAAAAAAGGATCAGTCACATTCACACACAAATTCAGTTTTTAAAATCGCTCAGGTGTCGCAGATGATAATGCATGAGCTTTTCCGACTGCGGGTTCCTTTGTAGAACATCTTTCCGGGGATGTTTCAGCCACAAGCAAGATGTTGTATGTCAAGAACGTTTATATTCAGTAAGCAGCTACACTTTTTATTCTTAAAACTTGTTTTGTGGAAGAAAGTCAAAGACTCTCAAGGAGTCTCTATCTTGGAACATTTTTATGATGAAAAAAAAGCTTCCGCTCAGCTTTCGCTTTATCTAAAACATTTTATTTTTGGTTCCTGGGTTCTGTGAAGACAATAGGCACCTATGCATTGTGTCTTCTGCTATTTCTGTTATATTTTCATTGTAATGTATGTCGCAGCTATGAAGATAATGAACTTAAGTGGGATTCTCATCAGAGTGAGGGGAACGGAAAAGCATTTTTATTTACTGTATGTCAGGTCGTGCTTCCCAACAAATCTACAAATGTAACGTGGCCCACTGTCAACTGGCAGTAATTATCCAAGTTACGAAGGGGAAGATTTACGTCATGTGCAAATTAATTTATTCTTCATTTGACGGAGGCTATTTATAGAGTGTGATATTAGATTTTCTGCCTGAGTTCTTACTCAGAAAACTTTCTCATGGTTTATTACAGGCTATGTGTGGTATATATGTGGCTATTTTTTCTGTAAATTGCTATCCTCTGTTCTGGATATCCTTTGCCATATTTCATTTTATGGAGTACACACACAAGACTGGGCTTCTACTGCAAGGCTAGATTTCTAATTTTACAGCACCATACATTTCACATGCTGCGTTTCCAATAGCCGGTAGTGAATCTGCTGCTTCCTGACGTATAGACTATTATATTTCTCCGGGACTTTCAAAAAGGAAGTGTTATTGCAGGAACAATGAAACGCTAGAATGGTAGCCTGTGTGGACGAGGTTGTGTAAATGAGGTCATTATTTGGCATGGATCAAAGTGAGTTGTGCTATCTCTTCTGAAGGATGTCCCCACGTTTTCTCCGTTACAGATCAGAACGCTTGGTTGAAAGCGACCGTATGGTCACATGCATTCCGTGAACGCTGATTTCACACCAGCACTCCCCTTTTCAGTGCGCTTGCCAAAATAGATTTTCACCAAGGTCATTTTCCCTGAAGAATATTTATTTCTATCACAAGTCTTAGATGTCTAACACAGTTCGGTGTCAGGAAAAGAAATGGGCCTACTGTACCCCTGTGACTGGATAATTCACAGAAGCAATAATGTATTCTGTCTTTAGCTAACTGTGACTATCAAATGAACATACACCAAATTTATGTCTTGAATCTAATTTTATTTTTTTGAGCTTGTAGCATGCTGAATAGACACTGCAGGATAGATTATTACTTATTATTTAATCACTCAGCAGAGGAAAGAATGTCGCACACATGCTGCCAGTATTCTATTTGAGATCACTCAAGAGTACAACGGCCTTGCATTCCTCAGGGAATCAAATGGGCTACTTTCTTTCTCCTTTGCACGAGCACATTGCACAGCTACTTCCAGAAGCACCTTGATTTTTCTGCCATCTCCCTGCCACCCACATGGTGTTCTGGGGCAGCCTTGGGAACTCACCAACCTGTCAAAATATACAAGTATCATTTATAGCCAGAGGGGTTGGAAAGCCTTTACAGTCATACTTTTGTCTGTGAAGATGTCCATTTTAGAATATTATGTGAAGTGGGCCTTCTTTGATCTTGCAAACCCTGGAATGTGTGAGGAAAAGGGGTTTTTTTCCCTCATGGAATAATTCATGGATTAATCGTTTCCATGATTCTGTGCCAGTACTTCTGTGCCTGTATCAACTTCTGCCTGTTTCTGGCTGGATTAGACTAATGGAAAGACTAACGTTTTGCCTGGAAGTTTTCTGTGATGTTTTACTGATTGGTTAAGCATCTTGTTCCTGATGCTGATGAAATAGCAACAATCTTTGCTATCTTATGCTGTTCTACCGAGTTTTAAGCATGAACAAACTTTGCATTCTAAACAAACATGTTTAACACAGAAAGGCAGGTACATTTACAACAAAATGACCAATCAGATGGAACCCACTGAGTGAAAACAAATTTTCATTGGCTAGACCCTCTTACAGTTCTTTCTGTGTTGTAATGGCATAATCCAGGGTGGGTAAGTCTGGTTTGATTGAATTGCATATGCCCTTAAACTGGCTGAGTGTGTTTGATTGAATCTGCCCCTTTTGACTTGTCTTAAACGGGTGCATTTGGGCAGAGCTTGTGGGCTGGGTCTTTGCTCTCAGTGCTCCAGGTTTTTTGGGTCACCCTTCAAATCCCAGCTGTGATTCACCCCTCTCCCTCAGGGGCTCAGTGAGGGTGTTGGTATCGGCTCAACGGGATTTTGTTTTTCTTATTTACTCCAGATTCCTTAAATCCCAGCATTTCTATCCCCCTTTTGTGAAACCGCGCCCACGTTCAACAGCAAGCTTCTGATGATCCGCCTGCCTGTTACACCCTCCCTCTGCCTGTCTCGCACAGTGAAAATGTGCAATCTATTTACACATCTTCACCTTGCTGCCTTTACTTCATTTGCCTTTCCTGTGGAACTATGATGTTCTGTCACCTCTATCTCTTCACCCATCAGTTCTGTTCCGACACTGTCTGCCTAATTTATTTTCGGCGTGCATGTTGCAGAGGGTTTTAATGGCGGGAGTGGAAAGAGCCACATTGGATCCAGCAGGCTGCATGGCCCTTACCACCAAGTTTGCTCACCATAGGGCAGGAGGGTTTGAAGGTATCGTCCTGCCTCCTACCGTGGAGCACATCTGCATAATTTGCCAGACAGGAAAACAAACCTGTGTGGCAGCCGTAGAACCATAAGTTCTTTGAAGATGTGGGTCTGTGTGTGTGTGTGCATGCGTGCCTGCGTGGGTGTGTGTGGGTGGCGGTGTGTGTGTGTGTGTGTGTGTGTGTGTGCGTGCATGCATGCGTGGGTGGGTGTGTGTGTGTGTGTCGGTGTGTGTGTGTGACTGTGTGATGAGGGGGGAGAAAATACAATTTTGTGCTGGCAGGAAACAGTACACAATAGAGTGCCTGTGGTTTTCTGTGCATTGATTTTTATCAGAATCATGAAACTCATCAATTAAATATAGTTGATATCTGTATAAGGTCTGTGTTTCCTTGCTTGAAATATCACCTTTCTTCCTTCATCTTTGGAAGAAGTTATTTTCTGTGAAGGTATAACTTTAAAGCAGAGTAGACACAAAATGTGTTTTTCCCCCGTCGCTGGGAAGCGAAACTAATCTTTCCCTCCAAGCTCCTCGGGGTTAGTTAGTATCATTCTGCAGAGAGCCCGTTCTGCTGTCCCCTGCTTTCATCTCAGTGAAATCTGAGGCTTCAACCCATATGCATGCAGTTACCTTGGATTCAAATGTGAATGTGGCTGTGTGCTCATTTTTTAAAGCTTCTAAATACAGTCCAATTCATCATAGTTTAGGTTAAATTATTCACACAGAAACAGAATGTTATTGTAATGCTTTCTGCAGCAGCAGTTCCAGAAGATGGACAAGGGAAGATGCAGCTGCATTGTATTTAATTACACTTAAACCTGGACATAAAAAAGTGTATTGTTGCTACAGTAACTCTGTTTGGATCATTAGGTTTTCAGTCATGTTATGAAAGACACTTGCTTTCTGTCTCATGACAGATGACCATGACCAGTCACTCCACTGTGGGTGTGCTTCCCAGGCCTGACTCACTAATGTGTGTGGAAATGAATTGGTGTTCCTGATGAACACACCTCGGGAGCCAGACCCCGCAGTTTCCTCACAGGCATGGCATCTCGCATAGAGCTGTGGCAACCAGATATCCCATGTGGCTCTTTCATAATACATAAAGTTTCTTCCCATTTAAGGGTGGGGCCCATTTCACAGCTACTTTTTTTTTAACACTTCCTGTGTACAGGCCTTTTCTACACAAATCCTTTTTTTATCTTTCAATTCTGTATTCTTCTCACTCATTGAAACCCACTGTGGAACCATTTTTAAACTTGGCACAAGTTTATTTGTGCCTTTGGATTTAATCAAAATTTTCCTTGCCCAATGTTTCTGCGTTCCTCTTGCACCTGTCCCAGTTACAAAGTGTGGACTTTTCCCTGCAAACACAGATGTATCGAGTCCCAAGCCATGTAGCAATCTGCCTGAAATGTACTTTCTATCACTTCACTGCCTTTAATAGGAGGATCCTTCAGTTAAATAAGACAGGGCAGGCCCATCCAGTCATTCTTTTTATGAATGTGCATGTATGTAGATACGGACTCAGCTCTAAATCCATTACTCTAAGCGTTTGGTAAATATCCGATGAAATTCTTCACAGGAATGAGCTTGGGTAAGTCGTGAGAGAACTAGGACCTCAGTGTAAGAGGATTCAGCCTTCGATAATCTTTTGTGTACAAAATGTTCTCCAGAGAACAGCAAAGGCAACTCTGGATCTCAGGCGCTGGAGCGTGTAGCAATTTCATTGGATAATCAGTGCGCTTAATCATTATTATTTATAGTCCAGAGGTTAATAATGCACTCATATGAACATGCGGTATTGATGTGTTTGTTATTTTATTTGTTTTATGTTATGAATTCATGTTAAAAGAAAGC
Source organism: Anguilla anguilla (assembly GCF_013347855.1). Taxonomy (NCBI): domain Eukaryota; kingdom Metazoa; phylum Chordata; class Actinopteri; order Anguilliformes; family Anguillidae; genus Anguilla; species Anguilla anguilla. The sequence continues at coordinate 17,276,801 of NC_049215.1, forward strand.
TGCAGAGCAGCTGAAGGGTTAATGGCCTTGGGTTCTCCAGCTCCACCTACAGTTCTCTTTTATTTGTACCAATTCATCATTGTCAGGCCTCTATTTAGTTTTCATTATCGGCAATTTATTGGGTGGAGGCAGCGCCCTTTCCTGTTTAACCCCACCGATACATTTGAAGGTGGTGGAATAGAGACACAGTACCAGTACCAGGCGGGCCTCGTCTCAATTTACCCGAGTCCCAGGCCATCCGAAAAATCTGGTAGTCGTAACCACCTTGTGTACTTTAGATGAGGTTGGGTTTAAACCCCTGTAACATTGTGTCCGTTGTTTCAAGTTGCATGCTAATGGATGTGAGTATTCTGATAGAGACTCCTGCTGAAGTGGTTTTACCACCCCCCAAGGCCCCAGCCTGCCCCCCCCCCCCCCCCCCCAGCCTCCCCCCTCCAGGCTCTCAAGCTATAGTTGCAGAGAGGCTGACGGGGCTAAGTAAAGCCAGTGCACAGTAATTCCCATGATCAGGAGTGAGGTTGCCGTCACACAGGTGCTGCATAGCTGGCTATGTTCAGAATTACCGTATCTTTATCACGGCGATAACTGCAGCAGTATGAATGTAAGGTGTTTTTAGGGGGCATTTTAACTCACTATTGCTCAAAAGCACCGGAACAAGTTGTAGCCATCAGTTGAGGAAGGGTAAGAGCCCCTGTCATTTGATCCGTTGCTTTCAACGCCTGCCAACTTTCAGCGAGCAGAGCCTAATCCAGGAGCACGAAGCCTCTAATGGGTCAATTAGCCCTGAAACAATGCAACGTTGAAAGAAACAAAAGAGGGCGCTGATGACTCATAATGGAATAATTAGTCATGCAACAGATATTTTTATATAATGAGGCACCTCATTCACATGCGCAGCTTAATTTTGAGAAACTACTTGAGGTTATTTCTTCTGAATATTAATCTCAGTATTTCACTGTATCGCCAGTTGGAGAATAAAAGGTAGTGTGTTAACGGAAAAGCACTGATCTACTCATGGTGTATGATAATCTCTATGTAAATAAGACGGAGGAAGGGTGATGAATTTCAAAAAGGCTAATAATTGCATTTTTACCTAAGAAACCTCCAGTCTTTTTCTGTGGTTAGGAGCACAGCATTAACCAGTTCCCTTACCTCTCTTGCTCTTAGTTTATTCTTCCCAGTGCCCGCCCAGCAACTGTCCGCACTCCACTCATGTGAATGGTGTAGGCAGTTTCATTTATGCAAATCAGCTTGATGAATTCATTGGGCGGAAGCTCATTTGGAGTTCATGTTATTGGCTGCACTGAGACACGTTTATTGTTGTGTTCATTCTGAGAGACGCCGCAGTGCCACTATGAGACGTCACAGTGCCACTATGAGAGACGTCACAGTTACGCCCTTCTCTCCCGTGCTCTCCCTCACAACAGCTGCAAAAGCTGATTGGCTGTCCCAGCCCAGGTTGACGTTTAGGGACGGGTGTGATTATTCTATTTAATGTGTATCCTGCATAAAGCAAATGCGCTCATTGATCCTCCTCAACAGCGTGGGCGGCGTGCTTTTATCGCCTGCTTCTCAACACTGACGGCTTCCCTCTCTTCCCCTTGCATTTCCACCAGGGGAGCCCAGCGTCCACATTACCTTCTATTTTTATTCCCTCTACCGCCATCTCCTATTGAAATGTCCGTCATTTTTATTTATCCATTTTTTGAGAAGGGGGAAAAAAAACCCTTATGAGGTGAACTTTCATTCCCCCCATTTTTTCCATGGGCTCTGACCTCACTCAGAGTGGAACTGCGTGGGTTGTGGGCGGGCGCGATCCGCTGATTGATGGAATCGATTGTGCTCATGCCGTTGTCAGACATCGGCTGGAGCGGCACTCAGACGTTGTCTTATCCAGTTCTGAGGGAGTTTCTCATCAGTCTGGTCAATACCGAGACCCCCGGTCTTATCTGCAGGGTGCAGTTAGGGTGTCTTTTCACCTGGTTTGCTGATGTCGGCCTGGTTTGGATGATTAGTTTTTGATGAAATGGTCAATGAAAAAAGGCCTACCCTCGGCAACGGCATCGATACACCGCTCCAGTCGTAATTCAGTCTCACTCGAGCACAATCTGTATGCAATGTCGCATGAAATTGCAGGTACATTGACTTCAGCCCTGATGCACTCTGCTTTCATCCTTAACTTTTGCTTACAAATAAATGCAGGCACTACGTTTTTCAGTGCGAAATGTAGCACTTGCATTTAATCATAAGTTAAAATTTAAAGCCGTGTTGAAAAAAGGCATGTATAGGCATTATACTGCATATGATTTACTTCTTTCCTCAAAGTCTTGCTTGGAGTGCAAAGGTCACACTCAAAATACTGTTGAAATTTAAAGCAGTGGCTTGTTCAGATGTCAGTGTTAGGCTTCTATAAAGTGAATGTGACATTATTCATTGCTGATCCCTGGTAATAATATGAGGTCAGCAGACTTTAATCACTGACTGTTGACCCTTCTGCCCAGGGTTTGTTAATCTTGTAGACCTGGCCTTTCTTCTTGGGCATCAAGGTCACTGACAAAGAGTCAAACCCCATTGCATTGTGAAGAATCTCTTTTTAAATTAGCTTTAATGTAGTGCACTCAGTGTCTATTAATTAATTGTGGCTCTGCCAGATAAATTGTTGGCTCCCTGAGCCATCAGTTGCAACGCTGCATAACTGCCATGGAGCCGTATATTTTTCGAGAAGACAACAGCTTTGCAGTGGATCCGGAATATTCCAACATCCCAAGTGTTACTATGATGTTGAATTGAATTGAATTGTATATTTTTGTTGCCTTACCCAAATGTTTTGCACATTAAAAGAGGATCAAGTCAGGAAAATGAACATATAGCGCGTTACATATTTCAAGCATGAAATACTTAACATTTGCAGGCCAAACAGTGTTAAGAAGTGATTTGATGCTTGTGGCTCCTTGGGCTGTTGGGAGTAATTTCCCAATAAAAAATATACATAGACTGAATGCCAAAAAATGAAGTTTCATTTGAATTAAAAAAATTGCATTCCGACATGTAAACAAACAGTGTCGTGTTTTACTTTAGCCCTTTCAAACTTCTTTAGCCTTCTGAACATGTCCCTCACCCCTCTCGCGTTATCTCGTTGCCTCAAGAAATGTCTTCCGCTCCAGTACCTATCTGTTTACGAACGGGACAGCCGACACTAAAGCTGCGGCAGCGTGGCCTGGAACTCTGCACCATCAGTCAGTGAAGAGCTTCCCTCCTCCGTATCTGAGAGGTGATGTGCTGAAGCCGTTCTTCGCAGCCCATGGGAAGATTCAGCAGTAGTCTGTGGGATTTACTCAGAGCGTAGATATCACAGGAGAAATCGGCGTCTGAGAGCTCGCTTGCGAACGCTGCATCCGGCAGACTTTGCAGTGATCGCACGGTCGGAGACACCTGTGTTTTCCTCCCCTCATCCATTTGCGCTTTCGCCGAGTGCCAAGAGACCGTTGTGCATAAGCATCTTGGTGAACATGGGCTTACTGGTTGATGCTCTTTCCATTTAATTATATAAAGAAGTGCTATTACTGACAAATACTATTGAATGTATTCAAATGTAGTATTATTTACAAATACTACTGAATGTATTCAAATGGTTATATTTCCAAGGAAAAAATATTGAAAACATTTCTGTGGCAACTGACAGCCCTAGTAACCACGGTGAGGAACCATCAACCCTCAACCAAGCAGTTAACCGTTCTTGACAATGTTAACCAAAGTACTTGGTATCCTGAATCATTCTGAGAAATATACACGTGTGTAAACCCATTACAACAAGTAAGGTATGCAAGCCTCCCTAAAAAAGCACAGGGATCCCAAGTGGAAATGGTTTCAGTGCACTGCCCATGTAGGGTGATCACTGCAGTATGAATGTAGCCTCTCACAGCTTTCACTGAAAAGGCAAAAGCTAATGCGAGACCGGGGATGGGGGAGGCTTGTCATTTCTCTCTCTCTTCGGGCTGACTTCATTGTGCAGCGAGCTGTCTAAATTGCAGATGAACCTTTTTTCAACAGCTTTGATGAAATGGAGGAGGGTCAGTGGCCTTCATTTTCATTTACATAGGCCCCAGGTTACGCAGTTATTACGTGTCTGTCCCAGTTCTGATAACTCTTCTGGTTGAAATGAGGTGTCTATACTTGTACGTGTGCGTGTGTTCATTACATTTTATTATGTCTGGATTGTGTATATTAAAATCTATATCGACACTGTACGTGAAGATATTTCCTACCCATGAATAGGGTCAGCTCAGTTTATTTGAAGGCTATATGGAGCCTTGCTCACAAACCTGGGCCTCGCCATCATCAAAATCACAGCTTTTCTCTGCTGCATTATTAATTCTAAGATATCCAGCACGCTGAAAATACCGGAGAACAGAGGCCTGCCATGAATGATGGCTGACAGCTTATGAGGAGGGTGTACCAAAAACGCGCTCTCGACCTAGATCATATCGCAGTCTGTGAATGCGTTTTCTGTTATTTTAAGTTTTTAAAGTTCACTTTTTCTTTGACACAAATTGAGATTCAAATTTGTAAGAGAGTTGCTAAACATTTTAAGCAAGTTTGATCTCTGTAAACTGCTTTAATTAGGCTTCAATGTATGTTTTTATTGCAGTGGCTCATTGCATACTTTTTTTAAATGGTAAAAAAGAAGGGAGCCCAAAAAAACTTTTTTTTTTATTATTAGACTTTAAATAGCTCTGTTAGCATGATTATTTTTGAAAAGGACAAAATGAATTCATAGTTTTATATAACAAACATTTTTGACATGATGGCCTTTTTCCACATGTTCTGTGCAGCAAGGAGGAGTCCTCCAAAAAAGCCCGGTACTCTAACTCTTCACTTCTGTCAATACATTAATCAGCTGCCCCCCGTCAGATTTCTCTGCCCAGTGGTTTCCCAGGCGACCAACAGTGACAGGGGCTGAGACATGATTGGTCGATTACTCTGAATGGCACGGAGCCTCTCTTTAATCACCCTTTGCACAACAACCCCCTCCCCCCACCCTCTCCCCCAAAAAAAGACCTGTTAGCAACCTTTGGCTCTTTAGCCTCAGGTGAATCACTGCCACCAAGCTGAAACTATTTCATCAATATTCTGTCCTTTCACCACAGCCGGATCCCACTGCTTGATGAATGAAGCCCCTCAGTGATGAACTGTATCTCCTCACTGCATTGTCACCAGGGGAAAGAACCACAGAGACAGAGGCCTGTGCTTATAAACAGACTTGTTTGTTAGATACTGAGTTAGTTTTTAGGGGTCAGGGCTGATGCCATTTTAATCATTAAAAAAACTGTGGCAAGAAAAAACCATAATAAATATGCCTCAATAATACACTGAAACAGCGAATGTGTGGGATTGAATGTGTGCTGTTGGATGTGTGCGGTTTGTGAATCAGTAAAGCTCTCATTGTTTTGTATTGAACTATGCCACTGTCTCTTTGTTTTTTTGATTCTGTAATTTCAGAAACACTCTTTCCCTGGAGGAAATGAGTGCTTATTTACTTGTCCCTGGAAGATTTATAGGAATTGCTGCGTAAATTAGATTTGTTAAGTAAATATTGTAACTTCAATTACAGATATATATTTTTTTTTCTCAAGAGAACAACCTCGGTTGCCTGGAAGGGGACAGATGGTTATAGTAATTACTGTTTTTTCATGCTTGGTGGATTGCTATCTTTACTTCAGTCATTTTGAAAATGGGAACATCACAATATTTTTTTTCCACAAAAAGCCAATTGTACCCTATGTTATTTTATACATACACTGTAATCACTTGCAATAATAACAATTCTGTGATTCACGTGAACCTGAATCAGCTGATAATTGAATTTTCCTGGAAAAGCAGGGCATTTCCTCCACCCATGTGCAATGGTTGAAATAAGTTTGTGGATGCGGGACGATAATGACCAGGGCTTCCTGTTGATAGGATGCGTTACTCAGCCGTACTTTTGTCACACAATTACGCAGCCCATTACACAGCTGTGTTATTACAGTTTCCACCTTTGGGTCACCTGCACCAGGGTGAGAGAAACCGGTCAGCACTTCTGAGATGTTTCCGTAGAAACAGCAAATGGGTTAAACGCTCCCTGTCATCGACATGTCAAAGGTATCAGTCGTGCATTTGCGCAGCAGCAGGCTGTGCGTCTCATTCCGCGTTCCGCAGGGGGGTGGGGGGGTTGAGGGGGTGGGTGGGGGGGGGGGGGGGGGGTTTATTCTCCTGGTTCTGTCCGTCGCTAATTATTTCCTGGCAAGCTGTGTGCGGCGGGCTCCGTCTGCTAATAAAATGCAAAGCGGGCGCGGGCCGGATTAGATCACACTTTGCGGCGTCTTTACGGCTCTCCGGTGACACGCTTGGCACAGCTTGCCGGCTGTGAGCGGAACGCCGGGCGATAAAGACGAGCAGGCGAGGGGGGAGGCGGTTATGACCGGCGCGTGATGAGGTCCCAGGCGGCGCCAGATCCCCCCTCCCCCCCCCTCCCCCGGCTCATTGAAACGAGCGCGGCGGCTCACTTCACCGTGCGGGCGGGCCGCAAGACTGGCTCCCGTCAGCTCCGCCTGTCGCCGGGAGACCGCCGGGGACAGAAAGGACACCGAGCGTGTTCGCAGTGCACTAATGAAAGCAGAGACAGTCGCGCGCGGGAGAGAAAGAGGTGTGAAGGAGTGCTGAACTCCTTCTGTGGGGTGTAAAGCTCCCTGGGAAAAGATTCTTCTCTCTCAGTAGGACTCGCTCGGATAAATAAAAGGACAGATAAAATGTTTAAAATACAGTGGTGGTGTGACCTCCCAGGCTGGATTCCATGGGTTTCCTTGTGCTGCAGATTTTATATATTGATTTAATGTCTTTGGAAGTTTAAGCTGAATTGTGTGGACACTTCTAGTAGTTTCTCATGGCCTACATATGGCTTAATTTCCCCTGCAACACGAGCAGATTTGAACTGAAACAGGGTGATTTAAATGCAGTATTTTCTACTGGTATTTCATAATCACCTGGTGAGTGATTTGTAGCAGGTTCAGGTGGTCTATGTTCCCACAAACCACTCCATGGTTGTTGGTTGACATGCGCAGGTTTTATTTTGTCACACCAGAGGGACGACTGTAGCAGGGACCAGAGCTTTAGAGCAGCTCCCACATGCGTCTCTCATTCCAGCCCTCGATATCGCTGCAGGCAGAGCAGATAAAGTGTTTGCAATAATTATCTAACTGCCCACAGCTGCGGTTGCAGGTCGGCTAAACCTCTCCCTCTCCACCTGCAAATGGAGCCGTAACCACGCCACCTTTGACGCTAGCTGGAGCTTACAAAGTACTTTTGAGTGAAATCACAGGATATGTATAATTGTTTTTGGTTATGTAAACTAAACAGTATGATTGTTTATTTTGAAATCTACTTTTTGTATTTGGCTCAGGTCTGAAACGTGTGTGTGTGACTAAGTATCATTTCTGTGGAAATTCAAATCTGAATTTAATGGCAGGCCCTGTGTGTGTGCTTGTGTGCGTGTGCGTGTGCGTGTGCGTGTGTGCGTGTGCGTGTGTGTGTTTGTTCTGCCTGTCTTAGAAAGGAACTATGTAAAAAATGGGAAAGCAGGAAACAGGGGCTTAGCTTGAGATTGTTGCTGGGTCAGGAGTCGTGGAGATGGTTGGGTCAAGGCAGGGATAATACTGGAGGTTTGTTTTTGTTCCACCGACAGCAGGAAATGGGAGGGTGGCATTACCACTGGCAATACAATAACAGCCGACATACTCATCCAGCTGTCTCAAAGACCAGCTGTCTGCAAACCGCCATGTACACCCGCTGCACTTGCAGTAAATGGGCAGGGCTGTGCTGGCGGTAAATGGGCAGTTCGGACCTTTTGGTAAAGCGGTACGGCGGTACTAGTAGGTGGGGCTGTACTTGCAGTAAATGGGCGGTACTATATTTGTAGCAAAGAGGCCAGGCTGTACTCCTGTGTGAGTGCTTATGCCTTTATGGCCGAGATGTGAGATGTGAGAAGCCTTCTGCTAATAAAGTGTGAACAGCATGCCATGTGACAGAACGTCTGGGGGAATTACCACCAGTGTTTTAAAGATCCCTAGCTCTCTGTGAATTTTACAGGCATGAAAACACATTCATGCCTGTAAAATAAAATCCTCCACCAGTCCATTAAGGTTTTGAGAAAACATGGTGGTTGTTTTTGAGTTCATCAGAGTAGAATTGATCTAATGACAGAGTGGATGGTTTTCATGATGAATGGGGTTACAAGGTCCCCTTCCCCTTTCTACCACAGAGGAATCTCAGTTATATGCCTTTCTTAATATCTGGAAACCAACCCCATAGTTTTTAAAAAATATAAATTTTCCCCAAGTTTTTAAATGTGTTTCCCTATGTGGATCTTGGAGCCCAAAATAGGGTACAGATGCACCTTCCCCACACCTTTGAGGGCTTCGTTTTTTTTTTCTGTGTCAACAATGCTGTGGTTGCACAGAGAAAAATTATCCGTGTTAAATAAACTAACAGGAATTATAGATATGATTTAACATGGTACGTTTTACTGTGTAGAGCTGACAGAGACAGGTTGTCCAGTGTGCAGTCTGGCGCAGCTATAAAGTTCTAAGAAAAGCCCTGGCGTGTGCTCCCTATGAAACAGATGAGCCGTCTGAGGCGCTCTGTAAACATGCTCGCGTTTCCTGTTTTGGGAGAGGCGGAGGAGAGGCAAGCTCTTGGTTATTGGTAATAAAATCAGTGCTTTGGATGTCTGCCCCGTGACACGACTCAGGACACCACTGATGTTCCACCGTGAAGACTGCTGTTGTGCATTTACATGGGGGTTGAACCTAAATAAAGCCATGCACATCAGGATCAGCCTTGTTCTCCTGCTCTGTGCTGGCTGATCCTGTCTGAGAGAGAGGGCCCACTGGAAGTCATGGCTAGTGCTCCATTCAGCTGTCTGTCACATGGTGAATGTGTTTTGTGTGTGGGAGACACTAGTGAAGCTGCTTCTTCAGTTAGGTGAGGTTGGGAATGAGCCTCAATGAGTTAAACTGAAAAACCTAAGCCCCTTCATACTAGGCAGGGTTTATCCTAGAGTTGTGTTTATTAAAATACAGTTTTCATATTTATTTATGAAACTCTGTGTGTAAACTGTGACCATATGCCTAGTAAGGTTTCTGGTTTGTCTGGTTCACCACTAAGTGGGTGGGGGTACCTACAGAAAGTGATTGTTCACTGCCGAGAAACAGTGGGTAATTTTAGCATCATATCAAAAAAAAATTAAGAACAGAGTCTCCTCAAAGAAATGGTTTTGTTTTGGGGTTTTTTTGTTGTTGTGTGTTTGTGGATTTCATTGAGTTTGGCTGACATGCGGTGTGTGAGTCTAACATGCCAACAATTTGGCCAGTAGACTGACTTCTGTCAGGTTAGAATGAAGCATGCCTTACTGTTGCCTGACCCAGACATGAAGGAGACATGGGACAAATCGCCCGGGTGTGAAAATCCCTTCTGCGCTTATGTTTTGAAATTTAAACAGTTGGTTGAGCTCAAATCTGTAGACATTAATCAAAATGGCAGAAGGTGAAGGTGACTGTATGCTTTATGGATGGGTCTTGGGGTTTTCGGTTTCTGCCCTCCTGTCATTATCCGAGATGAATGAGATAAAATGGTGTTGGTTTATATGTCCAATACCCCTTATGGCAGGCGTCTGCCGAGGGCGGGTGTGTGGAAAACGAGCAGTTTTGTCTTTCGTCCAAGAGGCCATTCCCCATCGCCCATTTTTCTTGGTGTCTTTTGTGCTGATCTGGTTGTTGTTCAGCAGGTGTTTAATAATTAATAATGATACAAATATTTTCTACATTCCATAATTTTTCATCATGCAGTTGACTCTCAGTGGTGGTTATTCTGTCTGTGTTAGCACTGTGTGGCACTCTCTGTTAAAGGCATTATGTTCTCCACAACCCTCATTATCTCAGATGTTATCAGAGTCTCTATTATCTCCGTGTTGGACTCCATTAGTGTTGTCATTGTTTCCATCAATGATGTGGTGATCTCTATTAACTCGATAGCAGTCTCTTCTCTTTACCGTGTGTGATGGTTTGTGTGACTTTTCACCTTGATACGCAGAATTCAGGTAGAAAAGGAGGCTTTTTTCTCTTGGGACCAATAAACTCAATTGCACCGGGCATAACACTTCTTCAGCATGTGTGAAGTTTTAAACATTAATAATAGATACCTTTTAGCAGCTGTATGTATGTATGTATATACATATATATATATGTTGATACATGTTGATATTGTACGCCAACCTCAGGAGCTACAGTGAATGAAGAATGAGTCATGAACCTAGTCAGACACAGGCTTCAGTCTTGAAATCACCAGATTTCCTATTCTGCACATTGATTTTTTAGGCACGTTTTATGGCAGTTCTCACTATTCCATCTCACAAAGGAGTGTTTATGTGGATGAAATTAGAGGTGGCATTTTCAGTGCAGGTTAGCAATAATTTCATCAGCAGCGTATGTGAAGATGCAGTGGTTTTGCTTCAGAACTGGAGTAGCTGTTATCTCAAGGAATGTAGATAAGGATATATAGCAGGAACGGTAAAACGAAAGAATAAACAAAAGCTTGTTTGTCACACCAGGATGATGAGAATAAATTTGGTTGTTTCAGCTGTGAAAGTGGCTTGTTGTGCCTGGGAGGCAGTGAGAAGCAGAGGAGAGATTGTGTATGTTAGCACAAATCCTGTGAGTTTTGTAGCAAATCTTGCGAGGCCGTTCTGATGAGTAATGATGATTCCGTGACCTTGTGAAGTCTATTCCAGCAGAGAAGCAGAGCGCTCTTCGAAGAAACTGTTAAAATAAGAATCTGAAAAACAGCAGAAACTGAGCTACACATCCACTGTAGAAAAAGAAAAAGAGAGAAAGAGGGGTATAATTTCTCTGCCTTTGTAACATTTGAGTGTTTATAAAATAGTACCTTTTTGATCAGCTTATCTGTAGTTTTCTGTGGGACTGCTTTCTCACCTGCTGTGTGGTTGCTTCTTTTGGGATGACAACCAAATTTAATTAAATTTATACAAGAGATGCGTTTTATTGGCCGGCTCAACTAAAAATGATACCCTGAAAGACATTATTTTAAAATCATTGAGGTTAAATGATTTGCATCAATCCAGGTTTCCAAGTAATGCTTAGAGACTAATTATACCCATTTTTCCAATGGAAATGTATTGTATATTGTACACTGAGGTCACATTAATATTTTCTAAGAATTTTCAATAACAGTTTCAAAACAAATTTAAGCACATCTCTGGTTGGTTTATGTGTTTAACAGGTGGTAGCCAACAGGTGGCTTACCAGGCTTAACTAAGACATGGAATGGCCCAAACTGCTATGGATTAGGAAGCAATGTACACTTCTCAGCAGTCGCAGAAATGAGTCTGTCTTCAGCCGTCTATAAGGACGCTGCTTTAAAAGACGATGACAAGAGACCCGGCCCTTAGCACCCCCCGGCCCAACAGGAATGTTTCTTTTACAGTAAATCAAAGCTAAATGGATCCCACGGCTATATTCATAAAGCATCCGAGTAGGAGTGCTTATCTTGGATCAGATTACCCGGTTCATATCCTTTCGCCATTATAAAGCAAACGGCAGAAGTGATCCTGGTTTGACACTTCTACTCTGATGCGCTTTATGAACATGGAACCAGAGTTTGGTGAGCAAGACTCACTACCACGCAGCCCTTAGTGTGGGAACATGGGTAGGCTGGCAAGGAAAAGGCGCAGTGAAAGGAATTCTATATGTAATTATGTATACGGTTTCTTGCTGGTTTACGCAGTCTTGCTTATTGATTTCCGGCTGGTCTGACACTGAGAAGACCTCTGAGCAGACTGTGTGCTTTGAGGCTCCGCTTGTGTCTTTCAAAGTTCTTTCAGGGTTTAAAATATTCACAGCATCGCATTCACTTTTGTCAGCTGCCATGAAAGACAGTTGGCCCCAACTCCTTGACCACCTTTTTCACAGAATGAAAGTCAGTGGATTTTCAAAAGTATGTGTGCATAAAAGACTCACTGTATTTTACACACAGGTAGACAATGTTCATTATTCAGCAAAAGTCTGAGTGAAATGTGTTTGACTCCACAAACGGCAGGCACAGGGGTTGATAGGTCACAGCTTTCACTGAGTGGCATTTTCATTATTCTTCAAACGTAAGTACATACCAGCTTCCATTTTAATGATGTTTACATCAGGCAAAGTTCACACTGCAGTTGTTTACACCAATTAGATGGGCTTCCTGTAATCCCATGGGTGCAGCCACTTTTCTGTCACCAAGGGGGCAAGGAAACCTGTCATGCTGCCGTTAGTTCCACCCTTATCTTTAATCCTACCCTTTATAAATGTAACATTCTATATATTCTAGTTTGACCGGAACATGATTTGGATTAATGGATTAGTTACCTTGTTTTCTGCTATGTTTGTCCCCTCCCTTTCCACCATTGATGCAATAGGCATTAAAAACCGTAATTTTCGCCCTGAGCAGGATTGCTTATCTTATCTGTGAGGAGTAGAGGCAGTTTGTCTTCAAAGACAGCGTGATGAGGCTACAGGGCTGAGCAGTTACAGTGTGCAGTATTGGAAACTGTGAAGCAGCGGTGCTCATTTCAGCTGAATACACAGAGACTGGGACGTAGCCTTGCAGTCTGGAGCCTGCCCTAGCCTGAACTGTTTGAAGCAGCAAGCTGTCACTCTCCCTTCAGACATTCTTGACATCTGCCATGCTGGATGTGTTTTGGACCTGCCCCTGCTGTCATGAAGTACCAGGGGTCAGTAGCACCAGCTGGTCTTAGAAAAGTTGGTCGCAAGTGCTGAATTAGACATTTTTATTGGATGTTTTTACACTGGTTGCACCAACTGAAAGTAAGTCTGCTCATTATCAATTAATATAATTAATGTCAACAAACATGAAATAAATTAGAGTATTCAGAATTCAGAAAACTAGCTTTCTCACTTAGTTGTTGACTAATAATGTCCCTCCAGGGCAGCATCTGCTGTAGGCTTTTAAAAGGCCTTGTTAGCATCAGTAACCAAGCACCGTGATTTGACAAGCAGATAGAAACCGAACCTTTTTTGGTGGGTTTCCAGCAAGTCGAGCCAGTGGATGACATCATCGCCTAACCTTTTGCTCACACGGTCCCTGGTCATCTTGCCCTTACAGCTGAAACTGGTGCCAGATGAGCATGAGAAGGAGATTTATGTTTAAAGTGTAATTGTGCTGTCGATTGGAGAGGGGAATTAGAGCCTGTGTGCCGAGATTTCCAAAGAAAGATGACTGATACTTCAGTTTCAGAATGAGAAATAAGAAGCATGGGTGGGTGGGTGCATGTCAAATCCCCTGGTAATTTCAGCAAAGGCTACACAAAATAACATACATGTAGTTTCAATCACCTCAACTACCTTCACCTGGTTACTTGCACCACTGTCACTCTTTGTATATCCAGTATTTAAATGAAACACTGAACCACTTGCCAAATGGCCATTAAAGGCATGCTAAGGTTTATAATCTGTTTTGAGCTCTATGACCCATTAACAAAAATCCATGTAAATCAAAGTGTGTTTATTTTGTCTTTTTTTATTATTTTTTTTAAAAGCAGCCTGTTTAATATATGGTCCTGAACTTCAAGGATAAATATACCCCATCGTGGCAAAAGGCTTGAATCTTTTTGTTCTGAGCTGTCTCGTATTATCTTGTGATTTAATTTAGTTTTTGTGTTTTCAGAATTCAGTCTTTTGGGCTTTGAGTCCTTTGACTGTGGGAGGCAGCATACTGTAGCTTTCTCCCTTGGCAGTGAACTGCATTAACTCATTTTAAATAGGGTGGCAAAGTTGGCAGCTCCTGAACAGAACAGAGCTACAAATTATGGGACTTTTCCTGCTAAATTCTGAGATCTAAGATGTTGGTAAAAGACAATGAAGTCATCTCACTTCAATAATAATCACATCACTCCTCAACTTGTTTGTTTGAGGTTATTTAATTTTTAATGGAGGCAATCTTCTAGTCAGGCTCTGGGTCTCTGGTGTTAGTGTGTCATGAGTGGGCACTGTTTCTCTCCAGAAGAGACATTACGGGTCATTATCCCCACGTCTTCCTCTCTGAATTGGTTATTACTCAGTCAGAAAATCAGACTGAGTGACACAGACAGCAGAAAGAAGCCAGCACTCCCAAGTATAAATCTGATCCTCACAATCAGGGCCACAGGTAAACTGCTGTTGTCGGCCACCTGCTGCATAGTGCTTTTCGAACTAATGTAAATGTGCCACTTAATATTAAATGTTGTTATTGATTTCAGCAGAGCCTTGAGGTCACAATGCATTGATACACATCTCAGACGTATTTGGTTTCTGCAAGGTGCAGCTTGTAGGGTTTCGGTTGTGAGCATGTAGTGTAGTTTTGCCCACTGAGCTGACCCCATACCTCACTTCTATAAAGTACTGAGGGCTGGACGGCATTGTGAAATAGTTTGGATCAGATTCTGATTAGAGCATGCAGTTTGAAAAGTAGGAAAGTAGTATCTTTGCTGTGCATGTACTTATCTTCATTTTATGTGCATATGCATTTACTGCTATGTTAGAAATCATAAAAAAACCTCACATATTTATTTTAACAACAGTGAGCAAACCTCAGGGTATTCTCACTTAAGAGTTTATATAGTGTGACAGCATTGCTACTGTAGATTGAAGTTCTGCTGCAACACTTGTTTTGTGGATAAAAGCAGGACTGAGTCATCTGCACAGAGCAAACCCCACCTTCCCTTAGTACTGTGCAGTGTAATGCTGGGAGCTGCAGAATATTCCAGAAACACTGCTCGCTCATTTGTGTAAATACTTAACAGAGATCGACTAGGTTACAGCCGTGCCTTGTAGCATGGTATTTTTAAATGAAGAATTATGTCCTTTTACTGTTACAGTAAATTGTGCTACCTCTTTTCTGTGTACCTTCATTTAATTACCATATTTGCTTTACCCCACACTACCTTTAGAGATTGAATAGTCCTCTGTGCCAAGTAAAATCAAATGGGATTTTTAAGTTAATGAAGCATGAAAAGATTTTTCCTTTTTTATCCTGTCTCCCCTTCCCACTCTATTAATTGCTCCCTCAATCTTTATCATTTAATGATCTGTCTCTCATTCTAAAAAAGTGCTCCCCCTGGTCCATTTCATGAAGACTATAGCAATGAGAAATTATTTTGGGAGGGGCCTTTACTATTGTTGAAATCTATCCTTCATCATTTTCTAGTAAACAAACTAAAGTTCTGAATTGCTGTTACACATAAACATTTTATTGTTTGTCATGTAGACTTTGTCTGTGTGTGTGGGGGGGGGGGGGGGGGGGTACCTCTTCCCACTTGTATAGAGAGCCAGCCTAAACTTTGCTGAATGCTTAGTTATTCAAAGTCCAAGTCAACACATTGTTCTGCTGCACGGTAATCAAGAAGAGCTTATGCAGCATGACCTCGACCCCACTATTGAATCATGTTAGACCGTTACGTATCTTTGTATGCTCTCCTTCAACATGGGCGCGCGGTGATGCATCGCGGAAATCTGGTGTTGCTTATAAACGCCTTTCTTACACTAGCACACAATCACAGAGGTATAGCATCATCTAGTGGCTATAGAGAACGTGCTCGTTTCAGCTTGTGTGAACAGTAAGGTATTTGTTTTGCAAGAAGGCTTACTGCAAATTTATGAATGTTTTATAGATACATTCCACTTTTTTCCACTCCTTTGACCGATTATTTTGGTGTAATAAAATCTATGAATCTGAAGCTGTTTGCATGTTCCATGGAGGTTTGTACACCACCGAATCCATATTCTGATGCTCTCGGCTAATTGGCGAGACATGGATGTTTTTTTTAATCTCCCCGCCTACAGTATGCATCTTAATAGCTTTACAAAAATAAATATTTGGGGTATATGCATGGTTTCAAAATGACTTTGTAGCCTACATGTCTCGTTAACGTGAAATTGAGAAATTTAATAAAAGACTAGATTATGCCATAATAAACTGATAAACATAGAATACATGTATATTCACTACAGCAAGCAACTGCAGTAAGTAAAAAGGAAATGGATCTTGCAGCTATAAAAAAAATCTGTGTACCCTCCTTTAGATAGAATCCCTGGGCTGTCCTGCTCGTCTTCAAGCCAAGTCTCGCTCACATCAGTCTCCAAAATCCGTTTCCTCTCAAAGGATTCGGGCTGCCTTCCAAAGTATGTATGATCTTGGAGAGATGAGAAAACACAGTCCCCGCAGTCTGAAGACGAGTGCGGGTGGGATTCGGGCAGTAATGACGCGGGGAGGCATTTCGGTACGGAAGATTTGTCAAAGGATTCATCCGTCACGGTCTTAGAATGTCCCGCTTCCCGGAGAGCGAAGATGTTCATTTTGTCTGCCTTGCTTTGCCCGGGTTTTTTTTTTTTTCTTCTTTTTCTTTTTTTGTATAAATTCAGCCCTGATTAAGCAGCTGGGTTTTGGTAATAGTGTGACAGGCCACCGCCTCCAAGCATCGTTTGTGCCGTAGGCTGCAGGAACCGTTCCCTCATATCTGCACAGCCGGGCAGGCTCCAGACCTGCGCTCGGCTGGAGGGGTTGACAAGGTCGCTGATTTTTGGAGCATGTGAGTTGAAAACCCATGGTTAGCTAGACAACATCAAACTCGTTAACAGCTTGGGTGGCCGTGTGACGGGGTTTACAACATCAAAAGCGGTGACAGGACTCCCAGCTGTTCAGTACTGTCACCGCTGACCCTTTCATCTGCGCCTTTATGCGCATTTACCGGCCGCCACTGCGAGCGTACACGCTCTCCGCCAGCAACCTGGAGCAGAGCCCAGTCAGAATGCCGGATCAAAAGGCTCGACTGCTAATTACACAGCACAAACGTGATTCTGACGCTTGTTTACTCTTCTAGTCCGGAGGCCAGTTTGATTCCAAGCACGGACCACCACTGTGATTTACGACATTTTGCAAATATGCGTAATTTAAACTAATCCATGCCACACCACCTCCCATTGTAGACCCGTTCACTTTGGGAGCAGCCACATTAATTTGTTTTTGTTTAATATGTTAATGTTTTATTCATTCATAAACTGATGTGCCAGTCCAGGGTTAAAAGTATTATTTTATTAGATTTGCACAGGATACAAATTTCTGGTTCAGATAAGTAGGCTACATATGAAATTAATCGGCTAGCTCATGTTATAAACGCACTGTGCTCTCAGTAAGAACAAATGAGAACATTCTCATCCTGCTGAATTTGTGTAAACTCAGTGAGTGGTAAGAAACGTGGGTTCACATGCAGCCTGCCATATCTGGAGTGTAAATATTGTCAGTTTCTGTATTTGGAGCGGAAGGAGTAGAGCTCCCGTTATCTTCAGTGTGATCTAATCAGAGCAGGATATGAACCACAGGAAACTCCCTGACACTGCTCTGATAGCTATCACCGAATCTGTCTGCCTAGTTCGTCCTGCGCATCATTGATATCAAATATCACCTTCATGAAATTCTATTATTTCACTTTTTATTTGTTTGACTGGCGCTCTTATTTGGAGCAACAAAGTTATTTGGCAAAAATCCTTACATATGTATCATGTGAATAACCTAACAAGAACATTCAAAAGTACAAAGAGAAAATCTATGCGGGAAATGATAGTCTGTCCCTAAAAGTTAGCTGCAGACATTGATCATATAGCATGTAGAGTTTACTGACACATGACACACTGTGCCTAAAAATGACCCTTTATGTTACACCATACCAGATCATATTAGCATGCATATAGGCAATGCAAATAGCTTGCTGATGTACTTGCTGTGCCTATTCGGCAGTAAGGGTGGAAGTGTAGCCTACTACACCAGACTTTACAGCAGTTTGGAGTATAATATATACACCTAGCAGTTGGGAACGAAAGTGAGATGAAAGATAACAACAAAGGAGAGATTCAGCAATGACCGTAGCTATAATATAGAATTTATACCAATACAGATAAATGGATCATTGACATTGTGATCTGCATGTGTGTTATTGAAATGCAGTGTCTGTGGAGTTTGTAAGAGTGCCTAAAAATACAGCAAGAATTCCTCTACTGAGAACATTGCAACGGCCTCTTATGAGCTGTTTATGTGTCAGCCCGCTCCATTCATCCCTGGTGAGATGCTGTACTGTCATCATCGATAAGAGTGATATTTGCTTAATCACTTTTGGACATCTTCGTATTGGTGTGGCCAGCATGTTTTGAGATTGCCGTGGTCTTGAGTTATGGTTGAATATAGAAGCCAAGCTAAACCAAAACAGGCTTGGACTACACCTCAGGGAAGGGTTTTAGTCAGTCCCACGGGTCTTATTGCACTCGAATGAGTCCAGCTGGTAGATTTTGACAAAAAGTGAACTCTGTGGCCTGAAAAGAATGAAGAAAGGGTTTATGAAAACCGTATTGTCAAGGCATATGATAAAGTGTATTCAGATCTATTACACTGACTGAGGTAATACCACTGACAGTGGCATACCCTAGGAGGTGGTCAGTTTATATACCAGATGTCTTTGAATGTTTACACAGAGTAGTACAATGTATTCTTCGACCCCGTGAAATGTCAAAATAAAATTCTAAAAAATCAAAAGCATGAAGTGTGCTTCTAGCCTTCCCTCTCCACAGCTGGGCAAGTCTGCTCTGCTTAGCCAGGCTGCCTGCTCTGTATTTGCCAGAGCGTATTTGTGTTCAGTAGGGCTAGAAATTTGATAAATCCTTTGGCCTCAGAAAAAGGCCTGGACTGAAATGGTAATTGCTGAAGGACTAGCACCTAGCCTGCATGCTGACTTTAGCATCCAAAGTATCCCTTGCTTTTGGTTCCAATCAGGAGGACATCAGGGTTAAGTATTAAATTTTGAATTGTAACCAGAAGTGGTTGTGCGGTTTAGTTGTTGGTCTTATGACCTAAAGGTTGCATGATTTGGATTGGCCTGTGACCATGAAAATATTCTGTTAGTCCCCTTTGATTAGGGCTGCTGCTGTGTAGCTGAGTAACGATGGTAAATGACCCCCCTCCTCTGTTGTTTTCAGGTAATTGACATTAAAGAGAAGCTGAAACAGTCCAAGAAGTTCTGGTCGGCCTTGCCCGTTAGCATCTGCGCGGATGACAAGGTGACGGCCCAGGAGTCCGGCGGGGACCAGTGCTGGAACGGGCACAGCAAGGGCAGGTAGGAGCATTGCCTACGGGCGGCCTGCTTTTACCACCGGGGCCCGCTGCCAGATCCAGTTTCAGAGCGCGCATCACCTAGCATCGTCTCCTTGCGACTGACAAAGTCAACCGTCTACTGTTACAGTGATTGCAATTAATTTGTCAGGTGGGATGCCTTGTTTTGCTGGGGGAAAAAGGAAAAGAACACACACACACACTAAATAAAGACAAAGGGAGCAAGGCCTCATTTTCTTCCTTTGAGGGGGGAAAAAGCCGTCAATTTTCATTCACTTTTTCTCTAGGGAGGGCTTAACACATGGCTGAAACGGAACAGAAAACAAACCTTTTTTCCCCTGGAGTGTACATTTACTTGCTTATTGTTTTTCTCTTTGAAGTTTTTCTTTCTCTTTTCCTTTTTTTTATTCTTTTTCTGGGCAGCATGAAACTGGTGTGAGACTAACTGCATAAGCAGCAAAAAAAAAAAAAAAAACTTGGTCAAACTTGTGTAAACGGTGCTGAATCCCATAAGGAGGGGGAAACCGCTGTGGTTAGATTCTGAATCCGTTATTCAAGCTTTCAAAAGGCGAGTGATTATGAGCCGTGTGTGTTTAAGAACAAAGTTAAGATATCACAGAGCCTCAGTGCTTCTCTGTATTCCTCCAGCGGCAAGTGGACACAAAGCTACATCTGTTTTTTCTTTCATGCAGATGTGTTTGTTTTGTTGTCTTTTGTACTGTCTTTCTGAACAAGTGCAGGTCATGACCGAAGATGCAGTGTATTGTTTCCACAACGAAACACGTTTAAAATATGTAATATTATAATTAAACATTTTCCAGTTTACACTGAGCTGCAAATAGCTTATTCAGGTTTTTTTCCTCTTAATGTGAGATCTCACTTCTTTTCAAAGAGGCCCAGGGCCAGTGCTTTTGCAATATCTGCAGTCAGGCCGACACGTTGACCACAGCTCTGCCGATGAAGCTGTCTGTTGAATTAATGGCAATTAGATCAACTCACAAGACACTTTATGCTTTCAGCTTTCGCAAAACCACAGCTATGAGCAAAACCAATGTTGTTGTTTTTTTCGCTTGTTTGTTTATGAGAGGGTTTTTGTTATTGCTTAGTTTTTTCCTATTCCTGTGTGGTGAACAGCATCTGACATGGGTTGATGGAGATGGCTGTGTTGTTAACAGAGAAATCAGCTAACGCTGCTGTTCTGGCCATGCAGCAGTGTTAAGGGACAACACTGAGAGTGAAGGCAGCATCCCACTCTTTGAAGGCTGTGGGGAAGGAGGGCCAGACTCAGTATTGCTCTGTATTGCTCAGGGACATCTGGCCACCCACCTTTATTAGTGCACCAGAAAGCCTGACGGAAATCTCACGCCACATTTGTCTCTGTGCCATATTTTTTTCATACGGTGCAGACAACAATCCTCACTGATGTCCTTCCCACCTCCTTGTGATGTGAGGTAGAGGAACACGTTAATAGCCGTATTTATTCTCCTACGGGCTTTAATCGGATCGGAGCCATAACAATCCTCTACAGTAGCTTGGCCCTCCTGCTTAGCGCTCCACTTTTTTGAGCTTGTATTTTAAGCAGTTTCATATCCAAAGGAGCTGTACTCCTCCATGCTTATTTCCATCGCCACCAAAAAGAGGAAGTAGATTAGCAGACTAGATCAGCCTGCTGAACGCAGTTGCCGGTTAAGATCACTGTCAGAGAAAAAGAAGCGAAGATGAGCGGTTGAACCGAAGGTTAAGATCGGCGTCTTCAATACAGGGGCGTGCTAAGATCAGTGGTGTACCCTAGGAGCTGGTGTACAAATTTACTCTGATTAGCCACCGGTTCACCAGTCCGCTCCATTTAATCCAGAGACAGCTGACTAATGTCCACACTTCCCAAAACATCGATGCGAGTGCGACGGGGGAAAATCAAGCTAATGAAATGGAAATACAGTGTTGTGAAGTGGCCTGTCTTTGTCCGGCGGTGCCGCGTGCGAGGCCGCGGAGAATTCCCCGTGACAGATGCAGTATGGAAGAGAGCACATGGCACAGGCTTTAATGGGCCTGTCACTTTTTATCATCCAGCCAAGCTTCAGCGCCGCTCAAGAATACATTTCTGAGTTTCTCCCGTGTTCCACTTGACGTGTTTTACTAATGGCTTTAATGAATCACTGTTTGTCTGGCTTTGTATAAAAACTCTGATTTAAAGAAGAAGAAAAAAAACTCCCTCGGAGTTATCAGCTAAATACATTTTAGGTTTGAGGGGGAAAAGTATTCGGCTGCACTGTTTAGCCTGTGGGAGATAGCGTTTTAGGAAGCTTAGAGTGCTCGCTTTTAACCACAAAATTGAGACTGGGATTTGGGCTAAGTGGGCTGGGATTCTGAACAGCCCTCTCTTATGGTTATTTTTGTTTTCTTCTTGCAGGTATTTTCCCGAGGTTTTGAAAGACGGTCTGACCCATCAAATGAACAACCCGGAGGTGGAGGTGGACATCACGCGGCCCGACACGTTCATTCGCCAGCAGATCATGGCGCTGAGGGTCATGACCAACAAGCTGAAGAACGCCTACAACGGCAATGACATCTACTTCCAGGATTCCAGTGAGTCGCTCTGATCGTCCACTAAACACCGCTCGTTCGGCTTAGGTCACTGCAGTCATCCAATCAGCACCCTTCTTTCAAATTGTCATTGTGATCTTCAGATAAACACTACACTTTGGCCGTAAGCCGGTGGGATCATCCAATCATTACCACTCATTTTCTATCAGTCATAGCTGTGGTCAGACATGCACAGCAATAAAAGGGCCAATTTCCAAAGGGGATGAAGGACTGGTAATGGTAATTAGTGCCCATGCACTTACATGACAATTAACCTTATGTTTGCAGAATCATGTTTTGTTTTGCCTCAAATGCAGAAGGACATACAATAATAGCAACTTTTGTAAAAAATGGATTTTTATTTATGTTTCAAAATGGCTAACCTTAACTATATTTTGGTCTATTGGTTCTCTTCACCAAAAATGGTTAAGGAATATCATTTGGGGGGGAAATTGGAAAATTATGTTTGTTTTCTCCATAAGCATTCACATCAAAGGTAATCTTGTAAACTCTCAGTCAATATTGCGCAGATCCAGGGACAGCGGTTCAGCTCTTGTGCTGTGTGATAGAAACAGAGGCATGCAGTTCAGGCACAAGCATTTAAATGGCGGAAGGAGCTGTTCAAGATATGCCCACTGCGTTTGTGTCACTGAAAACACCAAAGAGGGTGGAGTATATCAGCCACGAAAGGTTGCTCGCAAGGTCACTGTCGGCTGATTAAAATGGTAACTAAACCTGAAAAATAGAAAAGGTTACATTAGCCACTTGCCAGTGTATCAGTGAGTTTTAGCTCAGATTTAGTGTTTAGGCCCCCTGCAAATTGGAGTGCTTGAAAAGTACAATGTGTTGCCACAGGTGCGTTTGCCAGAAACAGTGTTTTTGTGACTTTTTGGTAATACTGGACCCTTACTTAAAGTTAGAGAATCTGTCCCAATTTAGATTTGTTTGTTTAATTCAGTTTGCTTTTAATTATTTTTAGGGACTAAATGGCTTATTTATCAATTATATGAGCTTAATAACAAATCCATATTGCGTATACTGAATGTTAAAGACATGTGTTTGTGTGTGCGTCCCTTTACGTGTCTGTGTGTGTGTGTGCGCGTGCGTGCGTGTGTCTGTGTGTCTGTCTGTCTGTCTGCGTGTGTGCGTGTGTGTATGTGCGTGCGTGTGTGTATGTGTGCGTGCATGCGTGTGTGTGCGTGTGTGTATGTGCGTGCGTGTATGTGTGCGTGTGTATGTGTGCGCGTGTGTATGTGTGTGTGCGTGCGTGCATGTGCGTTTCCCAGGTGACGAGGGCAGCGGCTCAGGCAGTGGAAGCGGGTGCACGGAGGCCTGCGTGACGGAGTTTGACTTCGCCAGCACGGAGGCGCCGGTGGTGGGCGCGGACAGGAGCGACGAGCGGGTGCTGTCATCGGCCCCTGGCCACGCCCCCTCCCTGGCACTGCTGGCGGCCCTGGCCCTCACAGTCCTGGCACTGCAGAGGCAATGCAGATAATGCCGGGGGAGGGGAGGGGGGCATCACCTCGGACCACGGGGCTGATTTTATTTCCCGCTGTCGTGTTCCCGGTCAGACAGGACTGCAGCCATGGCGACCCGAAACCAAAGGGTCTGTACAGAAGAGCAGCGCTTCAACCCGCTCCCGCCTCCTTCCACCCTTTCTTTGCCCAAAGAGCGCTTGGTGCTGTGAGCTCACTGCAGCTTTCAGGTCAGACTGCTTCCTCCCAATTCCAGGACTCTGTGAAGATGCTCTCCCTGCAAACCTTGGTTTTCATTATTCTTTTATTTTTTTTGAGTTTCAAGATGTTCTTTCAAAGAGGAAAAAAAATGAATATGGAACAAAAATCTATATTTTTTTCTTATATACACTAGTGAGCTTAAGGAGATGGTGCAAATGCCTTGAGGTCAAGTCGTGTCCCCCTCCGATTCTGATGCTGGGAAGGGAAACTGTAACGTGTCTTACTGTGTGTTTCACTGTGAGAGTGCATGAGAAAATCATCAGTTACAGCTTAAGAGGTGTGGGCTCTCTCTCTCTCTCTCTCTCTGATTCAGCACTTTTTATAGGAATAATTTAATGAAGGATGCAAAAACAAAAAAATGAAGGGTTGCTCTTAATGAATGGAGTTTTTTTATTAGTGTTCGTGCAGTCTCTCAGAAGGCTTGGTAAACTCATGACATCCAAAATTAATGTCCAGTCACCCTCCTGAAAACCTGAATGGTTTCTGCTTTTCCAAATCAGCACCCATCGCTCATTTATGCTTTAAAAGCACCTGCAAACTAAAACCAAGAGAGATTCGTGGATGTGTGGATAAAATATATAATATATCTTGTATTTATGAAATATCTATTTTAAATGTTATGATTATGAAGCTACAGTTTTTACTATATGTAACTATGAACTCCTTAAATAATTTATATAATTTGGTTGAAGACTGCTCATATCCATAAATATTTTACTCACGACAGAATTCCTTTCTTTTAAATGATGACGATAATTTATTTTCTACTGGTATTTCACTTTTTAAAAAAGTTATTTATATTGTTTTATATGGACAAAGTAGCCATCATATTAAGTAATTTCCACCATCAAAGTTGTTCATTTTTGGTGAGTGCAGTGGTGTCACAGTTTCCCATGATGCAGTGCTATTTTCCCACAGATTTCTCTCCTTTCTGTTGCATTCTCAAGGAAATGATAAGGTACTGAGTTCACCCCTTCTGGCAGCCCGGCCCCCCTTCATTCTCACAATAACAGGTTGTGTTGCTGATATCATAACACAGACACGGGTCTAGCCTTTCTGTTGCCCTAGGTCAGATTGGAGACTGTGGGTGGGGGGGGGGGGGGGGCAGGGGATAGAAAGGAGAGCAATTGCGGACCTGCCTGGGGGTGTGGACATAGGGAAGATTCTAATTTTAATCCCACCCCCCCCAGCTGGATCATACCCTTGGTGCCCACCCTTGCCGCCTGTGCTTCGACAATGATTTCATAAGAAGGAACTATACTGCTGAGTAGCAGATGGTCTAATACCAATGACAAGATGGAAGCTGAATAAATAATATCCTTTTTAATCATTTATTTTTATAATCACAGAGCTGAGCGTTTATCTATTAGCTCAGAGCTGACATGCGTTTAACACGTAAAGTGTTTCGTCAGCCATGTTTTATTTTGTTTATCTTTAGTTCCTTTATAAATTGCACGTTAACTTGCTATCTTCATAAGCACACATTCATTTTGGCTTTTGAAACAAGGTCATATCTTTACCTCTTGCTCATTTTGTTGCCCTCAAGCAATGAGTGTAATATACTGAGTGTATTTCAGTGTCGACCGGTTTCATCTATAGCACACTGCTAAAATGAATCTGGGAAATATTGTTTATATCACCATCCTGCTTTCTTATTATTTTACCCTTTTGTATTTTTTGAGAAACTTTTTTATTTTTATTTTTTAAGTTTGCTGAAGCAGCAGTGTCTATCCGTAGAGGCGTGAGTGTCAATACGTTGGATGCCCTTGTACCTCTGTCACTACATTTTTTCCCCTCTCCAATTTTGATTCAGTTACCCTACATCTCTAGAACCCTACAGCTTAAGCTATATACTCTGACACTCATTTATGATTGTGACAATATCACACACTTCATACCACACAGTACTACAGGAGAGCTAGTGATGATCGGAGGAGAGGTGCAGCTTTCACCCACGACAACTGTCGACGGGTGCCTGTTGTGCAGTTAGAGAGAGGCAAAGCCGCAGTAACACTGGGAGGCTTGCTAGCTAAAACCCCACCCTAGCCCTGGTGTATACATCCAGTCCTGGCCTGCCACTAATTTCCACTGTTCCCATGATTTATCTTTGCCTACTGAGGAATTAGGAGTTTATTAACCTGGTGATGGAGTTAAGAATGAGAGTTTTGAAACGCGCTGCTTGTGCTGTCCATTCGTGTACAGTGCCACCAGATTGATTGCTTGTTCGGGGGGGAGCCTTTTAGATGTGTCTGTTTCTCCCACTGTCCTGATTCTCCAGTCTAATCCATTAAGCTAATGCGATAATTTGCCCAATTGCACAAAACTCATTATGACTGATCTCTCTTTATCTAATTAATCATTGCTTAATCACATTTAATTACCTTAATATATGCACAACTAGAGTAATTCGGCTAAATTGCAGGCTAATTAAGGGCCACAAATTCTGGTCACTGAAAATACTGTCCTCTAGTTATTGCACATGCAGTACTATGGAGGTGTTATATGAGCACACATGCAATGTTATGTCCAAGATTTTCTGTGTACTTTCTAGCAAGACATGTATAGTGCCGTCTTAGTAGCCCCATGTGTAATTATACAGATAGAGGACCATAGTAAAGTGGTACTGAATTAATAAGAGAAAAATAAGAGAAAAAATAAACATTTTCTATTACCCAGCTGCATTGGCCTTAACTCCAGTTGTATGGAACGAAGGATAAAAATATGTTTGCAAAGAAATTACAGGATATATTCAATATGATTTTAGCCTGTGGACAAGACTTTTTATTTTAATTTGAGTTTTGTTCAATTTGTTTTTATGCTCTTTTTTGACTTGTCTGCAATGAAACATCCATGCGGACTCAACCCGTTGCCTTCTGTCTGCATTTTTAAAATCATTTTAATAACGTTTCTCAACTTGTATTTTATTTGTAGTACAAAACTCTCCCAAACCGCTTTCATTTTATGAATGCTAATGAAATGATTTGCATTTTTTAGCACCCACAAAGCTCTCAGCGGCTACAGTGCGTGTTGTAGTGAACAGCCACTAAAGATAAAAGGACGTGGTTGAAAGGGGAGGAGGTAGCCTGTATACAATTTACCTTCATGGAGAGAGTTTATTAAGAAATTAGAATCAAATATTAAAACTTGGATAAAAAGAAACTTTAAAAGTAAGCCACAGTGGATGCATTTAGGCCTGGCTGCACTGCTAAGAGTATCCAGCAGAGGGCAAACTTGGGCCTGGTCTCCACACCACCGAGAAGAGAATATAAGGCATATTATAGTGACTGAGGGGGGAGGGGGGACGGGGGTCTGGGGATGGGGGGGGGGGTAATTTCAGGTTGCTTTCTGTGCTGGAGGGTGCTATTACTTCACAAAGGCTTTCTGGACTTGAAAATCCATGAACTTGTTCAGTGTTAAGTATACATCATTTTTTTTCAGTCTCGGTGGCTGTGGTCAAAGAAGCTACAATAGAATCTTCCAAGAACATCTTGTGGTTCAATATAGCTTTGCAATTTCATTTATTTTCAGTTTTAGCAGGGTCTTTGTTTGTCATCATCGTCTACTTCTATAGCCAGTTCCCTACATGTGCAAGTCCCTTAAGAGGAACATGAGACAAAGTACATTTGTACTTGCTGGAGTTTCGCCAAGCATAACTGATTCTCCAAGCATGTTGGTCAAGCCTCCAGTTGCATTCTAAAACCTATCTCTTTCTCCCTTCCTTCCTTCCTCTTCCATCGCATTTTGATTATGCGGAAGATGTCCCTGTATCGGCAGATATAGTATTGAATAGCCATGTCAGAAAATGTGTTGCTTTCAGTTTTTGGCTACCATATCATCCAGTTGCATTTTGGTATACAGGAGGTTTGGAGAGCACTGATAGGAGCTTGCAGCTACAGAGGGGGAGCGCTGCTTTAGGCGAACGAGGCGGGCGGTTTTAACGCGACATTCGAGTCGTAAAAAGCAGACATGCCTTACAATTTTTTAAAAGAAGAAAAAAAAATGGTTTGCATTTTGGGTTTTTTCTTACTCTTTCTTGTATACGGATAAATAATGAAGGTGTGCAAATAAACATTTATTAAAAATAATCGCTTGTTGTGACGTTTTTCGCTACACACATTTTACCCCAAGTACCAGTGTTATCTTTCATCTACATTAATATTCAGCTGTGAACTTCCTTTAGTCCTAATCTAAGGGGGCCTAATGCCTTGACTTACTATTTTATTCTTATAATTGTTTTTATGTTATCTCTTTCTGTGGCTGGATATTTACTGAAACAATTTAGATAAAGTACCTTGTACAGCAGCAGGTCTCATTGAAACAACCATCTTTGTCTGGATGGCCAAAAAATAAGGACATTTTAATAGATATTATTCATAAAGATAATCTTTGATAATAGCATTACAGAATACATTTATCGCGCAATAACACAGTAATCCTCTTACGTAGTTAGAATCTTTTTTTAAATAGGGCAGCAAAGCACTTCTGTAGTTTTGACAAAGAAGATAACTGCATTTACAATCCACACAATTTTATGTATTTAAGAAAATGATAATGGCATGACTTGTCACACAGTATATTACTCGTTAGTAAATCTTTTATGCACATTTGTACATCAGTGTCACAGGCTACATTGCTGTTCACACTAACACAAATGATTGGTTCAGATCAGTGAGTTTACATCATGTGTCGATGATTAGTACTTTCAGGAAGGCCGGTTCTAGGCCTCCTCTGTGTACTTCTTGTTGGTGAACTCGGCCTTGACCAGGGGCTCGAAGTCCCGGCCTCGCCTTCTTCTCTGCTGTGCGTAGAGCGCCAGGAGGAGCAGCAGGACTAGCAGGCCCAGGAACACCCCGCCCAGCGTGGAGCCCAGCAGCACCACCATTGCCCTGTTGTTCGTTTCTGAGAAGAGAGGCAACATCGGTGGGAATCTGATCACATGATCATAACGCAAACAACAGAACAGGGATGTACATTATATATAAATAATGCAAAACTTATAAATGTAAACCCTGAATATATATAAATGCTGCTATGATATGAATATAAAAATGTGAATATATATTTGTACATACATACAAATACTGAATATATTAATATAATTAAATACAAATGCATGTTTTGATAGAATTCTTTATTCATGTGAACAGTCGCAATGGTTTAATGATTCACAATGGATTGTGTGTGGGGGGGAAAAACAGAGGAAGTCTTTTAACCCCAAAGGGGGCCTTTACATCATTTGGACATTGGAGGCAGTAACTCAATAGACTTTGTTTGAGACATTGATGTAACTAAATTATCTAACTGAATCATCTTTGTTTAAATGGTACAAGGGAAGTCCCAGGTTAATGGCTGGAGGAGAAATCGTCAGCAACTTGATGATTAACAAAAAATTCTTTGAAACTCTTGCAGCTGAAAGTGACTGGCAAAAAAAATACTGCACCTTAGAAAAGACCGTATGTTGTCATTCGCTGTAGGCAAAACATTAACAGCTATTATAAATGCCATAATTATGCTGATATGATTTAAGGTTTCTTACGTTCATTGTCATGCTTTAATGATTGTTAAAATGATAATGATTTTTTTCATTTTAAACTCAAAACAAAACGCAAGAAATCCATCATGATTAAAAACAAATAGACTTTGTTTGAGGCAATTATCTAGCTGAAGTGGTTAAAAAATGTTCTATTTTCTACTGCCTTGAATGTCGTAATGATGTAAATGCTCCCATTGGGGTTCAGACGTAGAGATAGAAACATAATATTTGTATGATTTCCCCTGACATTTTAGCCTATAAAATCCATGCAAGTACAGTAAGCCATGTTGTTAAGCTATTGCAAAGTTTACATAAAAAAATTATTCTGTCAAATTAAATGTTGTCATCAAAGCAATATCTTAATGAGCCTGATCACAAAGTTTATTATTTATTATTCAGGATCTATATCCTTTACATTTATATATTCAGAGTTACTGTATTCAGAAATGGTTGAAGACCACTGAAACACAATTTGACCTATAAAACACTGTAGAAGACCACTTGTTAGCGTTATCCTTGCAACATAAGAAAAACATCTCTCTCTCTCTCTCTCTATATATATATATATATATATAGAGAGAGAGAGAGAGAGAGAGAGAGAAAGAGAGATGTAGAGAGACAAATATATAATTCAATGGGGGTCACTAACCTTCCAGATCAATGGCATAGGAGTATCCCAGCTGCTCTGAGGTGACGTAGATCTCCTCATTGGCCACCGGGGGGAAAAACGGCACCATGTTGTAGTCCCTGTTGTGGCCTATGGGTGCCATCTCGTCTGGAAAGCTGGAGTTGGGTGGAATAAACCGCCTCATCCACTCGTCAAATATGGCATCTGTAAAAGCATGTAGTACCTAAAGAGGGATAATCAGTGGTTGAAATAACATGTAGATTAACGTATTACAGAAACACAGAAAATCTGTGACAAACTGAAAATGTGTTTCTTATGTTCATCCTTGGCCTCATTTGAGTAATGTTGAAGGGCAAATGATTTCTTTGCTCAGATTTTTCTATTTAAATATCTTATTAAATTAAATTAAATGTAATTAAGCTCCATCAGCCATGATTACATAAAATGTCCAGTGTTAAATCAACTCTTACAGAGTACATACAGTGCCATGTAGCAAGGTGAAAACCACTTCTAACCAAGGGAAACATCAAAGATCCAATACAATAATCCAAAACGCAAAAGTAAGTCCACTTTCAAATTGCTGAAAAGAAAAAAAAAAAAGTTTTGGAGTGGTCTAGTCAATGTCCCCACTTTGACCCAATAGAGTTGCTGTGGCAGGACCTGAAACGAGCAGTTCTTGCTCAAAAGCCTACCAATTTGTCTGAATTAAAGGAATTATGCAAAGACGAGTGGGCTAAAATTCCTCCACAGTGATGTGAAAAACTGATATCAAATTAAAGGAGGCTTTTGGAGGCAGTTATTGCAGCTAAAGGTGGTGCAACCAGATATTAAGTTTAAAGGCTAATTATTTTTTCACATGGATGATATGGGTGTTTGATGATGTGCTTTGTGTTTACTCCCTTTGTCTAATAGTACAATAGTACATAGTTGTCTAATGATCAGAAACCATTCAGTGTGAAAAATATGCAACAAATGAGCAAATCAGGAAGGGGGAAAATACTTTTTCACAGCACTGTATGGTCCTGCTCTGGTCCAGAGTAGGAAGATATTTACTCTGTAACAGCTGGATTAAAACTGGACATTTTGCTGTGTATAACCAAGTTAATTACTAAGAGTATAATTACTCTTATACTTACTCTTAATCATTTGAGAATGCCTAAGCTTAAGCATTATACTTATACATATTCAGTACTTTCACAGTGTGCAGTGCATTCCGAAAAGCAAAATATATTATCAGTACAAGTAATCACAGTTAGCTAATAACATGGCCAAGGCTGAAAAACCACCAACGGCTGCATTTAAGCTGTCATTATTATGTAAAAATGATCTGAGTGAATATTCTGGGTTTTTTTCCCCCCAGTGTATGAAAGGCCAACCGATACATGAACGTATTCATTCACTCACCAGGAAGATTGGGTCATTGGCTGCAGCATGTGACAGGGCGCTGGTCCCATTCAAGAAGGAGTGGACCAGGTTGTGGAGGTTTGTCACTGAGCTGTCCAGCTCTCCATCCGGCCTGTCATAGCCTTCTAGGGCATTCCTGAAGGAACAGAATACAAACCTCAAAATGACCAAAGAAAAACCTTAAATAAACAGTGAAAAACTAAATCCTTAAAAAGCCCAAAATAAATCTTAAGGAAACCTCAAAAATGCTTTAAGAAACCTCAGAAACTTTAATGAAACCTCAAAACATAGATATACCCGCTCATCACGTACTGGCCGGGGTCGGGGAGTGTAAAGACACTACCGTGTGTTGCGAAAGAAAAGTGGGTAATGATATCTAAAAGACAGGGCTATATGCAAGCTGATTGGAAGGTAAGTAAGACCAAAGGACTTTTCAATACCCACTTTTATTTTTGTTTTTTATTTTTTTATTTTGCAGTTTTGCTCCAGGAAAAGATAAAATGGCGCTGAACAATACACAGACAAAGTGTTGCTTCGTGATGAAACCAAGGAGGAACTTGTGAGATGAGGCATGAAGGTTATTGTGAAAGCGCTGTGTGGGTGAGATTCTGTGAAACACTTTCTTGATCCGAAGCAGAATGTGGTTCAGTGTAAACACAATCATTTTTGAGGAGTATGTCATACTATAACAATTTATATATATATATATATATATATATATATATATATATATATAATAAACTCACTTTCATTAAAAAGTTATAGTGATCCTTTCCTATTATACCCATGTCTTTATTTCTTCTCTGGCACACTCTCAACATGAAGACCGCTTACCCTGTCCCTCCAGTATATCTCAGTGAACTTAATGAAAGCACAGAAATGTGAAA
Source organism: Anguilla anguilla (assembly GCF_013347855.1). Classification (NCBI taxonomy): domain Eukaryota; kingdom Metazoa; phylum Chordata; class Actinopteri; order Anguilliformes; family Anguillidae; genus Anguilla; species Anguilla anguilla. The sequence goes on from NC_049215.1 coordinate 17,308,811, forward strand.
TATTATGAACAGTAAACAAATTAGACAATGTGCAGAGGGGTCAATGCCATTACCAATTCCAAGATTAATTTTCAAATGCTTTAAATAATGCATTTGTGTTCAGCTGCATTTTGCCACTAGATGGCAGTGACAATCTAATATATTTCAGCAAATAAATTATCAGCTGTAAGTACCTGATTCATTTTGATAAGAAACTCAGTTCTCTTCTATATTTACTGAAAAAAGGTTGGCAAGCAATTTAATTCGAATTGATTTTATAATTCAAGCAAATCCCATGATTGAGTGTCGTAAATTAATTTCTGTTTGTCACAGACAGCCCTGTTACCTGAAGCTGAAGGTGGAGTTGGTGAAGTAGGGAGGGCTATCAAAGTCACTCAGGGTGAGACAGCTCCTGACATCGCTCATGGTTGGCAGGCTCAGGTTGTTAATGGTTCTCTCCCGGAAACCCCTCATTAAAACACCCTCACTGGTCCCATTGCAGAGGGTCACGCGTTGGTTATACTCATCCAGACTGGGAGAGAGAGAGGCTGTGTGTTCATTATATCCTCACACAGCAATGGCATACTGTACACACGCATCAGTACACAAACACAGCCTTCCAAGTAAACATGTGTGCCCCCATGCATATACACACATGTTATTCGTGTGCAAATTTTTTATTTATGGCCAAAGAGGAATTGTAAACCGACCAATGCATCGAATCACAAGGAAATCCAAATGATTAAATATTCACACCCAAACAACGCTGTGGCTGCCACATGTTTTCTGACAAGTGAACACTAACTTAAGGATTTTAATCCCACCCACACAACCCCCCCCTCCACCCCCGACAGAGAAGAGAAGCTGGGAGAAATGGGTTCAGGGTTCACACACACCTGTTGCACACCACCCCCCATCTTGAAAACCTGGACTGGGGACTGATGAGGGAGGGGTTGTTTGGGCTGGGACCCCCCAGGAGAGAATCGGTGCAGACGTCACACTCACTCTGGCCCGTGGCAAAGTTCCAGTAAGGGACCGCAAAATTCTCGTTCCCCGTCAGCCTCTGCAGAAGAGAGACTGAACCTCATCAGTCTCTCCAACCCAATGCTTTCTCAACATCCAGCGAGACTAAATGGCTGTTTTGCACTACATGCAGATTAACAATGGCTAATGAAGGACAAAGAGCTTTTGTTTCTGAAGCCTGTGTAGACGACCTGAATGACTATGACTACTCAACTGTACTGATATTTAATTTCTGTGTCATTTTAAGTCTGGTTAATCATAGCGTAATATTAGCAATGGTTATAACACTGCTACATTTTTGCCAGATGTATTTTAATACATTGTTTTATTATTGTTCTCAATTTGGAATACCCAATCATATTTTTGCCCCAACGCTCATCACAAACTCTGTTGTTGATTCAGAATAACACAGACTAGCATGTGCTGAAGGCCCGAATAATGTAATGTCAGCCAGCACTTACTGTATCATCACACCACGGTTCTCAAGGCAAGCTTGCAAAGACATGAGTTTGGAAGACACTTCATGTGCAGTGGGGTTGTTGGTGTGCGATAAGACGCAGTCAACCCCGCAGGGCTGCTGGCCTGGCTTTCATATTAAAACATGGGGCCATCCATGCAGCAGATCAGTGCTGTAACAGGGTGCCATTCTGATGCTTTTGATTGCTTCCACTTTTCTGCTCAGGGTAACGCAGCAATAAACAGATTAGTTCATTGCAGGGTTACCCTGAGCAGTAAAGTGAAAACAGTCAAATGTCATTATCTCCACAAAACGCCACAAGAAACAGACCCAAGTCTCAAAAAAGGAAAAATTTATCATTTCAGCAAGTTAGCATGTCAACTTTACATCAAACAAACTGGAGGATGGTGAAAGCAAATGTGGCTTTAAAGAGAAGAAAACAAATTGATTGTTTTCAAGCTCCATATCAACCTACTTGTTTTATTGAGTTGATTCAGTTATGAGATAATTATCAGTACAATCAGCCCATAAATTAACGGTCCATTGGGGAACGTGACAGGCTCTTGTGCTGTGCCAACTACATGTTCTCACCTGTAGATCTCTCTCCAGACGTAGCAAGTGGTACCTGTGCCATGTGATGAAAGCTGGTCCTTTGTGAGAGAAATCGATGGCTTTAAATGGCCGTCCTGGACCTATGGAGAGAACAAGGGACACTGAACATTTCCTTTCCTCAGACTGAGTATATGCCTATATCTACGTTTGTTACATGTGACACCTGCAGTGAGGACATTTTTAAAAGTTCCCACTCAAAATATTTATAATCCTTTTACTAGGCTCAGATTAAGTCAAACTGCAATGCACATTGTGCTTAATTCAATGTGCCAAATCTGGGCAAGCTATTGATTTTATCCCCCCATAATATTGTTCATTCACAACCAGTGAGCTCATGGATTTGTGTAAAGTTTGGAAAAACAACACCACCGATTTGCAATCTTTATACAAAGTTAAGATCCAAGAGTACATTTAGTGTGCTATTCTCTATTCTCTACAGCTAGGGTTAGGGTTAGAGTTAGGGTTAGGGTTAGGGCTAGGGTTAGGGTTAGAGCTAGGGTTACAGCTAGAGTTAGGGTTAGGGTTAGAGCTAGGGTTAGGGTTAGGGTTACAGCTGGGGTTAGGGTTAGGGTTAGGGTTATAGCGAGGGTTAGGGTTAGGGTTAGAGCTAGGGTTAAGGTTAGGGTTAGAATTAGAGTTAGGGTTAGGGTTAGAGCTAGGGTTAGGGTTAGGGTTACAGCTAGGGTTATAGCTAGGGTTAGGGTTAGGGTTACAGCTAGGGTTAGGGTTAGGGTTATAGCTAGGGTTAGGGTTAGGGTTAGCGTTACAGCTAATGTTAGGGTTAGGGTTATAGCTAGGGTTAGGGTTAGAATTAGAGTTAGGGTTAGGGTTAGAGCTAGGGTTAGGGTTAGAGCTAGGGTTAGGGTTAGAATTAGAGTTATGGTTAGGGTTAGAGCTAGGGTTAGGGTTAGGGTTACAGCTGGGGTTAGGGTTAGGGTTAGAGCTAGGGTTAGGGTTAGGGTTAGAATTTGAGTTAGGGTTAGGGTTATAGCGAGGGTTAGGGTAAGGGTTAGGGTTAGAGCTAGGGTTAAGGTTAGGGTTAGAATTAGAGTTAGGGTTAGGGTTAGAGCTAGGGTTAGGGTTAGGGTTACAGCTAGGGTTAGGGTTAGGGTTAGGGTTACAGCTAGGGTTAGGGTTAGGGTTAGGGTTATAGCTAGGGTTAGGGTTAGGGTTAGCGTTACAGCTAGGGTTAGGGTTAGGGTTAGGGTTATAGCTAGGGTTAGGGTTAGGGTTACAGCTAGGGTTACGGTTAGAGTTAGGGTTAGGGTTAAGGTTAGGGCTAGGGTTAGGGTTAGAGCTAGGGTTAGGGATAGGGTTAGAATTTGAGTTAGGGTTAGGGTTAGGGTTATAGCGAGGGTTAGGGTAAGGGTTAGGGTTAGAGCTAGGGTTAAGGTTAGGGTTAGAATTAGAGTTAGGGTTAGGGATAGAGCTAGGGTTAGGGTTAGGGTTACAGCTAGGGTTAGTGTTAGAGCTAGGGTTAGGGTTAGGGTTAGCGTTACAGCTAGGGTTAGGGTTAGGGTTATAGCTAGGGTTATGGTTAGGGTTATAGTGAGGGTTAGGGTAAGGGTTAGGGTTAGAGCTAGGGTTAAGGTTAGGGTTAGCATTAGAGTTAGGGTTAGGGTTAGAGCTAGGGTTAGGGTTAGGGTTACAGCTAGGGTTAGGGTTAGGGTTAGGGTTATAGCTAGGGTTAGGGTTAGGGTTACAGCTAGGGTTAGGGTTAGGGTTAGGGTTCGAGCTAGGGTTAGGGTTAGGGTTAGAATTAGAGTTAGGGTTAGGGTTAGGGTTAAAGCTAGGGTTAAGGTTAGGGTTAGAATTAGAGTTAGGGTTAGGGTTACAGCTAGGGTTAGGGTTAGGGTTAGGGTTATAGCTAGGGTTAGGGTAAGGGTTAGGGTTAGAGCTAGGGTTAAGGTTAGTGTTAGAATTAGAGTTAGGGTTAGGGTTAGAGCTAGGGTTAAGGTTAGGGTTAGAATTAGAGTTAGGGTTAGGGTTAGAGCTAGGGTTAGGGTTAGGGTTACAGCTAGGGTTAGGGTTAGGGTTAGGGTTATAGCTAGGGTTAGGGTTAGGGTTACAGCTAGGGTTAGGGTTAGGGTTAGGGTTCGAGCTAGGGTTAGGGTTAGGGTTAGAATTAGAGTTAGGGTTAGGGTTAGGGTTAAAGCTAGGGTTAAGGTTAGGGTTAGAATTAGAGTTAGGGTTAGGGTTACAGCTAGGGTTAGGGTTAGGGTTAGGGTTATAGCTAGGGTTAGGGTAAGGGTTAGGGTTAGAGCTAGGGTTAAGGTTAGTGTTAGAATTAGAGTTAGGGTTAGGGTTAGAGCTAGGGTTAAGGTTAGGGTTAGAATTAGAGTTAGGGTTAGGGTTACAGCTAGCGTTAGGGTTAGGGCTAGGGTTACAGCTCGGGTTAGGGTTAGGGTTAGAGCTAGGTTTAGGGTTAGGGGTAGGGTTACACCTAGGGTTACGGTTAGAGTTAGGGTTAGGGTTAGAGCTAGGGTTACAGCTAGGGTTAGGATTAGGGTTAGGGTTAGAGCTAGGGTTAGGGTTAGGGTTGCAGCTGGGGTTAGGGTTAGGGTTAGGGTTAGAGCTAGGGTTAGGGTTAGGGTTAGAATTTGAGTTAGGGTTAGGGTTATAGCGAGGGTTAGGGTAAGGGTTAGGGTTAGAGCTAGGGTTAAGGTTAGGGTTAGAATTAGAGTTAGGGTTAGGGTTAGAGCTAGGGTTAGGGTTAGGGTTACAGCTACGGTTAGGGTTAGGGTTAGAGCTAGTGTTAGGGTTAGGATTAGGGTTAGGGTTACAGCTAGGGTTAGGGTTAGAATTAGAGTTAGGGTTAGGGTTACAGCTAGGGTTAGGGTTAGAGCTAGGGTTAGGGTTAGAATTAGAGTTCTGGTTAGGGTTAGAGCTAGGGTTAGGGTTAGAGCTAGGGTTAGGGTTAGAGCTAGGGTTAGGGTTAGGGTTACAGCTGGGGTTAGGGTTAGGGTTAGGGTTAGAGCTAGGGTTAGGGTAAGGGTTAGGGTTAGAGCTAGGGTTAAGGTTAGGGTTAGAATTAGAGTTAGGGTTAGGGTTAGAGCTAGGGTTAGGGTTAGGGTTACAGCTAGGGTTAGGGTTAGGGTTAGGGTTACAGCTAGGGTTAGGGTTAGGGTTAGGGTTACAGCTAGGGTTAGGGTTAGGGTTAGGGTTATAGCTAGGGTTAGGGTTAGGGTTCGCGTTACAGCTAGGGTTAGGGTTAGGGTTAGGGTTATAGCTAGGGTTAGGGTTAGGGTTACAGCTAGGGTTATGGTTAGAGTTAGGGTTAGGGTTAAGGTTAGGGCTAGGGTTAGGGTTAGAGCTAGGGTTAGGGATAGGGTTAGAATTTGAGTTAGGGTTAGGGTTAGGGTTAGGGTTATAGCGAGGGTTAGGGTAAGGGTTAGGGTTAGAGCTAGGGTTAAGGTTAGGGTTAGAATTAGAGTTAGGGTTAGGGTTAGAGCTAGGGTTAGGGTTAGGGTTACAGCTAGGGTTAGTGTTAGAGCTAGGGTTAGGGTTAGGGTTAGCGTTACAGCTAGGGTTAGGGTTAGGGTTATAGCTAGGGTTATGGTTAGGGTTATAGCGAGGGTTAGGGTAAGGGTTAGGGTTAGAGCTAGGGTTAAGGTTAGGGTTAGAATTAGAGTTAGGGTTAGGGTTAGAGCTAGGGTTAGGGTTAGGGTTACAGCTAGGGTTAGGGTTAGGGTTAGGGTTATAGCTAGGGTTAGGGTTAGGGTTACAGCTAGGGTTAGGGTTAGGGTTAGGGTTCGAGCTAGGGTTAGGGTTAGGGTTAGAATTAGAGTTAGGGTTAGGGTTAGGGTTAAAGCTAGGGTTAAGGTTAGGGTTAGAATTAGAGTTAGGGTTAGGGTTACAGCTAGGGTTAGGGTTAGGGTTAGGGTTATAGCTAGGGTTAGGGTAAGGGTTAGGGTTAGAGCTAGGGTTAAGGTTAGTGTTAGAATTAGAGTTAGGGTTAGTGTTAGAGCTAGGGTTAAGGTTAGGGTTAGAATTAGAGTTAGGGTTAGGGTTACAGCTAGCGTTAGGGTTAGGGCTAGGGTTACAGCTCGGGTTAGGGTTAGGGTTAGAGCTAGGTTTAGGGTTAGGGGTAGGGTTACAGCTAGGGTTACGGTTAGAGTTAGGGTTAGGGTTAGAGCTAGGGTTACAGCTAGGGTTAGGGTTAGGGTTAGGGTTAGAGCTAGGGTTAGGGTTAGGGTTGCAGCTGGGGTTAGGGTTAGGGTTAGGGTTAGAGCTAGGGTTAGGGTTAGGGTTAGAATTTAAGTTAGGGTTAGGGTTATAGCGAGGGTTAGGGTAAGGGTTAGGGTTAGAGCTAGGGTTAAGGTTAGGGTTAGAATTAGAGTTAGGGTTAGGGTTAGAGCTAGGGTTAAGGTTAGGGTTACAGCTAGGGTTAGGGTTAGAGCTAGTGTTAGGGTTAGGATTAGGGTTAGGGTTACAGCTAGGGTTAGGGTTAGGGTTTGTGTTAGAGCTAGTGCTAGGGTTAGGGTTAGGGTTAGAGCTAGGGTTAGGGTTAGGGTTAGAATTAGGGTTAGGTTTAGGGCTGGGGTTACAGCTTGGGTTACGCTTTGGATTAGGGTTAGGGTTAGGGTTTGAGCTAGGGTTAGGGTTAGAGTTAGAATTAGGATTAGGGTTAGGGTTAGGGTTAGAGCTAATGTTAGGGAGAGGATTAGGGTTAGGGTTTTGGTTAGTGTTAGGTTTACAGCTAGGGTTAGGGTTTGGGTTAGGGTTACAGCTAGGCTTTGGGTTAGGGTTAGAGCTAGGGTTAGGGTTCGGGTTACGATTAGGGTTAGGGTTAAAATTAGGGTTAGGGTTAGGGTTACAGCTAGGGTTAGGGTTAGGGTTAGGGAACTAGGGTTAGGGTTCGGGTTACATCTAGGGTTAGGGTTAGTGCTAGGGTTAGGGTTAGGGTTAGGGTTAGAAATAGGGTTATGGTTAGGGCTAGGGTTACAGCTAGGGTTAGGCTTTGGATTATGGTTAGGATTCGGGTTTGAGCTAGGGTTAGGGTTAGAGTTTGGGTTAGGGTTATGTTTAGGGTTAGGGTTAGGGTTAGAATTAGGGTTAGGGTTAGGGTTAGAGCTAATGTTAGGGTTACGATTAGGGTTAGGGTTACAGCTAGGGTTAGGGTTAGAGTTAGGGTTAGGGTTAGCGTTAGGGTTAGGGCTAGGGTTAGGGTTAGGGTTAGAATTAGGGTTAGGGTTATGGTTAGGGTTAAGGTTACAGCTTGGGTTAGCGTTAGGGTTATGGTGAGGGTTAGCGCTAGGGGTTAGGGTTAGCGTTATAGCTAGAGTTAAGGTTAGGGTTAGGCTTTGAGCTAATGTTAGGGTTAGGATTAGGGTTAGGGTTACAGCTCGGGTTAGGGTTAGAGTTAGGGTGAGGGTTAGGGTTAGGTTTACAGCTAGGGTTAGAGTTAGGATTAGGGTTAGAGCTAGGGTTATGGTTAGGGTTAGGGTTACAGCTGGGGTTAGGGTTAGGGTTAGAGCTAGGGTTAGGGTTAGGGCTATAACCGTATCCTTAACCCTAGCTGTAACCTTAACTCTAACCCTAACCCTAGCTCTAACCCTAACCCTAACTCTAACTCTAACTCTAACTCTAATTCTAAATCTAACCCTAACCCTAGCTGTAACCCTAACTCTAGCTCTAACCCTACCCCTAACTCTAATTCTAACCCTAACCTTAACTCTAGCTTTAACCCTAACCCTAACCCTAACTCTAATTCTAACCCTAACCCTAACCCTCACCCTAACCCTAACCCTTACCCCAACTCTAACCCTAACCCTAGCTCTAACCCTAACGCTAAGCCTAGCTGTAACCCTAAACCTAACCCTAACCCTAGCTCTAACCCTAACCCTAACCCTAACCCTAGCTGTAACCCTAACCCTAACCCTAGCCCTAACCCTTACCCCAACCCTAACCCTAGCCCTAACCCTGACCCTAACACCATGCTATCCAGCTCATGCATTTGCACTTCACTTCTGGTAGCTGGGTAAAGTGATTTTCAAAGGGGTTTGACTGCTTCACTGGCTATATTTTACCACTGTATCATACGAGCACTTACCGAGGAGCGTGTCTCTGACTGAGTAGTAGTGCTGCCACACAAATAGGTCGTAGATGGACACATTGTTAACCTGCGGCTGGGTTCCGTTGGGCCCCAGAAGGCCCAGCCAGTGCTGAGTGGCGATGACGTAGTCGGGGTGGATGGTGGTCTTGGCGAGGTCCAGGACATCCAGGAACTCCTGGAGCTCGGCGGGGGTCAGAGAGTGGATGTTCTTGCGCACAACAGGGGTCTTGCGCTGGTCACAATTCGGCCCCATCCAGCCAAACTTACACTCTCCACAGTTGTACCCCGCAAAGTTTCCTGGGTTCACAGACAGCAAGTTTATCAGTACTGACCCAATGCCAAGATTATGGCTGATATGGTGGCACAACATAAATTGTGCCAGGGAGGCAATACATTTGCTGGAAATTGTGAAAATGAAAATGTCATGTTCAAAAATGAGCCCAATCATGAAATAATTATGTATTTTAACAGCAGAACTCACAAGCTAAGCCACAGACTCACACTGTCTGCTTAATAATATATCAAGGTCAAATATTATTTCATGATAGAAATTAACTTTGCTGAATCTTTTTTCTTAAGTTGTTTGATAGCTGCTCTCATCCATAATAGTGTAAACTTTATCTGTAATTTTCATTTGTGTTCTGATTTGTGATGGTGACGGTGGCAATGGCATTGTCATCAGCATCATCTAATACATCTAACCAAATATTGCTTATCGACATCTGTCCAGAATTTTCCATATCGTGCATCCCAAGTGCGAACAAGTGGGTGAAAGCATAAGATATTCCCAGCAAATAATTTTTCTTTTTCAGAATAATCCTGGTAGAACAAATGTTGCTGGATATCCTATTGGTTGTTATTTTTAAGTGATTTTTTAAATGAAAATAGAAGAAAGGGTCACAGAATGTGATTCAGTTCTTTTATTTCTGTTATAACAGGAAATCAGGAAATTATCAAGAAATTAAGTTTGATATTGTTACGCTGATATAGCATGATTCTGAACACAGTAACAGCCTTGTTAAGTCTTGCTTTTTGTTACAGACCAGGTGAAACCAGGTCAATAATCCTTTCCTGTACAGCTGCACATTTTACTCAGTAAAAGCCATTTACAAAACCATACTGTACTGTCAATTATTTTTTTACATTAAACATCAATGGATATTTGCAGTAAGTGTGTATGTTACATACCTGGAATATTGACCTTAAATTTATTGGATCAATATATATGTCCTGACTATTTAATTAATTAACCAACATTTTCATCATAACATTATTTCTAAATTAAATGTTAATTTAACCAGAAAACTAACTAACTAAAACTAACTAACTAATTCCCCACTATGTTTTTCTTGTTAGTAAACCTGTTTGACTCTTGAATCTCTTGCATTATTACATATTTAAAATATCACATTGAACATGCATGTCTACATTCTGTATTCCTCGGAATAATTAAAAGATGCAAGCTATCTTTTAAATATTAAAATGTGATTTGAAATATGATATACATCATATGATATACTCTAACACTATTGTAATACTAATATCACTAATTGGCATAATTTTACTTCTATAGAACACTTTGTTTTACATACGTGTGTATATATATATATGTGTGTGTGTGTGTGTGTTAAAGTGTTCTGTCAAAGGAAAGTGATGCAAATATGCATCATACCATACATAAACATTTAAAGCAGCCAGCCCATAGAAACACATGTTAATTGTAAAGGACAATAAAAAGCCCAAAAAGCAAAATAGACAGTTTGGAAAAAAAGTCCTGTTACAAGTTAGATAATCAAAACTGTTATTGTCCAAACCCATTAATGCACAACTATTAGTTTTCTAAGGACAGAATTTCACATTTGACATTTCATTTGAACCTTTATTCACCTGAGCACCTGCAGGTCTGGTTAAAAAACTTCACCGGCCATCTTTCTCGGTCGTCGACATTGCGTAGCCTGTATGGGCCGCCCCACGGCTTCGTGTCCACCCGCACGTCGGTGCAGTTCCCGCGCCCGGACAGCCTGCCGCAGGCGTCGGCCGGGTCGGAGCTGAAGGACGGACAGCAGCGCTTGGACAGGATCCCCTCTACCGTGCAGCAGACTCTGGGAAACTGTGCCTCCGCCGTGTGGGGCCACATCGCGAAACTCGCAAAGAAGATCACCAGAGCCCCCCTCATCTCTGCACTCCCCATAAAAGAGGCACTATATTCCTTCTCACGGTCCCGGCGATCAATTTACACACCAATGAGCTGCGGTGACGGGCTTAAATGAGTCAATCCAATGACGTGTGAAATCAAATCTGACACTCTGTGAGGGTCTTAACTTGTGTAAATCATGAATTTGATACAGCACCCAAATGTTTTTCTTGTGTTTATGCAGTGCATCCTCTAAGACAGCTGTCCCTGCCACTGCTCAGAGCTCAAGCATTAACAATGCCTCCAATTTATACTCCAAGTCGTACTGGGTAGGATTTGGCGCACAAAAAAAAGTCTTGTGGTAATCACCTGACAAGAAGTTTAATGAGGTCAAAACAGAGGAACATGAAGTGCAGCAAAAAGCCTTTAAACCCAGGAGTGTCTTTCTCCCAAAACACATTACTCCTTTGATCATCGGTGTTAACAAAATGACTCAATATTAATCAATATTACATCACAAACATTACATCACATTACATCTATTTAATGGTATTGTCCATTAAATAATGTGCAACTATTAGTTTTCTAACAACTAAATTTCATATTTGCATTTACAAACATTTGAACAGTATTGGGACAATGAGGTGCAATCCATTTTAGTATTAGCCTCTGCAGTTTTTATATAGTGCACCGTGTGCAATGTTTAATCACAAAAATGTAGGGTATTCTGTTTATGAATCAAATGAACCAGCATCGTACAGATTAAATCACATCTCCAGCCTCTGGAAATGTTTCCGTTCCTGTGATGCTGTGCGGTGTACTTGGTACCATCTCTGATTTATGTCTGTGGTTCCACAGTCATGTCACATGAATAAGGATTTAGCCACAGACCCCCGCACACACAGTTCCAACACTACCACTTCATAGTTTTATCAATGTCTTACTTGTAAGCGCTAGGCCTACTCATGTGTAAGTCACAATGCCTTCCACACACATGGGGGGATGTCATGACCATGCTTACATGTAAATAGAATCTTTGTTTTGATCAAGACAAGAGGTGAGGAGGGGGGATGTAAACATATTTTCAATCATATAAATGTGAACATCACAGAGGTGCATTATGTATAGACAGGATATGAACTGCAGCATCAGGCAACTCGTTAACCAAAATACCTGACCCGTGGTACTCCTGATGCTTATTCTGCCAGCTGGTGGGCAGGGAACACTTTGACAGTCGATCTGAAAAAGGCTGCTGTCCAGTGGCAATGCAATTCAAACAACACTGACGCAAGAGAGCACAGCATGCTTTCAGCATGTGCACACCAACGTTTAAAAAGCATGTTTTAAATGCACAATGTGATGCAATGTAAATGCATTTCTTTATTGCTCAATACCTGATACACTGCTAATAAGTGCTGTAGCTTTTTCTTTGTAAAGCAGGAACAAAACAAATTAAACTGGACAAAAATTTTAAAAAATATGAATGGTTATAAAGAAAGTAGGTGGAATGAATTTCCTTTAACAAACTTCGGCAAACAAACATGAGTTCTTATATACAACCTACATGAACCCACAGATCAATTATGGAACACCGCAACACTAATCTAAATAAATATGCCTCATATAGTAATAGTTTTAAGCTCTTACCACAAAATACATATAAACTGAAAGTTCACTACTTTTTCTTGACCCTGTAATGGTAATTATGAGTGGAAGAATTTAAGGTTTAATAGGATATTCAGGATGTGAAGGCTGGAATTTAGCTTATTCAGAGGGATTAGGCCCAAAATCCTGGGCTCGTTATCCTACACAGTGTGTGTTCCATGACACAGTGTGTATTTCCTTTATTTTCTTTACAAGCCCCAAACTTAGAAAAATGTTATCTGATGAAATAATAAGAGGAATTAGAATACAAAGAGACAAAATACTTAAAATAATACATTTTGTTGGGAGGAGGTCAAGCCACATTAACATCACATCTGTTGTACTGTACATTTTACCCTGGCAAACAGTCCAATCCAGTTCAGTTGTAATTGTATGGTACCACATAGGGAAACTGGCACAGCCTTTAAGAGCCAGACATTTGTAAGGTAAAACACAAGGACATAATTGGCCATAAATTAAGCTGTTTGTTGTGAATGAAAAAAAATAAGCATCAGAGTCTGGCAGGTTAATCAACTTAACGGAGCATAACAGTGGTCAGACCACTTCACACATGTCCTGCTGTATCAACTCACCTCTATGAAACTGGAATGTATGCTGCTTTCCTCTCCCCTATTCCATACTAAATTAACTCCAGTTAACTCCTTAGGTATGGGACTATTGTGATGACATATTTTACCGGAGTATGTGTGAATCCAAAATGAGTAAATTTATATGTATAATACATTTTTGCCATAGTATACATGCAGCTCTTACTGTTGGTGTATGTGGTTAATTGGTATCCTAGAATTTGAATATTGAAAATGTTTCAGTGGCAAATGTTTTGACTACTTTACCTGTTTTAATTTACAGTATGATACAACACTGAAGACTGACACCATAAGCACAAAACAAGTCTGGAATATTTCCCGGAAAATCAGGTATTGGGGGGACTGGACTGTAGGGATGGAGGGAGATGCCATTGTTTGTATCTGTATCTGTATTTGTTCAACCAAAAATGATTTGTATTTGTATATGTATTTGTATAAAAATCAGAAGTGAGCAAGGTGTGTTCAAAGGTTTTTCTAAGCAAAATTCAAAAGAAATATATTTTAAGGTCCATAGAATGCAACTGTATTTTAAACTCAAAGAACTGTATGATATTCTTACCTCTAAACAATATAAAGTCATCAACTGCTGCTTTTGAAAAATATGGTTAAAAATATATTTCATCACAGGTGTATTATAAACATGATTTCCAATCCATCTGTACCAAAAAGAGGCATTATGAAATTTTACATGAAAACAATTTGATGATCATAAAATTCTTAAAATACACTATAATTAATTTATTTCACCACATGGGTATTATAAACATGATTTCCAATCCATTAGTACCAAAAATAGGCATTTTGGAATAGGTGCCACTTTTGACCCATTTTGTTATTTTCCATAAAGTGTTTCATTGAAAATTTCAAAATATCTTTTTTTGGTACAGATGGATGGGAAATCGTGTTTATAATACAAGTGTAGTAAAATAAATGAATTATGTGTTTTAAGAATTTTATGATCAATAAAGTGTTTTCATGGAAAATTTCAAAATGCCTATTTTTGGTACAGATGGATTGGAAATCATGTTGATAATACACCTGTGGTGAAATGAATGAATTATGTGTTTTAAAAATGTTATGATCAATAATGTGTTTTGTGGAAAATTTCAAAATGCCTTTTTGTTGTTACCGATGGATTGGAAATCATGTTTACAATACAGCTGTTGTGAAATAAATGAATTATGTATTTTAAGAATTTTATGATCAATAATGTGTTTTCATATAAAATTTCAAAATGCCTTTTTTTGGTACAGATGGATTGGAAATCATGTTTATTGCACATTTATAAATGGCCATAGGTACACATGCTACCATAGAAAATATTTGGCTCATTCAAAATAATTAATAAACCCATGTACTAACCACTTTTCAAGCTGCTGAACATAGCTGTGCTCACCTTAATGCTCACTTACAGTTTTCCTAACCAACCCTTACCCCAACCCTGACTCTAACCCATACCCTACGTAACCCTAACCTTAACTCTAATTTCAACCCTAGGTAACCCTAACCCTAAGTTACCTTAACCCTAACCCTAATGTAACCTTAACCCCAACCATAAGTAACCCTAAACTAGCCCTAACCCTAAGTAACTCTAACCCTATCCTTAAACAACCCTAACCTTAACCTTAGGTAACCCTAACCCTAACTAAGACCATAAGAAGATGGATAATACATGCATTTTTTTTCAGGGAAAATATATTTTTTCAAAGACCTAAAACATAATTTTATATTTGTATTATTGAATTCATGATCTTGACTTTGTTTTTCATCAATTTTAAATGAGTAATCAGATGTTTTCAAAGTCATCTACAGCTTCAATTAAGCTATAGGGCTCAAATTAGGCTTCAGCTAGGGATATGAAAAGTGTTAGGGCTGAGGAACGATTAGGGTTCTGTTCAGGCGCTTTGTAAAAGGCTAAGAGAAGGGTTACTCCTTGATTCTGAATCAGAAAAAATGTGTCACTTGTGGGATGTTACATGACTCATTACCACCTTACCATAAGCTACAGTGTTATGGAAGCTTACAGTAGTGTGTATGTGCATATGTATATGAAAGAGAGAGAGGGGGGAAACAGGGAGAAAAGGAGAGAGGGAGGGAATATGGCGCCCATAGAATGCAGATATCGCATTTCAGTAACTCATTCAAAAGGAGCCGTGGTGATGACTCCGTAACAAGTCCCCTTTGTCTCTCCTCACAGCCCTCTGATGCAGTCCAACTGCAGAGTGATACACATATTTCACAGAATCCCTGCCGGGCATGTGAAGACCGCACTACGTCACTCTGTTGTGCCCTTTCCTTAACCCGAAATACCGCTGGTGTGCCATGTGACAGGAGTAGTGAGGCTCGCGTATGCGTTTGCCCTGAGAACTAAACACACGCATACAGGATCATGCATTTCCCATCCTACAAATACAATATAAGCACGGTGTCAGAAGGATAAAGACCAGTGGCTTATTTAATTTAATTTCAAAGCACATTTGTCTGGAGATAGGGAAACATTTACACTGAAGTCTTAATCGTTACTCTCGATAAAATGGGGGAGTAACGAGAACATAAACTACCACAGCTTTACTACTATTTGGAAAACAATGGGAACAATATTTTTTTTTTTTTAATGTAAATCAACAGAAATATGAAGAATCTATTAAATCTGGACCACACTAACATGTGCTTGTACCATTTAATAGTGTCCAGCATGGTTTCACTGAATACCCTTACACTTCACAAGTGCCCAAGCTAACTGAAATGTATTAATCAGGACTTTTTCTACAAAGTCACTGGGCCATGAAATGAAAACATAAAACATATATGCGTATGAAAAAATAGCTTGTTCTTAAAACAATGTGATGCATGACAGAAAAGCTTCCATAGCCAACATTTCACTTGCGTTCACTTAGCTAATTAACATAGCTTTAGTTGATTCTGTGGGAAAATGGAAATAAAATAACGCCCGGGGAAAAAAGTCTACTTTCTTAAATGTTCAACAAAGCATTTAAAGTGCTTCTTTTCTTTATTGACACAGATTGTTAATGCTTTATTGACAAAGGCTAATACATTTTTTTTTTAAACTCACAATTACATACAAATTGATCTGAATTGCATACAAAATATTTTCTGTTAACTCTGTATAACAGATGACACTTGAAGGCTATGCAATAGCTGGATTTAAAAAGGTGAATCATTCTGTGAGATGTGAGCTCACACCTGAGCGCTGGTCGATGCTGCTGATCTCCAGCTGCTGATGAATGGAGCAATTGGAATGTTTGTGCTCGGGTAAAGGCGGGCTGCTTTGTTCGAGCGCTTCGGGGTCCAGCCAGTAGTGAGGATTGTGCATGTACCAGTCAACTGGTGAGGCAATGAGACACAAGTTACTGCCTGGTTAACTTTACTTCAGAATTAGGACGACCCGTAATTTCCCCAAACTTAACGGTGACAAATCTGAAGTCATGCTTACAGGGTCTAAATCCACGCTATCCAAAGCCCCAAACTTTTCCATTACTATTGACGGTTTCCCCATCCCACTTTCCACTCATGTGAAGAGCCTTGGTGTCATTCTTGACTCCTCTCTCTCATTTGAACCTCATGTAAAACACATCACCAGATCTGCCTTTTTTCATCTTTGCAACATATCAAAACATGGGCCCACCCAGTCCTACTCCACAACAGAAACTCTAATCCATGCCTTTGTAACATCTCGGCTGGATTATTGGAACTCTCCTCACTGGCATCCCAATAAGATCAATACGCAAACTTCAGTTAGTTCAAAATGCTGCAGCATGAATCCCGACCCACACAAAAACATATGATCACATCTCTTCAATCCTGTACAAACTTCATTGGCTGCCAGTAAACTTCCGAATACAATTCAAACCCCTCCTGCTAACCTACACTGCACTTCATGGTATAGCTCAGGCCTCTCTCACTGATCTTCTCCTGGCCCACACACCCACTCGCTCGCTCCACTCCTCCTCTGCAAGACTTCTAACTGTCCCCACATCTCGCCACTCCACTCTTGGTGATCGGGCTTTCTCCTGTGCAGCACCCAAACTCTGCAACACACTCCCTCCCCACATCCGTAATGCTGAGACTCTCTCCACTTTTAAGAAACTTTTAAAAACTCACCCCTTCACACTAGCTTTCGCCTGAACAGGACATAGCTATCCACTCCCCCCATGGCTCTTTTATTTATTTTATTTATTTATTACCATTATCTTATTTTATTTTTTAAATACAATGTCCTGTAAGTGCAGTGTCTTGTTGTCTCTTCTAACCATTTTAATACCATGTAAGGTGACCTTGAATGTTCAGAAAGGCGCCTGAGAAATAAAATGCATTATTATTATTATTACTTTATATGATCACTTTTAAATTTAAGAGAAAATCCTGCAGCCCGAGCAGCTCTCCAGAGCTGAATGAAAGCCACCGCGCTGGTGTTCAGAGGTACTCACTGGTCTTCCGGACTCCTTCCTCCCAGGACACTCTGGGCCTCCAGCCCAGCCCCTGAATCTTGTCGAAGATCAGCGGGTACCTCAGGTCCTGGCAGGGCCTGCGTTGAGATAGAGCATGGAGTTAGACTGCTGCAGTGCAGCCCACAATGCCTCCTTCCTGTCGGTTTACGGGAATTCAAAGCATCAGTTTGGGAAAACCAAGATATCACAGGCCCCTGCCCCAGATTCTCTCGCTTATCAAGTTTTAGCCAACGCTTTTTTACAGGTCAGGTGGTGCCCAAACAGAGCTCCGCCTACACAAGATCATGACTGATGAGGAAGATCAACTCATCACTGGTGCATTAGCAAAGCACATCCACAGAATCTGGACAAACTGCTCATGTCTGTGTCAACCTGGTCAGAGAACACACAGGTTTATCAACCAGACTACGGAGACCGAGATGTCATTTGTCTTCATGGTTATCGCCTTGGTATTCCAGATTTACATTAGATATGTATCAGACAAATCATGAAATTACAAATGCGATTCACCAAAAGGCTTCCAATTTGAAGGGACACCTTGTGGGAGACTGCACATTACACTCAGGTGTTTTTTTCCCCCCAAAATCTGAATCTGAATGAAATACAACCAGTAAAAATAAATATATGTTTTATACAATAATCCTGAAATCCAAAACCAGGAAAAGGTTTAATTGATATTTTTGGGCTCTAATGTTATTTCTGACAAATGAGTCTGTATGGCAGGCAAAAGGTGGAACCAAGAGGTCTGACAGAAGAATAGATCCACCCTCAAGGGTGGATTTACAAGTGCAAAGATTTAATACAATAATGGTCGGATATACATGTGTTCATATTACATTTAAACCCAGTGCTGGATATTGGTTTGTTCAGATGGCATCATAAACACAAAGCAAGCGTTTCATATCGATGTGTTTGGTGCCTGGGCAGGATTTCTCCCTTACCGGTCCTCAACAAACTCCATCCAGCCATCAACATCTGCATCCAAAGACAGACCCTGCACCTGCACGACAAACACAAAAAAGGAATTAAACCACCGAGAAATGATGAAAAACCTCCATTTCCATGGACAATTTACAACATCAGGCACTGAAACAAAGGGAACTCACTGGTGGGCTACGTGATCATAGGCCACTGAAACACAAAGGTTATTCAGTTCATGGTAGTTCATCTACAACATCACAGGCTGCAAATAAATGTTTGACACTCAACATCATAGGCCACTAAAAAATATTTTAAGAAAAAAATATAAGAAAAACTGCACAGAAATTTCACACCCAAGAAAAGACTTGGATGAGAAAGGTAAAGATTTCAAAAAGCCCAACGCCACATACTGAGCTTGCAGTCCACAAGCACAAGTGAAAAACCCATACAGTGCAGGAACGTAAAAGGTTATTGTTAATGTGACCTAAGGCAAGGGTACTAGTGCAGAAGCCAGTGTGGTAAGTGTTAGTGGAAAGGGGGAGGGACCGAGTCAGGCGCCTCTATGCCAGGGGCAATCACACGGCTGACCCTACTGCCCACCACAGCACAAGCCTACTGACCAGAGAGGCCCCCACCACCCACAGCACAAGCCTACTGACCAGAGAGGTCCCCACCACCCACAGCACAAGCCTACTGACCAGAGAGGTCCCCACCACCCACAGCACAAGCCTACTGACCAGAGAGGTCCCCACCACCCACAGCACAAGCCTACTGACTAGAGAGGTCCCCACCACCCACAGCACAAGCCTACTGACTAGAGAGGTCCCCACCACCCACAGCACAAGCCTACTGACTAGAGAGGTCCCCACCACCCACAGCACAAGCCTACTGACTAGAGAGGTCCCCAACAGAGCACAGGACTCTGGCTCAGCACTGACAACGTGGACGATGGAGGATGACTTCATTATTTAATGTGACCTCCCCCCTCAATGGTACACAGAGAAATATACTCCTCTCTCAGCAAAACAATGGCACAAGTGCTTCACTTTTTTGAATACAAAACAATTGCCTACAAACACAAAACTTCCTAAATACAAACTAATCCATGAAAGCACAAAACCATACCATGTACAACTTCACCAGTATTCAACATGTTTTCGCCTCCAGGTCCACCGGAAATGAATGAAACATAATGATTATGCTACAGAAAATCTAGAAATTCTGGATCTGGTACCTGACTAAAATTCCAGAATACTTTCTCTTTTATGGAAGGGAAGACATTCAACGCTACTGAATGACATCGTGAAGACGTCACCATTTCACACTTGATTAGAATGGCAGCAGAATATCTGAAATCAACATTTAACAGTCTTTTAGCTACGAGTTCATATCATTACTGCTTCAGAGCAGTCAATACTTGGTTTTCTAAAAAGCCACGGCAGGAGAGTTTGTCCCTTAGAAATCAGATTAACCCTCAAACTCACTCCCGCCCATAGTTCAGGAAATGCTCAGGGCAAAGAGTTTTTACAACCAATGTAAAGTCAAACAGGAAGTTCTAAGATCATTTTTTCCCTACATTGAGGACATCAACTGACTTGACTACAAAGAACAGACAGGAACACGTGCAAATACCACAGAGTTTTTTCATGCTGGAAACTTTTAAATGGTACAATTCTGCACACTAAAAAGGTTTGATTTTTTGAATGTTCAACCATGAGATTACAACAGATTACTTCATTCAGTATTCAAAAACCCAGTTGTATTTTTTACTATCTGTGTTCACAAAGAAGAATATCCTTGTAACACAAACTAATACACAATGAACAAAAATTCTGTCTTAAGTGAGTCAACTAAGATCTATGCATCTATAATTTGCATAGGAAATATTTCAGAAACTGAAATCATACAGTGCTTTGCAGATAATCTGATCAATTTTCCATTTATTTAGGTGTGGAAATGCACATAATAGGTACCGTCTGGATCAGCTCTCGAGCCAGCTGTGTGACTGCCCGCTCGCAGGTGGTCCCGATGTTGTAGATTTCTCCCAGGGTGCCCTTCTCCATCACAGTCAGGAATGCCTCTGTGACATCATCAACGTACAAGAAGTGGCGAGACTGGAGGCCAGACCCCTGGATGGTGCTAGGGAAAAAGGAGGACACAATTCCCTTTGACCCATGCACTGGAGAACACATTACACCTCAGCCTATGTACTGGAAAACACACATCACTTGGACCTGGGCACTGGGGGAAAAAGGCTTTACCTCAATATATGCACTCAGGAAAAACCACTTCACCTCAATTCATGCCCTGGAAAAGGCACTTTACCTTTAATCTTCACATACACAAAATGCATCTTACTGAAAGACTTTGCAAACATGGCACCTATCACACGGAAAGTGTAGAGAGCAAACCATTCCTTTTCTATTATAAATCTGAATGGCAATTCTTTCCATTTATAAAAAGTAACTTTATACTGTTATTTAATCTTACCCATACTTGGGCAGAGCTGGGATACACAACACTTCAAAGATCAAGACTGGCTAGGGAGTTGAACATGTGAATACCAATAACAATAAATAAGGCATAAATAAATGGTCTTACCACTTTTTGTTTTGCTGAAGTAGTGATATAAATCTTGGAATGACCTTAGGAACAGGAAAAACAAAATTCCTATAAAAAATCTGATGCACTTTAATGATACATTAAAGCTAATGGGCATGCACACGCACACACACACACACACAGAAAAGATTATGTTACTCTCTGGAAAAATTTCTCCCATTTCAGCCAATGAGCTATGACTGTGTTGTAGCTGGCCTCTTCTCTGACCAGGGCCCTTCCCGCTGAGCTGCTGGTCCTGGTTTTTTTTTCTTCTTTCTTTTCTTTTTAAAACTTTTATTCTATTATAATGGACTTAAAGGTGCCCTTGGAAGATTCAAAGCTTTATCGAGCCTTGTATACCCTTCTCCAACCTCTTGCCACCCAACAACCATCTCCAAGTTCCACAGGCAGTTCCTTGGTCTTTGTGATCGTCATTGATCAGATCAGTCATTTCAGTTGTGAGACAGGGCAATGTTCAGATATTTTTTCTACAGACATGCAAATGGACACTGGTTGACTTGAAAAAATCACAGAAGGACCGTAACATATTTAGAGTGATCCCTCAGGAAAATGGAATGCACCTGGTCCAATTTTAATTAGACTTTTAAACACAGCAAAATAAGAAATAATAAATGGGGGATGAAAACTTCCTGAAGGTACTGTGCACACACACTCACACACAAACACAGAAGAGTAAATGCAATATTTTACCTTCTCGACATATTGATGTGGTCCATAAACATTGTTGCTTCGTGTCACTATTACTGGAAGCTAAAAAAGAAATAAAAAATAAACAGCACAGAACAAAAATTAAAAGTCAATTACAGGAACATCCTGGGACATCTGTTGTTTGGGCAATAAATCCTACCGGTATTCACTCAGACGCAGATTTTAACAGCTCATATCTGGTCAATGTACAGACCAGGCAGCTCAGCTGATGCATCAGCTGTGAGTCATGCTCAGCAGCTTCAGGCAAGGTCCGTATACAACACTTTACCCACACAAACAGAGCCCCATATCCTACACATACAACACTTTACCCACACAAACAGAGCCCCATATCCTACACATACAACACTTTACTCACACAAACAGAGCCCCATATCCTACACATACAACACTTTACCCACACAAACAGAGCCCCATATCCTACACATACAACACTTTACCCACACAAACAGAGCCCCATATCCTACACATACAACGCTTTACCCACACAAACAGAGCCCCATATCCTACACATACAACACTTTACCCACACAAACAGAGCCCCATATCCCACACATACAACGCTTTACCCACAGAAACAGAGCCCCATATCCTACACATACAACACTTTACCCACACAAACAGAGCCCCATATCCTACACATACAACGCTTTACCCACACAAACAGAGCCCCATGTCCTATAACACTACACAGAACTGCGTCCTGTTACGGGCCCTGGGGCAGGGTCACCTACACAACCCGTTTGTGCACTCTCGGTTTTACGTCTTTTCTTTATTCTGCTACGGGCAGCAGTCAGGCGGTTATTCTTGTTTCAGCACAGGTTTAAAGAGGGACTTATCGAGGACAGCGGGTGAAGAACTGCATTCTTGTGTTCGCCTCGTAGGTGTACAAATTAGGAGAACACAATGTCTGTGTAATTTAGTCCTTTCTCCTTTTTGGTTTACCCCATTTTGATGCATCCACAACTGCGTGTTTTGAGTTTATTTTCCCGAATGTCCTTTAAAAGCGAGCAAATGAATGGCTCCGAACTAATATGAAGGGAACCAAGGAAAGGCCAGGCCCCTGGTGTGGAGCAGGGCAAAGCTTTCTCTATTGCTTACCATACCATTACTGCACATAACTGGGGGTCTAAGAAATACTACCCCCTAAAAATACAGTACACTTAGCCATTCAAACACAATCCTCATCATTTGCATAAGTGATCAAAAAGCTTGATATGGTGTGAATTTTGTACACAACTTCCAGTTTCATGCAGCATTACCTTGTCAGTCTGAACTTCTGAGGTTCTATAGTACATGCATGTGCGCACACGTGAGTGCACTCACACACAAATGCAGTCGAGAAATGATTCCTGGTAAGTCAGGTTCTCAGAAGTTACTACGATTCCCAGCCAGGTCACATGGAATAGAATTCCTAATCCTTCCTTATCCTCAGCGTATAACAAAGACAAACACAGGATTAAAATGAATGGACCCCGGTAGATTTACCATGTGGAATGTGTTCATGAGGGGGTGGACTGGTCACTGGGGTAAGAGGTGTTATTCCCAATAAGGGCACAGCTGACCATACACGTGCAGCGAGCCATGGGGTCACCCTGGGAACTGAACCCAGCCTCAGCGGGTGCAGCTAAGGCTAACATTCACTCGGTACACTTACCACGGGCCCAGTCAGGATTCAATCCAAACCATAGAGGGACACTACTGCTCGAATCACATGCCTGAGGTAGATGGGATGGTCCCAGTGGCCACCCATCCCATACTTAAATACAAGCTTGTGGTGGATTTTAGCAGCGAATCGGCTGACCTGACAGTGGAGAGGCGCTGAAGGGGCTTACCTCGTGCTTCTTCCAGTAGGACAGTGCGGCACACTCAGCTGTGGCTTTCGACACAGAGTAGGGGTTTGTTGGTCGTCTTGGGCACAGTTCGTCAAACGCCTGAAATGAGAGCCAAATATTTTTTTTAATCCTTTTTAATCGGCATACATTATGGAACTACATTTCCATATAGCCTGAAGTAACACCACGTTTGATATCCCCACGTAATTTACTTTTTGTAAATCTGCTACACATGAAGTATGTTTAAAGTACGCTACATTTATGTGGATTGCATTACTACATTTATGTGCATTACAGGCATTCACAGCAGACGCCCTAATCCAGAGCAACTCACACAACTTTTTACATAGCGTTTACACTGCATCCACTCATACTGCAGGATATATACTGAACTAGCCTAACCCAAGTCAAGTGCTTGGCTTTTCATTTTTGTTCCATGAAAAATTTTGTTTGTTTTTGTTTATCACTTTCCGAGAACCGTTTCTAATCTCTGACGCAAACATTAGTCTTCCAGAAATAAACAGTAGATCCAGTTTATCAGCAAATAAATTCAGTCACAAGTCTGTTTTCTTACTGGGGGAAAAAAATCCATGGAGCAAGGGAATATATAAGTCAACCAAAGGTAATGCTTACATTTTTTTATGCCTTGTAATTTATTGAATTTTCATCTTAATACAGATAACAGTAACCTTAAACAAATAATACAAGACAAAATCATTAAGCTTAAGAAAATAAAAGGACTTTATAAATACTGTTAATATTTTCATAATGTCACCCTCAGATTTGATAGCTGATCATATACTCTAAGGTTCCATTCTAGTAGTTTCCAGCTTTCCTATATTACCCCAATTGCTAAAATACTATTGTACATTATAAATATGTGAGTAGCTAGTAATTTTAAAATATTTATACAGAAAGTTAAATATAACGCAATTTCTTGTAAAATTTGAATGTCTCCCTCCAAAACGGACATCTACTGTGAACTATAACTCCCCGGATATTCCTCCACTTACATCAATACTTTCAGCCTGCTCTACTAGGAAAGGAAATTCTCAAAAGCAGCCTTTACACACCCCTCTCAAGGTACACATAAAATGGCTGAAAACGCATACTTCAAGAGAATCACTCCCAAACATTTCACAATCTACCACTCCAACAGTGATGCTCACTGGCAAATATCATCCCCACAGACCCTGGAAGTGAAGATACTAACCCTGCCGGTGCTGTCTCCGTACACCTCATCAGTGCTGACATGGATGAACCTCTGGACCCCCGAATCTCGGGCGGCGTTTAGAAGCACACGGGTCCCATCCACGTTCACGCGCATGAACTCAGCGGGACACCTGAAGGAATTTTCTTTAAGAGATTTAAATTTTAAAAAACGCAAAATTAGGGAGCCGAAATGACCAATTAACAGGATGAACAGAAACAACTTTTGGTGTTGGAGATGCTACGAGCAGTCTCAAAAGCTTGACACAGCCCTTAAAACTGCAAACCAGTTAAAACTGCCATAAAAAATTTAAAACCTAGCTTGCTCACAAATTCTTCATTCAAGATTTTCGCCCAACATGAGCACAATCCCAAGTGACCTACTCACTTACAGAGGGGGTAGACTGCATCACAGCAATGGCAGTAAAGCCAATGTGCAACCAGCTAATCCACCGAAATCACAATACTAATTAAAGAGTCTTACTGTTACAGTACAATACAGAGCAGTTCAAAACAGGACTAGGGTTAAACAAGTTCAGTGCAGCACAAGTAATACTACGGTTAAGGTTTCTGTAAATCCAAGCAAAATACACAGTGGCACCAGAGTAGTGAACTTCACTGTGAAACACATTCAGGGCTAGAAGTTATTTCCAAAACATGGTAAACTCCAAAGTATGCTGCTGCAGAATACACCTTAATTAAAAATAAGATGGAGCGCACAGGCAAGGCTGACCTTCAACAGCTGAGTCTAAGAGCTATGCATCTTCACAAACACTAGACAAAGAACGTTTAAGGGAAAAGCCTAAAGGTCAAAGCCACGTTATATGAGAAAGTAAAAATAAATAAAAACAAATACATACATACATACATACATACATATATATATATACACACACACATAGATATATAAGATGCTTGTAGAGTAGAGGCAGGTGAAAGTGCCTGAGTGTTTGTGAGGCTGGCTCCATCTGCTGGACAAAACTAGACTACGGTTCGCATGCAGCAAAGAAGGAGCAAGGCCTGGCAAGCGCACATGTGAGCTGAGCACACACTGCCGGGAGGCTTTCCCCGTTACACACTGGGCTTCACTATGAGGCGCCCCACAGTCTGGTATGGGACACAGTGCGTCAGTGCTGGCTGTGGCCAGCGGCTCCGCAGGGCAGCATACAGGCCCAACGGTCTGTAACTACACCCAAGAACACAGGGCTGCAGTCCAAGGAACAGGCCCGTCTCGTCGCGCAAAAGCGACTCCTGAGGACGACTGGGCGTCTGCAGCAGGCCGGCCCCAGCTGAGCAGTAATGTGCTCCTATGATGAACAGCAAACTGAACAGAAGTAGTGGCTCTGAGCACGAGCTCGGGAGGACAGGAGTTCTGGCCGGGGGCTCGGCACACTCCCAAAGCGGCGAGCGCACCACTGTAAATATTCATTTCCATAGGTTTCGGGCCTTTAAAAATTGGTTGAAAAGGAAAAATAATGGA
The DNA here is from genome assembly GCF_013347855.1 of Anguilla anguilla. NCBI lineage: Eukaryota > Metazoa > Chordata > Actinopteri > Anguilliformes > Anguillidae > Anguilla > Anguilla anguilla. The sequence continues at coordinate 17,334,567 of NC_049215.1, forward strand.
TAAAGGCTTGGTCTAAAAAAGAACAATAACAAAATATTTCAAGCCTGAAAGAACAGGAAAATTTAAAATAGAAGAGAGTTGGTAACTAAGTTTCATCTAACTAGCTAATGTCACTGACCTGAATGGTGATGTCACAATGGAAATGTAACTGGAAGCCTTGCAATACCTGCAGGCAGCCTTATCATTTAGGTGTCTGTTGATGCATATTACAATTGTGGACACCGCATCTCACATTGTCATGTGCTTTATGGAAAACACTGTGATATTTAAGGCTTAAAAGAACCTTCCAAATAAGACAAATCCCTGTGTCAGTCTGATCCACAATGAAATCTGCTATATTTATTTTTTCCTTTCTTAGAAAAAGGTGGTCTTCTGCACCTCACCTAGAGTCCACATTTCCACCTACTCCCATGACCACTCAATCACCTCTAGTTTTTCAATTTTTAAAAATTTTTACCAGAATGTAGGCTGTATATCTTGTACAACAACACTTTCAAAGCTCAGCCAGACTTTGGGGTAAGGTGTGGCATAAATGAACAACAATAAACCACACCTACAGGAAACACATACATATAAACCAGTCGTTTCAACCTGCAAGCAAAAATTAACCACACTTCTTAAACATAAAAATGACTCACGATTTTATCTGTGTCTGTACTCACCTACATGTGTCAGAGCAGCAAAATGGAAAACAATGTCAATATTCTGCGTTGCAAAGAGATGATTAATGAAGTACGGACTGCAGACATCCCCCTTACAGTGAAAAAAAGACAAAACTAAATATTCATAGTAATTCAAGTCGACTGTTCTCATGTTTAAGCTTATATAATGATAGAGGTGTGGACATTTCAGTAGGCATAGTCATACGTCAATAAAGACAGAAGGTTGCATATAAAAAACAAGATCACTTTTAACTAGGCCAAAATGACTGAAATTACTGTGTTGACATAGCTACTTGTAGCCTGCTCGTTAACATTGTGCTCGTTAATTACCTGAGTAAAGGTGTAATTTGCTCTCTGCTCAACAGATGCAAGGTTCTTTAAACTTGAACAGTAGTCCAGCTGCAGGAAAGAAAGAAACAACAACACATTTAAGTGCATCTCAAAGTGTCAGAGTTCATTTAACAACAACACTAGTAGCTTCAGTCAATACAGGCCAGCTATGTGCATTTATGCCCTGGTCTTAAATTCAGAGTTGAGTATCCATGGAGATCATTCTCAATCACAAAGGTTGTAAAAATGTAGGAATTTGGAAATGTATAAGCAGGGGTGAAGCACAAAAATAATTCTGGGCCCTGTGCATATGCAGTCTCTGTGGGCCCTCTTAAAACTGTAGACCACAGCAAATGTATTAGACCAGGACTTCTGAGGCCTGGATCTCCCCCCTCCCTGGGGCCATGGGTAGTCAGTTCCACTGTACCCCCCACTGTGCCGCCCCTGCGTGTAAGTTCAGTTTTAAGTAACCACGACCTCTCCCCACCACTTTGGGAACAAAAATATCCTATTATGCAATAATACTGTGCAAAATTTCATTTGCAAAGGCAGCTGGACTTAGTGTGAATACGAGCAGGTCAAAACAATTGTATAGAGTGGGCAAAGCCAGTCCTTTTAAACAGAAACTGGGGACAGACATTTCTTACCTTGTCCAAGTTGATGATATGCCAGTTTGGGTACTTTTCCACAAGGGAAATGACCACATGTGATCCGCTAATAGGAAGGAACAAATTAAATGACTTAGCTTAGCTACTCCACACCACAAATCAAGCTAGTGAAGCAACACTGCTTCTAAACAGCAATTGCACCAATTAGCCGTGTACTACGTGGATAGCATCCGTTAATATTTATCATCACAGACCACAAGAATCAAACTGTTACATGATTCTGGTGGGCATACAATCAACTCAGGAGTTACCTAAAATAAAAACATTGACTGAGCGCTAATGGAACTGTAAACCATAGACACGTTAGAGAAGTCAACCCCAACGCAATGGATACTTAACACGTCGTGTTATAGCACGAAGGTCAATTTAAACCAAGAAATGCGACTAAATAACTACAGAAGTAATTAGCTAGATAAAGCGACATCGAAATATGCTGTCAAACCATCAGTGCTAGTCTAACTACATGCACAGTTGTCACCACATTGAAGTTTTAAGTGATATCGTACAACAAGCTAACAGATGACGTTAGGTTACAGCAACTCTCCGAGATTCTGATTAACGTTAGATAAGAACATTAACGTTAGCTAACTAGCTATCCTGTTGATGCTTAACTTACATGAAACCGGCGCCTCCAGTCACCAGGACAGTTTTGTCAAACTCCTTTTTGGAACTTGCAAAGTGATCATTTTCAGACATTCCCTTGCTATGATAGTTCGAAATATCGCCGTAGTTGTAACGTCTTTGGTCTTAGAGTAGTTATCGGGAAGAACAAATAATCCACTGTCTTTAGTCCTCAGGCAGGCTATAGCTACGTAGCCAACCTCCACACCATGAATGCGGAAAAGAACTTGACCGGAACGCGGACGTGAACAGCCAGTCCATCAGCTAGCTAACGTCGACGGCTTGCTAACAAACAGCTCACAGAGTTAGTTGCACTTTTGCAAGTTATTTTGCATATATATGTATATAAATGAATAAAACACCAGCCATGGCCGTTAAGAACATTCATACTCCGTTAGAGTACCTATGTAAGGCAGCATGGGACATTTTAATGCAAAAATTACTCAAACGCTTCAAGAGGATTGCCAAACAACTACATTACCAACTAGATCTATTTCCGTTCAATGACGTCGGTAATCTTACCCACAATGCATCAGTACAGTTCAAAGATCGTATATGTAAAACGACAGTCAACTCCAAGGCCGTGTCCGAAATAGCTTACCTGCCCACTATTGAGTATACAAGTTTGTATAGGCCTAGTCAAAGCCGTTTCGGACACGGCCAAACTTTCATAAAGACTGTTATCCAAACATCAATCAACACGTCCTAATGCATTCAGCGCCTCTCGTATCTCACGCAAAGGTAGAAATGATGTTATGCAGCCTGATCGTTAAAAAGATGTGACCAAATATGTCGATGTGTAAAATACGTTCTAAATTGTACATAGTCGATGTAAAGAATTAGATATCCAAAGCAACTGAATTAGCATGATTATGACGTCCTGTATAAACGAGTAATAATTGCTGTCCATTTTGGAAGAGGCTTAAATCCGTTTATTGGGTTGTTTACATCAGATGTTCTTCTGTGACTGCTAACAAACAATAACGACCTCTAAAATCTAGTCGTGAAATAGTGAAATTAAATTTCGGTCTATGCCTTTTCAACAGTGTTTCACATGATATAACTTTCTTTTATCATGCCACCATTCAGACACTAAACATAATTCAGTAGTTTTAATAATTTCAATTATAGTTCTAATCTGGTTTAAGGTAAAAAAAAAAAAAGGTCTATATGCAGTATTTCGTTTTGTATATGAGAAGAACATGAAATAAATTAAACTAAATACAAGATGGAGCAAGAGTGACAAGTGTGGGATAAGCAACGCAATTAGCGCACTGGCTCTTAAAATAAGGCAATATTCACTTTGGTCACTATGTGTCCATTCATGAACACTTTAACCTTGTCCTCTTCCTCTGTACTGTCTTAAATATAGTTTCTATTCCACATGTTGTCCTGAAAAACACCGTGATTTTTGTTTGTTTTGTACGAAACTGTTATTGAAATCAGTATTATTATTTGATTTTGGGGTAAGCAGTGGCAGCAGCACGTGGGGTGCTCACCTCCAAGCAGCCAATTGTGCCAGTGTGGAATATGCATGTGGTATCACCCCCACCCTCTGTTCTAGCCCTTTTGTCTCTGAGACAATAAGCCCGGTCTCTCTAAAAGTCCTCTGTGCCCACCTCGGTAGTGGTCACATTGTTTCAACAAATGGAAAGACAGAAAGAGAAGCTAAGGTGCCGAGGAGAGAGGAGGCCATTCAGCCTTTGATGTGATGGAACCGAGAAACCTCTTTTAATAGCATTTCAAAGTGGTGCCACAGATGGAGGTGATGCTTAATTAGTGAAACGATCTACTTATTTCCATGTTGATGGCAAAATGCACCCACTTGCTTAATGGCTGTGTGAATATCCTTTTAGCTGTATTGTGGTCTGCACAAGCCCCTTAGGGATGGGTTGGGGGGGGGGGGGGATAAAGGGGGTGAAGGTTGTAATGTGTTGGTTGGAAGAAATCTTTTTAAAAACTGTAATTGAGAACTCTTCTATGTAATTCATTATCAAAAATGACCCCAATGCTTCAAAAGCACAGAGCAGAATTTGGTTTTTAAATACTTATGTTTCCTTCATACCAACATTGAACTTCAGCAGCATTAATGGAGAATGGAGGAGGGCATATCTTATCTTGAGCTAATCTTCAGATGTGTTCACATTGAATATTAGACTATCCCATTTGAGAGCCCATGCATTTTACAGTAATATACAAAAAGACCATTATACAAATTAGTTTTGTCCATCTTAATCTAATAATATTAGTGTTGCTTTACCGGGAAACGTTGTGTGTGTGCGTGCGTTCGTGCGTGTGTGTATGTCAGCAGGTGGCCATTTTAAGATGTTCTGTTATTTCCTCATGTTCTCCAGGTTGGCACAATCAGTGTGATTATTCAGTGTAATTATTCAGTGTGATTCTGTGCCAGCTCATATCCATGGTTTTCTCTAACCAATACAAGGTTTCAGGCAGGGTGGTGGAGGAGAATGCCCGCTACCCCATGGCATGGTATCGAATCAGGACCGTGCCAGTGCCACCTGTGGCCGGTAGCCCCACTGGGCAATGCATAATGGGCTCTAGTGTCTCTCAGGGACAGGAGGGCTTCAGCCAGCTGAGATGACTGCTCCTCCGCCTGACTTGTGAACCGCAGTGTGATAAGAGGGGTGACTGATATCACGTTCTTCAGGGGGGAGCACATTCCTGGCTGCACTCTCCCAAATAAACACCAGATGGCGAAAATGAGGGTTAATAAATGTAACTGGGCATTCAGAATTGAGGATGGAGAGAGGGGAGAAAATATGTAAAGGACAACTAACAACTACAGATCTGTTAGGCTGCATTACTTTTAAATAAACTATTTGTTTATTTATCATATGGGCAATCATTAGTAGTAATGTTAACCTCGGTCATCACAATGCTTTTGCGGGCAAAGTATTTATTCCAACACCAGCAGGTCACAGGTTCAATTCCCAGCTTGTGTCAACCATAAAGCATTTGAACAATGGCATTTGTGTCCTCTGTGCAACTGACACCAAACACTGCAAAGACAGAGCGGGCACTGAACACATGATGTTATGGGGTCCTACAACCTGACCAGATTTGGACGGGGCTTCCACACGGCACTCTGCTGCTTTTTGAGAAGTGCAAGAACAGAGGTGCTAGGTGACCATTTGAAAAGCAGGACTACTATGTGGAGAGAGATGTGCAGTGCTATCATGTGGTCTCTAGAGGGGAGTATTGCTCAGTGAGTTGTTTGATTTGTGCCACTTCTTTGAGAAAGTGCTGTGTCTGTCAGCGCTACCCAGAAGGATTGTATAATTTGAAAGGTATGGACCAGATAGACACTTCAGGAGCAACCAGAGATGATAATGCTTTGGAATATGATGTCCTCATAACCGAATAGTCAGTTATTAAAACTTTTATGCATAATTTGTACATTGCTGATGTTTAGTTAATGTGAATAAACATTAGTAAATGTGCATTTAAGAAGGAATTCAGCTAAGAAACCTCCATCAAAGGTTGGTTACACTATAGGCCTAAAATTCAAATGGGAATGTATATGGCATCAAAACCTTTTTAGTGTGGAATTAATCTGGAGGCCCAGGCCTTCTTTTAAATTATATATTCATTAATATACATGTATGTATAAATAGTATATAAGCATCACATGTTATTTTCATGGAAGTACAATTTGGTTATTAATGATTTATTATGCATTAATAACAGCACAGTAACGTTAAGTATGAAATTACAGAATTTTCTGATTAAAAAGATCAAAATATACCCCATGCCCATTAAAAATAAGTCTCTTAGCAAGAATTGATACAGGAAACGTACAAGAAAAGGCAGGTCACATGTTGATAGTTATCTCCAAATCTAAAATTGAAATACAACTTGCTGTCCAAATGAGCACACTTGTATTTCAAATTATTCCTGCTAATTATACACAGGAAAACAAGGTTAATCTTTTACTTCAGGTTGAAAAGCTCCAGGAGGTATATTTTTAAGGATCTAAATCATGTTATCTTTACGTATGGCAATCTAAGAGCAAATAGTATTTGCCATGCTATGGTGAGGCACTGAAGGTCAAAAAATATTTAGACAGATGTTATCCATATATATAACAAGAAATGTGTGGACAGTCTATGATGCTCATTAAATAATTAATTTTGGCTCCTCATAATCACTATTAGTAATTATAAGGTGGTACCATTAAAGGGGGCGACATAGGCGACATAGCTCAGGAGGTAAGACCGATTGTCTGGCAGTCGGAGGGTTGCCCGTTCAAACCCCGCCCTGGGCATGTCGAAGTGTCCTTGAGCAAGGACACCTAACCCCTAACTGCTCTGGCGAATGAGAGGCATCAATTGTATAGCACTTTGGATAAAAGCGCTATATAAATGCAGTCCATTTTACCATTTACCATTTACCAGATGGTAATTATAAATACACTGGACCTGGGCAAATGTTAGAATACACTGAAGTTGTGTCTGTAAAGAGATCTGTGTAACACTGATGATGTTCCCATCTAAACTTGCATTATTGAAAAAAGACTGACAATAAGCTCCTCACAAATAGTGAATGATGATAATAATAATAATAATATAATAATAATAGTTATTGCCCTTATTACATCGTACTTCTACTACTATTACTACTACTAATAATAATAACAACAACAATAATAACAATTATTGTTCTTATTACGATCATACTACTACTACTATTACTAATAATAATAATAATAATAATAATACAAAGAACATGTAAAAACATGTGATAGTGGCTCCCAAGACAAAAGTTTTCTTTCTGTACTCGAAGCATAGCATTGGATAGTGTCAGCTCTCACCCTCCTGTTGTGATTCCCACCCACTTCTATGGCAGCTTAGCGATTTACATTTCAGCATAATGCCAGCATTGGAGCAGCCACAAGGCGGGCCTGATAACTTACAGAGCGCTGCAGGGGTAAACCTCGTAAGAGGGGGTTTGCAGCTATTTACAGCTTTCAGATCCTTAAAGTACTCAAAGCTAGGGGAGGAAGAGATCAGTTTTTCTCTCTTTTTTTGCAGTTGATGTCTTTTACACAAAAACACGATGTGTGGAGACAGAGGGAGAGAGAGAGAGAGAGAGAGAGAGAGAGAGAGAGAGAGCTTTGCTGTGTGAACTGCCAAATGGCATTAGTCCTAGCAGTCATATTTCACTGCCATCTACACAAGGTTGTATTCCACTGCACAGGAGACCTACAGCGTGTAGGCTATTGGGTCTATGGGTGGGGTTCAGATGATATGGGAAGTTTCTTCCAAGATTTCCATTTTGAATGCTGGCATGGGGGTTATACGTTATTCTACACTTTATAAATTGTCCGCTATGCAGACCTAGATCATGATACAATTTTTAAAAATTATATCTCTCATGTGATGACACCTTTATAGAGTCAATTAATACACTGTCTTCGTCATTTGTCAATGATTAGGGCTAACACAATGCGGTAAATATAAATAGGCTATATGCAGGGCATGGGGTTACATGTAAAAAAAAAAAAAAAAGGTATCAAAATGGACCTAACTGTCCTGGGTTAGTGAAAAGCACGCATTCTCAAATACGAATCCAGTTAAAATTGAATCCTTTACCCATTGGTTTCCAGCCTTAGTTGCTCAAATAATAATAATCATAATAATAATAAAATCAATTCAGCCTCTCTACATTATTTATGAAGATGCATTTGATTGCATAGTTCTCGTTACAAAGGGTTCCAAAATGGGAAAATCCTGACAAAGGAATTTTAAAAGTAATGGCATTTCTCTCTTATCGGACATGCTTTTCTGTACAGGATTGCTCCATTTGAAATGCATTTAATTGCAAATAAAGAGGAGAGCTCGGAAAGCTCGCAGTGTGGGGTTTAAAGCGATTTCTCATCAGAGGCGAGTGAGAGTATTCAAATGTGAAGGGGCAGTGTGAGGGAGAGCAGTCGTGCTCTGAATAACCCACTGTACCTCAGAGTCACAGGCAAAGCCAGGTCCTCTTCACTGCAAACACAAAGGGGCGGGTCGTTCTGCTGCTAGTCCACAGAAGTTCCTAGCGAATAAAATTAAGCGGGCAGTGGTAGCGGGCAGTGGCAGGAATATGGGCCAGTGGTAGCTACTCTCCTGACTGCCCGCTGTACAAGCGCGTCACTAGAGAGCCTATCAATTCCATCGTGTTCCTGTCCATGCCAGTCTTATTTTTCTCAGCAGGCCGAACGTACGTTTTTTAATTCCTTTTTATCTTTTGTGTTAGGAAGGGTGCCGCCCGAGGATTAACCGGAATAATGTAGGCTAGCTCACGCCACGGCTGTTGTGGACCTGTTTGGGCGAGTGGGCCTTCCTCTGCCTCACCTGCCCGTCGCACATCTCCCACCCGCAGGAAGAAATTGTCGGAAGAAAGTGCAACCTTGAAACTTTCCAGTAGCCCACTGCTGAATTTTATTTCCCCCCCCTCTACAAAGATTTTTACATATTTATACAAGCCCAAAAGTCAAAATGAGGGATGGAAGAAGTAGGGGGGAAAAAATCTTGGAATTGCAGAGGTAAACTATATGTAAATGCGACAAAGTAATAGACTTGTAGTGCGAATCACACCATTTTATCTTTAATTTTGCTTTCGCCCCCTCCCCCTCCCCCACCACACCCCCTTTTCCTTTGGCTTAAAGGTGCATCAGAGATATGCATTTAAGCATATTCAGAACACGGGGCGTGAAATTAAATGTGTGGCAGAGTGAGAAAAATATACAGACGCTGGAGATGCTTTAAAAATAGACATTTATGCAGATGGAGAAGAGCGGAATCATTTGCGGCGGGATGACCCTCTCCGCGCGCATTTCTCCCCTCACTGTTCTCCCCTAATCTTGCGCTGTATCTTCGTTTTCCATTGAACTCGCCAGTTTGCTGCTAAGCAGCCTTGTAGATAAGGCGAAGAGCTAAAAGGAGACGGCAGAAGGGGCTCACTGAGGCCGTTTCTATTGCACTTTCACCCAAGGCAATGGGCAGAATTTAACGGATTCCTTCCAACATATGTTTTTGCCAGATAAGTAAACAGTGTGTGTCGGAAATGAAAAAAAAAGCATTTGCAATTTAATGACATTACAGCTCCCAGCTTAGCCCGCCGTGCTGCGAGACGAGGAGCAGTGAAAGGGGAGAGCGGAAGAATGGTAGCCGGTGTCATCAGTGTTTTTTTTTCCCTTTTTCCTCGCAAGAAGCACTACCGAATTCTCCTTATTCTTTTCATCCCCCTTTCTCTATTCTGTTCGTTCCTTCTATTTCCTCCCCACGTCTTTAGGTTTCCCTCCTTTCTTGTCGGGATGAATTTATCTATTATTTTATTCTGAGAATTTGCCATTGTCCCGGCGTCCGATTCCTTTCCACATCAGATATCCCCTTATGCTAAAGATCCAGGCACGCTCAGATTCGCTTTACCAATTCCCTTTCCCGCGCCCGCCTTTGTCTGCCGCCATCAAAGCACAATGGCCAGCTTGGCATAAATACACCGACTTTTAAATGTTGTTATGACATTCAGCCTCTGGGAAAAGGCGACAAAACAAAAACTGATTGCGGTTTAAATTTCAGAAAAAGAAAGATCCGCTTTGCAGCACGACGGTTCCACTCTTTCTCGCGCGCTCCGACAGCTGCCTTATTATAGGAGTCTAATTGTGCAGGAAAGCAGATTATGAAGGCGTTGGGGTGTACTCCTTGACCATGCGCTAATGTGATCAGAAGTTGGGGGGACCCTCTTAGCGCATGTTAGGACTCTTTTGGCATCGGTTTTAATCTGCCTTTGGTATTAACTCAGTTAACCGGTTTGTTTGAGTACGGATCAATCGCTCGCTCATTATTTTTACAAGGGAGCATTCTATCCAATGCGCTTTTCCCAGTGTTGATCTCTCATTAAACATGCTATGTAACTGCACTGCCAATCCTCTCTGTAAGGAATACGCTGCAGTCACGAGCCCCAGGCTCGGAGGAGCAGGTTATAGAGAAGGGGCTGAAAATTTGGACACACGTGCCAGAAATGCCAGAACGTGAATTTCAGGTTTGCCTCTCTCTCTCTCTCAATCTCTCTCATCCCATTTTAAATGTCATCCCTGGAGCTGTCCAGCAGTCAGTAACCCTATGGTCTGTGGGGAACAGGTCCAAGCACTCCTGTTACCTCAATCAACACACCCAACTATTCACACCTCCTCTGATAATCGTAGGTTAACACATGTTTATGCTCCAGGGTGTTGGAGTATGTACATAATGGTGGGTTTTTAATCTACAATATGCGTATTAGCTATAAAAAGATAAGTCCCTTGTTTAACCGTATTTTACCACGTGAACCTCTATGAGTAGAAGCACAAACATGAAGCACTGCCTCTGAAAATAAACAAACTGATTTTGAGAAGTGTCACAAAAAACCAACATACAATTTTTTTGTTGTGCACCAAATCTCAAAATGGAAAACAAAGTTGGTATGGAGCCTGCATGAATATATCTATTTTGCAAAACACACCACAGTGTGGTGAGTGATATATGAGTAAACTTAATCTGACAACTCCAGCTGTTGACTTTGCATTTCCATAGTGCCCTACATACATAAATCTATGTCTCATTAAGTCGCATCCTTGTCAAGTTGGTGTATTTTTAAACATGCCATTCTTAATATAATTTTTCAAATTTAACCATGTTTGAGCTCACCCAAAATCCTGCTGTGTCTCATGAAAGTTTCTGCAAACACTATACCACAAACTAATGATGAAAAAATTTGATATAAGTTTAAGTCTACCCCAGAACCCTGCTATTACAGCTTAATGTAAGACATTATGTTACAACATGCAACCAGACTTCTGTTTATTTACACGTCTGTGTGTGCATGTGTGTGTGCGTGTGCATACATGAGAGTGGCTTAACACAGTAATATTTTATATCTTTTCAAAGGCAGTAAGAGGTTAATTTGCCAGTTCTAGTTTCTGCATAAGTTCACTATTCCTGTCATTGAAAATTTTTATACGCATAGCAATTCTAAAACAACAGGAGCATAAGACTATACAACACTATATATTCTAAACAAAAGACACCTAATCCTGAAAGTGAAGTCCACTGTTGCTTCTAAGAGGGTTGCCTTAAATGTTCAAGAAGCTCAGTTCCCATGATGAATTTAATTAGAAGGATGACACATGGTTCACTGCAGAGCGGTGCTAAGTGGCACATGGTTTGGTGTGTGTGTACGCGTGTGTGTGTGTGTGTGTGTATGCATGTGTTCGTATGTAGGGCAGAGCATTTGTGAGCCTGTATGAGTATGTGTGTGTGGCAGGCTCAAGCTCACTATCACCCTCTGCAGGACATCAGGGAAACTGCGCATGGATGGAGCCCACCCACTGAGCGCCCAGCAATGTCTCAACCTTAAGAGTGACCATAGTATTTCTGTTTAAAAAACCACAGTGCAACATATGGCTCTATCTAAATATATCTGAGTTCACCAAGCAGAGCTTTTCCCATCATTTTTTCCCCAAGTTTTTCATGGAGAAGCTAGGGAATATTATATTTCTTTAAGGGTCTTTAAAACACAAGGCCTTGAAGCGTAGAAAAGAAAACAAACAAGCCGATCTGAGGTTGTCATTGGTGATTGACTTCTCTATAAAGGGGAGAAATATCTTTTCAAGTCAAATTCAGATAATCCGTAAAGTTGACAGAGATCCAGTCAGTCTAATCAGTGGGAGGGAAAGGCCTCAGATGCACCGTTTATTAAACACTTCACGCCTCCAATGATGAAACCTTCAACCGAGCCACACGTCTACCGCACCAAAGTCACAGTTATGCTCCAAGGCAAGACCAGGGATTAGCCAGGAACCAGCCGCTGAATCACTTGCCAGTGATCTCTTCTGCTCCCATCGTTAACTAAAGTAAACTGTGCACTGTTTGCGTGCAAAACTTCAATGAGAAATAAGCTGCTTCGCATGTCCAATCCTGCTGAAATTTTAATAAAGAATTTTAATTTTTTTTTTCCTTTTCTCATTTAAATAAATGCTGGGAGAGAGTAAAAGACAGAGAGAGAGAGAAAGGGGGCATAACAGCTCACTTATTTCAAGTGGAGCTGCAAGTGCTTGCGATTCATTCGTCCTCATTAAAGGTGCAATCTAAGGCCCTCCAGATTCCTGACGTAATAACCAGTAAAATAATCTGCTTTATTGATAGACACATGCGCCACAGTGCCAACCAGCTCCCAGGTACTTATCTACTGCCCCACGCTCTGTCTTGCAGAGGGGGATATAATTCTTTGTGACTGATCTCCAGGGCATTATCTCTTCAAGTTCATTATTTCTCTTTTCTGATAGATATATTTTGCCCTGAAAACATTGAGAATTTAATATGAAAGACTCAAAATCTCAGCCAGGGGACATCTGGATCTGGAACAAGAAATGATCATGGCAGGCTGGGGCTGCTTTGTGTAACCGGCACACACCTTCATCTCCACTTTCAACTATTGATGGAGTTATGTGGCATTCACTCTGGTTTGCGTTTTTAAAATTATATTATTTATTTATTTTGGGGGGTGGGGGTAATCAGCGAGTCATTCCAGAACCTACAAATTGGGTATTTTGGCAAGTGTAACAAAGAACATTTCTTTCCTAATTGTAGTTATCAAGTTGTTGCTATGCAATAGAAGGAAGTGGATGGCATCTTAATTTTGACACATGGTTGGTGAAACTAATCTTTCCTTCCATCTGTTTACAAAAGCAGAAAAAGGTACATCAAAGCCAACAAATTATCTTCTTAGAGGGAGGGAGGGAGGGAGGGAGGGAGAGAGAGAGAGAGAGATACAGAGAGAGAAAAAAACTTGTTTAGTTGTCTCAAACTAAAACACAGCTTCTCCTCTTCATGACACTAATCTTGTTGAGGCTTGGCTCTCATTGTCCCTTGATTTGCAAATCAACAGTGAAATTCCAAAATCTTAAATAGAGATCAAGCTCCCGAACATATCACTTTTAAAGGGCCTGTGTGAAAAATTCAGAGACTAATGATTAAACCATTCCTATCAAATCTGCATTCCCAACATTTACTAAATTGATTACATTTAGTCATAACAAATACATATAACAACACAATAATAATAATAATAATAATAATAATAATAGTTGTTGTTATTATTATCATCATTATCATCATCATCAACATTGTATGTTTATAATGTCCCCACATCGCTTAAAATCTACTTGCAACCTTCACATCTCCCTGCCCGGCTTCTGTGGGCACGGCTTCTGTGACTTGCAGGGGAGCTGAACAGATACAGACTGAAGCAGTCGACGGGCATCCAGCTTGATTAATGAATCATTTCAACACCTAGTGAACAGGGTAGCAGGCAGCACTAGATTGTGCTGGCCTATGAGTTTCGCCTTTGTCTGTTTGAGCTGCCAAGCATGGATTCAACCAGTAGCAAAAATAAAATAAAAAACACATCCCCATCCTTCCATCTGATAACTTAGGCTTAGCAATGCAATGATTCTGTGACATGCCCTTTTGAGGTGATGACCAGAAAAGGATTATGGGGTATTTTAGGCCAGGAGGATGGAGATCCTCCACATACAATTCTTGCTCTCACTCTGTTCTGGCACAGAAAAGAATACACTGTTCTACAGGAAATGCATCTGTCTGAAAGATTCTGAGACATAAAATAATCATTCTTGCGGATATCTGAACTTCTTAGACTTAAGAAGTCCTCAGAAAATGGGAAGAAATACATTTCAAATCCCAAGAAAGTGGTTTCCATTGTGTACATGTGAGTGGGTGTGTGTGTGTGTGTGTGACACTGTCTTGCAGTGCTCGTGCTCATGCTCTTACACCGTCAAACAGTGTATCATCACTGTTCCTACCTTTCAGAAACAAAAATGAGACTGCCATCTCATTACAGGCTTGTAAGCTGTAGGAGGAAGCCACCCTGTACCCCCAGAGCAGGACACCACCCTGTACCCCCAGAGCAGGACACCACCCTGTACCCCCAGAGCAGGACACCACCCTGTATCCCCAGAGCAGGACACCACCCTGTATCCCCAGAGCAGGACACCACCCTGTACCCCGAGAGTAGGACACCACCCTGTACCCCCAGAGCAGCACACCACCCTGTACCCCCAGAGCAGGACACCACCCTGTACCCCCAGAGCAGGACACCACCCTGTATCCCCAGAGCAGGACACCACCCTGTACCCCCAGAGTAGGACACCACCCTGTACCCCCAGAGCAGGACACCACCCTGTACCCCCAGAGCAGGACACCACCCTGTATCCCCAGAGCAGGACACCACCCTGTACCCCCAGAGCAGGACACCACCCTGTACCCCCAGAGCAGGACACCACCCTGTACCCCCAGAGCAGGACACCACCCTGTACCCCCAGAGCAGGACACCACCCTGTATCCCCAGAGCAGGACACCACCCTGTATCCCCAGAGCAGGACACCACCCTGTACCCCCAGAGCAGGACACCACCCTGTACCCCCAGAGCAGGACACCACCCTGTACCCCCAGAGTAGGAAGCCACCCTGTACCCCGAGAGCAGGACACCACCCTGTACCCCCAGAGCAGGACACCACCCTGTACCCCCAGAGTAGGACACCACCCTGTACCCCCAGAGCAGGACACCACCCTGTACCCCCAGAGCAGGACACCACCCTGTACCCCCAGAGCAGGACACCACCCTGTACCCCCAGGACAGGACACCACCCTGTACCCCCAGAGCAGGACACCACCCTGTACCCCCAGAGCAGGACACCACCCTGTACCCCCAGAGCAGGACACCACCCTGTATCCCCAGAGCAGGACACCACCCTGTACCCCCAGAGCAGGACACCACCCTGTATCCCCAGAGCAGGACACCACCCTGTACCCCCAGAGCAGGACACCACCCTGTACCCCCAGAGCAGGACACCACCCTGTACCCCCAGAGCAGGACACCACCCTGTACCCCCAGAGCAGGACACCACCCTGTACCCCCAGAGCAGGAAACCAGCCGGAGCCCCTCATGCTGAGAAACCCTACGATTACCACCCTCCATCCCTCTGATCACCACTTTCTACCATTTCTTTCCTTTCACTTTCTTCTCAAACCCACTCTCCTCTTCCCACTTTTGCCGCGATCTCTGTTGTTGATGGCTAAATGAAATTTGTTTTGGCATTCGGACAAATCACTGCGAGTCTTGTAGACGCAAAATTAAAGCAGGTGCTGCATTGTATATTTTTTTCATTTTTCATTATGAAACATTAAAAGCATTTTGCTTTAATTCCAGTGGCAGCAGAAAACAAACTTTAGGAGCGAAGTGTAAGAATCACAGAACAGAAGCCCCTTTTTCTGTTTTTCAGTCAACATTAAGCACAAAGTTCATTGGGGTTCACAATAAATGGCCACCAAACTGACTCCTCCATAATATCATTCCAGAATGAGCCATGGTGGACCTAAAAAAAATGATTTACTCTCCCTATCACACTTAAAAAAAACCTGCTTCTTTCTCAAAGTAGTGACTTCAGAGCAGGTAGGATGTTTATTTGAACATGAATATATATAGACTTTCTCATTCCTTCTGGTCACCCAGGGCAGAGAGAAGTGTGGCTTTAAAGTCCTGATTTGACACGTTAGGTGTTGTGGAAAAGGTGCAATGCAAGATAATTTGAGGTATTTTCCCCCTCCTGTGAGCATGCAGCAGTTAAAGTCACAGGTACCCTTCTGGAAATTACAGGTAATGCAAAATATAGAGGGCACACAGTCATGGATCAGGTCTGTGATGGTGAGATTGCTCCAGGAGGGGCTTTTCACACTTTGATTAAGCCTAATATGAGCTGGAGGACCTGTTTCCACACACACACACACACACACACACACACACTCTCTCTCTCTCTCTCTCTCTCTCTCTCTCTCTCTCTCTCTCACACACACACACACACACACACACACTTTCACCAGTACCTGGAACAGATCTCGCCACCCTGCATATGCACCTGTCCTACTGTGACAGGGCTCAGACTGCAATTTAAAAATTCTGACAAGCAAGGGGGTGGAGGCGGTAGCCGTGGGACAACCGCGTCTGTTCTACACCGACAAGAAGCAATAATTCAGATGTCTCAAAAATAAAAAAGGTTTACATCGCGTGGTGGCAAATAAAAAGAGATGTCTTGAATTGTGTTAATGCTACTGAGCTCTGAGGAGGCTTCTTACAGCCGGTATCAGCCGCAGAAGCGGCTGGGTTTTTGTGAGGGTAGCCTGCAGGTAGCTCCCGTCTTTGGAACCGCACGCATATCCTTCTATTCAGGACAACGCAGAGATGAACCAGCGTAATATACATATGTTAATTCGCTTAATCTTGCCCTTAAAAATCTCACCGGCCCTTTGAAGGAGACAATAATATCAGAGCAAGAGAACTGGGTTCATGAAAATCTAATGGGAATGAGGAATCTTCTGATTTGCATAGGCCAACCATTCTCATAATACTGCCATTTGTGTGGCAGAAAGCTAACCGTAGGCCCATATTTGTGTTGCTTGAAACCACGAGCGCTGTGATCAAATCTAAAAAAGAATCTAATTTGAAATAAATTATGACGTTATGACCTTGTCTTACGATGCACTAGCGCCCCTCTCTGGTCAACTGGCCACCCGCAATCCACCTAAACAAGCTGTGCAAAAAGGCTCTTTTTTAAACTCGGTCTGTGATAGCTGTGTTGATGGACTTTGGCATGAAATAATGCCGAAGACATGAATTGAAGACGTGAATTTCAGACCCTAAATATTCTGAGGAAGAACCCTTGGTCCACACACATGTCCGGAGCACACACTCACACAAACACACACATACACACCGAGAGCTTTTTCACTTTTTCACAGCTAATAAGAGAATGTTCAGCAATAAAGCCAAATGCTAGTGGCCTTCAGAGACATTTAGGGTCTGGAAAAACTGTATTTCCTCATCAATCAAGAAAAAAAAAGACCAAAAATCGCATCCCTGAAAGTGCCCCCAATTGCCTTGCGTTTAAGACAGACCCACAATATGCGCCGCACGTTCACCTGTGGAATACAGCAACAGGCTTACAGAGTGAAAATACACTAGATGTATTTCCTTCTGACAGAATTAAATCTGAAGGTCACAAAAATTCCAAAAATAAAGTCTCCCTGAAGCATGTAATCTAGCACAAGCCCTCAGTCGCGAATCCCTCAGTTTCTGCTGGCTACCCCCCGACCGCACCCCACCCCACATCTCAGGGTGTGTACTGCAACAACACCCCCATCTCACTGAGCAGCAGGCCTCTCCCCATGCCTGCCTGGCCTCATGGAGCTCTGTATGGTGTAGGGTAAGGTTTCAGTCAGATTCCTCTATTCACGGGGAGTGAATTACCCCTCATCTGCTCAACACGCTGCATTATTTACCATGTGGGAAACAACATAATTAACATGTCAGGGCAATCATTTAGAAAAAGGGAAACTGGCACTCTGAGCCTGGGGGAGGGGGTGGATGGAGGTGAAAAGCGAGACACTGTGCGATTGTCTAATTAATACGCAAAGTAGTGCTGTTGAGACATAAGGGGGACGGATTTAATAAAAGGGCAAAGGGGAGGTTGTTCTTGGCCAGCCTACGGCAAATTTACAGGCACGGTGACTTCTGAATAATCTGCTTTCTTTTTCCCTTTTAATTTGTGCTTGAAATACAATTTGTAAAATGCGGTTTAATGTTTGCCATAAAAAGTCATCACTGTCTCGCAACAGTGAGTGCATTGCTCTTAAGCTAGGGCCAAGCCACTCTGGTGTTGGACTGAACTGGCCCTCTTTCAAGTTTTAAAGCTCAGAAGCAAACAGTAATTCACCTGTAAAGTCCTATTTCCGTTCGACCATGGACACAAACACGCACACACGCACACACACACGCACACGCGCACACACACACACACACACACACACACACCTCCCGACTGAGCATTCGCACTTATCACTGGGGCAGCGGAGTGTAGCCAGAAGCATGCTCACTCAGTGTGGTGGGTAGCCCGGCACTCTAGCCTCAGCGTGTGCTGTGGACCTGTTTCAGCTCTTAACTAGGTTCATCACTTCAATGCACTTTTACTGGCCGAGTCTACTGTTTATATTTCCCCTGGGTTTTTGGTTGATGGATTCAATTCATGCAATGGTTTGAGACAAATTTTTATCCACAAATCCCACGTTTTGCCATATTTTGCCAATGCATAGTAGCCTATTATGTAACTTTCTGTGTGTGAATTTGTAAATAAGCTCAATTTTAATATGCTTATTTTACCTGGTAATTATCTCGCATTTATTAATGTATTTGTCTGGACTACAATAAAACTAATTACCCAGACTGTATTAACAACGCCCCCAAAACCAGAAAACATGGTACTTAGCAGGCTGATAATTATGTTCAAAGTGAGGCATGTTACAACACTATCACACAAACACATATTTAAAGTATTAAATATTCCATCATGCAAGGTGTCACTCCTGCAATTATAATGGTGTTATAGAGGTTTTGATTCTCGTCCCATGAACAGATCATGGGATGTAGTGGTAGGAACTGTTGACCTGTGGTGGCAAGATCAGTCAAACTGTCGTGCTGAGAACGGTTCACCTGTGCTGCAAAGATGAGTTCACTTGTGGTGGTAAAAACAGTTAACCTGTAGTGGTAAGAATAGGTCACCTGTTGCAGTAGAGGCAGTTCACCTGTATTGATAAGAGGAGTTAACCAGAGGAAGTAAGAACAGTTCCTTTGTAGCAGTAAGAACAGTGAAAAAAAGTGATTATTCATCTGAGTGATTAGGAATAGTTCACCAGTAATAGTTAATTGGTTATTGAAAGAGAAACATGGCCAAAAAAAATAAAAATGAGGAAAAAAATAAAGTCTATTCAGGACTCTAAATATATTGCAGTCTAATATATTTAGAATTTCTTCCATCTTTCAATATTGTGGTTGGAACTGGAAGAATCCATTCATATCTCGCCAAAAAGAGATTATAGTAAGAAAGAAGTCTGCTGCTCTGAAGCGACACTTCCAGATAGGAACTATTCACAAACACTGCTTTTGTTATTCCAAATGCCATAGAGAACGCTTCCCAAAACACTGCCTGGAATTAACAAACCAAGAGTAAGAAGCACATATATAAGGCGAAGAAGGGATACAAGTTGTCTTGAATTTGGAGTGAGACAGAAGCAGAATCTCGCTGGTTTAGCTTCATGTAAAAGATCAAACCAGCCAGCCACATATCCACACTCAGCCGGGTTACCACGACACTAAAGGACAACTAACCGGGACCATATATACACACCTGTCCCCCCATACCTCACATTCTTCTGCATTCCTTCAGTGAATGCCCTTAACCAGGGTAAGTCACACAACCTATATTTGTGTGACTTACCCTGATCTTTACACAGAAGATTATTTATGGAAGTGATTTGAGTCAATCACCTTGTCCGAACCCTTAATTCTAAGTCTAACCCTCTAGCCTCTCTGACTCCCGGCAACTACACTTTAAGGTATCGCTTAAATTTGTGATTTGGTTTGGGGGGGGGGAGTGGGGTGGTTGATGTGGGCAGTGAACAGGTGGATCACATTGATAGCATAAATGTACACAAAATGGGAGTGGGGGGAACAGAACATTTTATAGGCAAGATAATTTTCATGTTCAGTTTGACCAGTTTGACCTCTATAATATTGATGATTTGCAAGCCCAACTGCCCTCTCTTCCTCTCTCACACGGACTCTCTCGCACTCTCGCACTCCACCAGTTCCCTGACTGTCAAATGAACCTGACTAAATAATTGTTAATAATAGGGGTGTTAAGTGTGTTTTCATTTATCAGATATGAAGTCTCAGTTTATATGTTACTGCAGTCTCCAAACAGTGATATGAAATCTAAATTACAACGCTCAAAAAAACTAGTAACAGGAACGAGGACATATCTTCATGAAAAGAGTCCCTCTAACATATATACACACAAAGTTGACAAACTCATTCATTAAAATAAATCTGTGCAGAAGTGCATGCATGCAAACAACACAAGCAAAGGGAAGACACACCATATAGTCTTAGCAAGGAACAAAATTTCTCACATATATAACATGTACATTTTAGTTTACGGCAAAAATATATTCTAAATTTAAGAAAGAGCGTAAATAATAGAATGGCACAGGGCCTGGGCATAAATATTAGCCTACAGGTGTGGTCGATACACATTTGTGCTCTTATCTTTAAATTCACACCTTTACAAGTGAAGTGTGTCTGTCACACTGATCACAGCATGTGTTACAAAACATGAACCTGTTCCTGTGAATATAATTATATTAAAATTCTATTGCTACGTTTGTTAGATGGAGTGAATATCTATTTAGATTTTTAATGCAATACAAATAACAAATCTTTAACCAACAAAATGTTATCTTGTGTTTTTCTTTTTTGTATTATTCATAAAACAAGAATAAAAACCAGAAACACGTGGAAACACTCGTAAAGAGGATCAAAGGTATAATCTAAAATAACTTTCCAAAGAGAGTAATAAATGAAGGAGCTTAAAAACACATGCATCTATTTAAGAATAAAAAGTATGTTTGCAAAATAAATATTTGTTATATTAAGATAATGTCGTATTCATCGTCATGACTACTGGGGCATGTTTTCTTTGAAAGGAAAGTATGTATACGACCGGTTCACCTTGATCGTTAAAAAAATGTAATAATAAAATAAA
Organism: Anguilla anguilla; assembly: GCF_013347855.1. Classification (NCBI taxonomy): domain Eukaryota; kingdom Metazoa; phylum Chordata; class Actinopteri; order Anguilliformes; family Anguillidae; genus Anguilla; species Anguilla anguilla. The sequence goes on from NC_049215.1 coordinate 17,355,560, forward strand.
ATGGTGTTTCTGTTTGCGGTTGGCCTTTACCTCAATGCTGTCAGATCTTTGACCTCCAATTCCAAGTTCATTATAAAATACTCTGAACAGTCCTTTCTATTTCTCCACATAAAAAGTTTTTTGTACAGAAATTTGCATAGTTGCATCTCCACCTTTCCCATTCACTTCCCATTCTGTGAGAAGGGAAAAAAGCATATCTATTCAAAAGGCATTTAGTCCATTTCTTTCTTGGCCGGTAAACCTATTCATCAATTGTTCTGCCTTGTAGATTTCATTCTAATGCTAATCTAGCGTGTTAAATATCTTTTTGTTCCCCTTTCGTCGTTTTGTCATTCAGTTTATCCAGTTTTGGTCACCCCTTTTATTTATTTATGCGCCCGCTTCTATTCATGTTCTCATGTATTTTTTATTATGTTGTTTCACTGTCATGCAGTGTCAACTCACTCCATTCAATGCCGGCTACTCGAAGGACTCGGGGGGACAAAGCGTGTACACATTGCGGAGCTTTTCAGTCTGGCCAGCTGGATCGGCTGAAAAAAAAAACCGTGAAAAGAAGTCCTCAACAATGGACACAGTAGAAGTGCACAATGCTAACAGTTTTCCAAATACCACTGATTGCTTTCATCACAATGAAGGAAAGCGACCGCCTTTCCCCGAGCTCCACTTCAACAAACAACGCCCTCACAAAACCTCCCAACCAACGTTTTGTTCCTGGACAAAACCTCCTCGACTGTCTAAACGCTCCCCGTGAAAGAAAAAAAGTTCTATTCAGTTTTCTTTTCCCTTTTCTTAAGGAAAAATGGACATAGAAAGAGTGGGAAATGGTCACTGAACTACTGATTTGTGTCCTTTTAGGAACCTGACGAGCTTTTGAGGCGTTTTAATCTCCAACTAGATAAACCTTCCTTAATCTTTAGCGGTTTTCGCCTTTTCAAATAATAGATAACAAACTCGCTAATGCATACAAAAATACTAAAGGTCTTCAAAAAGGTTTCTTTGACAATATGCACACATTCTACATTTTAAAATGATGCAATGCACGCTTTGATTTTTGTGACCAAACCATATTGGAATGCGGTTTTTAAATAATGATGCTTTTGAGATCCAGGTTGACCCGACGCCTACGGACAACCGTAATTTTCAGATTTCACTTGCGTGTTTCGCGTTCGTTCCATGGAGAAGCAGGAAGTTCTGCGGAAAGCTGGGATCCAGCAGCAACCAGAGCGGTGCAGAGTGCTTAAGACGTTTAATTAACCGTGTCGGGAATAATTATCCCTGGACAGTCCAAATTAGTTTTGCATAATTGCTCTGATCCATATGAATTAACTTATTAATATCATTTGGCAAGGAGGCAAGGGCAGCTTGATGCGCATATATATATACATATATATATATATATATATATATATATATATATATATATATATATATATATATATATATATATATATATATACAAACACACACACACACGCCCTTGCTGAACGATCTCACACATATGTCACACATACGCTTACAGTCTGTTGTATGCAGCCTTCGCGATTTTTTGTTATTAATTCATTTTCTTTATTAATTTAACTCAGTAGGGGCCTAGTTAAATCATTGGGTCGAATGTATTTTCTTAAGCATATAATAATAAAATGTGAATATTAACACGAAGAAACGAGATCCAATCGTTGGTCTTGTTCACGTCTTCGTTTAAAAAGTAAGCGGAAATAAGTGCAGAGTTCCCTTTCACCGTACTATGAATTCTTATAAACGAATACGACTCGATTTGTCTTCATCTTCTTTCATATTCGCGATTAAAATTGTGATAATCGGGATAAAACACTTTATTACAATGGACTTATCTAGACCTATTTGTAATTATATTCAAAGAAAGAACAAAAACAGTATTTGGCGGATATCTTACGCTTTACCTGGGCTAAGGACGTAAGGGCAATTCAGATAAAAATCTTGTCAGCAATTCAACAAGAACTACATGGCGATATTTGTTCTCTATTTGTCCGCATACACTTTATTATTAGCCTTTGTTCAACAAATGAGCAGAGTAGCATTTATATTTCTAATATACATGAACGTAAGTGTTGTTAAATAAAACACAAACCATACAACTTCATAAGGAGTTAGTAAAAACGAGCACATGGACGCCAATCAGTCATCATATAGAGTACAATTGTCAGTGCATTTCAGCAGTTTCACGCATCTGCACTGAATGTGGGCCTACGCACAAAGACTTGATTGTTCAAAAGAATGCGTTTCTTTGAAGGTAAAGATTTAATCTTTACCCCCAATAAGCACTTCCAAGTTTATTGTGCAAATGTTATGGGACAGACTCAGCTCTCTCGTAAATCAGGCCACAGTAATTCTTGCACTAAACAATAAATATGACACATATCTATAAAACAGTGTTTAAAAGCTCAGGATATACACTGAATGTAGTGTCAAACAAACCCGATAAATCTCTGGTTGACCCATCGACGTCATTTTTCTGGATACATATACACGTTTTAGCGATACCGGCGGATCCTTGAGACTAGAGCTATGTCGCCTCGCTGTCAACATAAATTACCCAGTTGTAGCCTATTAGGCTATTCGCGAACAATTGTTTAAAGTAATCGCACAGTTCCTTTAAAATCAGAAGTGAATGATATAAACGAATTTTTCCCCTGCGTAAGCCTCAGATCACTCTGTGAAACTGTAGACTATTCGGACAGATATATCCAGCAGGTGTTTTTGCAACAGGTTGGAACCTAATATGATGCCATTTCATACAGCTGTTCGTATTGTCGACGGTATATTCACTTTAGAACCTGTCCTCTGCTGCCCAAGAGTAATAACCAAATTGAAAAAAATAAATACAGTTTTTAAAATCTCATGAACATGAAATGTACAAAACGGTTCAGTGCTTTAGCCGTCATTTCATAATTCCGTCTGGGTATTGTGGTGTTGATGGCGGAAAGCACTGTTTGTAAAGAGTTCTCCGTAACAACAACGAAAACATTTCCTTGTATGAAGGCATTAATTTATACACGTAACGCATGTGATGAACCTGAAACGGCGTGAATTGTATCACATGTAAACATATGTGCACGCGTTTAGTAAAACTTGCACATATTGTCTTTACAAATAAAAACTTTTGTTCAGTCCAAAGCATCATAACGCCGCAGCGTAGGCTGGGTAAGTTTCAAGGGGGGGTTTACCCATTCCTGGAAGCAGAATATAGGCCAGTGGCGGCTGGACACCTGCCGAAGCCCAGCCGGCACAGTTACATGGTATCATATAGCCAGGGTTTCCGGGAGAAGGGTGCGAATGAGTGTGCGTATGGGTCCCGCTCCCGACAGTCCCAGTTCCGGAGAAGGCAGTCGTGCCACTTGGGTACCCCAGAGGGGATGCGTATGGAAATGACGGCGACGATATTTCTGCCATCTTCGACCCAAGGTCAAAAAATGAATACGGGTTCGTAGATACAGAAGGGTTAAAGAAGACCCTGGCTGCCGCAGCCGCGGCCGCTGCTGCTGCTTTGTCCGGATTCCCAATTAAAGACTCAGAGAGCGTTCCACAAGGTAAACCGTTCGCTTTCAGCGATTCGTGATCTCCTAGGGTGTAGGGCATAGGGAAAGCAAACTTGTCTTTTTTCATTAATGTCTTTGGCTTCCGCCGCGGTCTATATTTGTAATCAGGATGTTCCTTCATATGCATGGCTCGCAGACGTTTCGCTTCGTCAATGAACGGCCTTTTCTCCGACTCGGTGAGAAGTTTCCACTCCGCACCCAATCTCTTGCTGATCTCGGAGTTGTGCATTTTCGGGTTCTCTTGTGCCATTTTTCGTCGCTGCGCTCTGGACCACACCATAAATGCGTTCATGGGTCGCTTAACGTGATCCATTGGTTTGGACATATTGATTCAAGACAATTCCACCTGACAAGATAAAAAAGAAAAAGCCCATCGTTTTGTCACTTTTCCTCAACTTCATATTCTTACAGACTATAATTTCATTTACAGTTTTTTACACAGAATATCAATTTTATTCAAGTTTTCCATATGGCATTTTACTGCATTAAAAAAAAATCATAAATGGTTTGTTCACTTACTTCGATCTCAGTTCTCCATTGCACCCCTGAAAATATATCCCTTTAAGCAAACGAGAACAGCAAGGAACTCCGGCGTGTCTGCTATTACTTCATAAAAGTTCGGGTGTAAGTTGAATCGCTAAAATACGACGAATAAATCACAGCAGTTTTCCTGGTCTCTCTCAAACGCAGATGTCTCGCAAATTGTGATCTCGTCAGTGTCTTTAAGATGTACACCTCCTGTACCCAACATATACGCAAGTAGCTTATATCTCGAGGCTGCCCCATAAGAAATAAGACTTGCTTCAAAAGCAGGTAGCGTAAGCCACCCACCTCCTCCCCTCGCAAACACGCGCGCGCGCGCACACACACACACAGTCTCTTTTCCAATCCCTGAGCATGCGCTGTAGAAGATATGCAAACTGACAAGATCACATTTTGTTGCCAGTAGCTAAATCTTCATTCAGACCATACAGAACCCAAAGATACCAGCGGAGACGTTTGCACCACACTCAAAGCTATGGTATTTCCCCTGACATAGCAACGCGTAAAGATCACACAAAGTGTATGGGGATTCAGGGGTTATTGGTGCTGGGCCGTCTTCAAGTAATATTCACTGTCACGCCAGTTGCCAGAATAACTGCTCTTAGTTTTAGTGTTTATTAAAGCCTTCTAGTTTTTCATTTGACCAGAACGACTGTGTTTATTTGTACGATTGCACCGGGAAATAGGCTACTGGCATGCAGTTATGAATAACCTGTTGCTCTTGACTGACATTTTTTAATTAACATTCTTGAAGTGGCAATCAGAGTCAAGTGCCTAAGTAGAAACTGAATTATGTGGCTGCCGAATGGTACTGTACGGAAACGTATCCATGACTCGTTGATAACCATACAGACAGTAGTTCCTTATTGGATCCTGGAAAACGACTGAAGAACAGAAATATGTTTTGATTACCCGAAAAACATCCAACATCAGATGAAAGGAATTAACGGCAAAACTGCCAATTTGTGATGCACCGGCTATGCAGAAGCATACACGTACACGTGCACATGCAGCGCACTTTTCAGTGGGGGTGGGCCTGTGTAATGCAAGTTTGTTAAGGTTTCCATACATTTGGTCAAGGTCCTTATCTGAACAACAACTTCTACCAGCACGTTTTTCTGTATAGCAGAGCTATTCTTCTCCAGAGCGGGGTTATTTTTCCAAATCTCAATCATGTCGAGTTTAAGCAGCTTCTATTTGTCACTATGGTAGCCTACTGTACATTTTGTTTGTACACCTTAAGCGTGGCCCATGTACTGGCGTTAATTGCCAAGGCTACAGCCTTTACAGTAACATTAGCAACCAATTTTCAAATATACTTTACGGCCCCTTCGTTGCATTTAACCAACAACATTATTTATTTACCAGTGTCAGGTTGATTGATAAAATAAATGACAATTTAATGCGCCTCGTCTTACTTCTAACTGTGCTGTTAATATTTGTTAAAAAGCGTTAGGTACATTAAAAATGTATTTTTTTTTAAATCCGCCTGTAGTTTAAATAGAGTCAATCGAACGATCGTTTTTCGCCTAAGCCTTTTCTGTGCCTGAGTTACTAATGTTAACCCGATCTGTCAGTTGGCTCATAACCTCCTTATTACATTTGGGGACAACATGCCACAGGCGTGAGATAGCAGAACAAGTGCGTGTGTGTGTGTGTGTGTGTGTGTGTGTATCATTCATAATATCGGCTTCTTCTGTCCCCCTATCTTGTCGTCATGGAAAATGTGTTTAAACATGATTATAGCGTTATTATTGCTTTAATTTCAACGTTCGCTTCCACTTGAAACACCTTAAAGATTGATCAACCGAATTTAAGCAGTCTTTGAATATATTATCCCAAACACAGCAATTATGTTTCGTACGAATTCATTATGCAGGTTAAGTGAAATGTGCGGTGTTTTCTATTCAAACGTAGCCTATATTAACATATACCTAAAATATCGAGGATATGGCATACACGTATTAGTTGTATACCACGTATTATCTGTATACATAGGAGTTATCTCAAAAATAATGAAAGCGGTTTCTAAATGAACTAAAATTGTATATGTAATCTTGTCTACATGCCACCAAAGTCAACGTGTGTGGTAATTTGCAACAGATCTTATTGATAACTCGGCAAGTACGTGCTCAGACAAATTGAATTAATTAAACAAAAACAACAACAGCAATAATAATAATAATAATAATAATAATAATAATAATTTATGAAAGAAATTCTCCGCCCTGTTTGCCCGGAACAAATTTCAATTAAATTCTCCGACAAATGTCTTATCTATACGTTATCAAAAGCCATTATGGTGCTAAAATGAACAATTATACTACCAATAGCGGAAGGAATCCACGAGAGGACACTGAAAAAAGCTTCAGATAACATGATATGTATAAATCATTCATGAGAACAATTCATGTAAGAAAAGTTATCTGTGTTTTCAATGACATTGGAGGAACCAAATAGGAGTCGCTGCGTGCGGGAGACATTCTGTGCCTTTGTCCGCTACGGTTTCCCATCTTTTATTCGGTGCAATATACATTTTCAAAATTAATTAAGTCTAAAGAGCAAGATTAATGTTGTCTCATTGTGCGGTGGAAACAGTGTCCTCAGCGCTGAGAGACCGTTCTATTGTTTCTGGGAAGAAGAAGAAGAAGAAGAAGAAGAAGCACACTGATAAGGTGGAAGTGATGGACCTCCGAAAGGGCTGTCGCTGATTGACATGTGTACGTTAACTCCGCTCAACCGAGAACCTGCAGCCCCGACGGCGTTCTTGTCTTTCAGCATTGCGGCGCGCTCACGCTCTCAAACTTCCGTCGTGAAAGCCTTCAAATAGCGATGCACTATATCCAGGTATAAGCCTTGTGTATAAGCGATCACCTCGTTACGGAATAAATAACGCTACCGGCCATTGTTATAAATCAGACAATAAACTTTAAAAAAAAAGAAAGCAGCGACTTTCTATAGTCTGCAATAAATCCAACGAAAAGGTAAAACGTGTTTGATTGCGAAATCATAACAACAGATGAGTCATTCTCATTAATATAAAGTATTGCAAAGTACTAAGAATAAAGTAATTTCAATGGCATTATCGTATTTATTATTGAAGCAAACGATTTATTTTTCTGAACACTATTGTATTTCACAAAAATAAATTTCTGTTTGTTGAAAAGCATTTAAAATACACATTAAACGGAACCCCAGAAGCCCATTATATCATATATAATCACTTGACCGGTTTATAATAGCATATTGCTGAACCATGACCAATTTATACTGAGCGCATGCTGTAAGACCAGCTTACCTATAAATGCTCAATTTCCGGGAAAATACACAAGGAGTGCGGAATGAATCTTTAATTTAATTAGTATATTATCACCTTGAGAACTTTTCTGTTTCATTAATTGTCATGTCATTCATTCAGACCATGTTACATTAAAATGACATATTACTATATGGATTACTATTCTGTCTTTTGTAACATGATTTAGCCTAATAAAAGAAAGAATATTAAAAATCCCATGAAAGAGAAGGTAAACATTTTTGCGACATTGACCTGTCATTATTGGATGCATTCAGGGTTTGTGAATGTAATGGCTGAGTTCTGAACACAGTATGAGGCAATGCGAGTAAGACGGATCGGCTTCGGTAAACGAACGCCGGAACATAAATAGACCGACAAAGAGTCAGTACACCATAAATAAAGTACAGTGAAACAGTAACATTAAGACACGGAGCTGACAGCTAACTCCCAGATTCTACCATTCCTCTCCGGTTCAGTTTCCCCATGAGGGTAGTTCTATGTCACATTAGGCGAGTGTTCCCGGTTAAAGGTTGCCAAAGCAGGAGCAGGAGCAAAACCCACCGGTAAGGGGGAGTAAAAACCAGTGAGAGTGCCCTCAATGCTGCTCTCCTCCAAACCCCAGCCCCCAACACCTCCGCGCTGTGACGATGGGGGGTTTAATGCAATGGTATTATAATAATTCTAAACTAAAGAAAAACTACAGATACTAATGCAAACCCAGAAGGAATAGCCATTTGAGGGATGCAAACATTTATTGTTTTGTAAAAAATTTAAATAAAAAAGAAAAATCATAGTATTAACAATAACAGGCATCTAGCAGTTTCCAGAAATATGTCTTTGAGTGACAGAAGACACAAAGCAACATGTGGTGGACATTTTTACATTCTTTTTTTACACCTTTGTTTAATGCCTCTAAGAGTGTTTGGGGAGGAGGGCAAATAGTCCACTTGTTTTCAAAGAGGAAAAACTTCTCATTAACAGAGAGCCACTTCCTGTCTGCAATTTATGAATGTATTTATTAGTGAATCTCAGGATCTCTGGTATCTCTTTATTTCGCCCAGTGCAAAGAGTGGCATTAACAACAGCATCCGGCTGAGCAACAGCAGTTTTTTGGGTGTGGGGTGGGTGGGTGGGTGTGTGTGGCGGGGGGGGGGGGGGGGGGGGGGTTCCTGAATAGCTCTGACCCATTTTCTGCCTCCCTGATGACCATAGCACCTTGCAAGCAGCATGTTACCCTTCCTGTCCAGCCCTGCATGTCAGTGAGCATTGGTTTGCAGATTCTTGTGTGCATAAGAGAGAGAGAGAGAGAGAGAGAGAGAGAGAGAGAGAGTGAGCCGTGTATTTATGTGCCATGTATTATTTGTTTTTAAAACTATTTACAGATATCACATTCCTCCAGCTTCGGTTAATGATTCTGTCCAAACAAATCGGCAGGATATGCCTGCAATCATTTCATTACGGTAACGCACAAATCGGAGACAGAAAAAAGAAAACCACTTCGGAGGCAAACTCAATGGAAGCAGCAGCTTCCAACATTAAAATGTACCTGCAAGCCATTTGCCTCGCATACCTTCCTTCCACTATAAATACATGGAGAGGGTGTTCGAGTGCAGGTCGGTGTCAATCCAAAAACTTCACACTTGCTCTAATGTTGTAATTTAAGTTAGTGAAACTTGACTGAATGCACCGCCCCCCCCCTCCCAAAAGAAAACAGCATGTTTCAAACTAAAACTAAGTTTTCCAGGGAAGAAGCAAATTATAATACAAATGACCTCCTCCAGTGCTACTACTGTGCAGGAAGTCCATTTGAAACACATTAGCTGCTGTGCTTATGAATGCATTCAGATACACACTGAGCTTTTGAGAAACTGCAAAAAACCTTAAAAGAACAATGTAAAGCCCGACTGATTGGCATTTAAATATATGTGTATATTAATAGCCATTTCATAGAACCTCAAATATGTTTGCACAATGCCTTGTTCAGGAACCCCGCTAGTTATTAACGGGATCCGCTAATTAATAAACAAGAAAGGTGTCCCATATTTGCAACGCTGAATTCACAGTGAGTTTGATTTCATAAAACAGAATGAGGGAAAGGCAAAATAAACACTGTGATTTGAACCTTTAAAAAAATGCCGTGGGATCTATTTACCACAGCGAGTGGTTCACACATTCAATAGGCGCCAAATGACATCTCCTGCGCTATAATTATCATAACTGCATGATTTCGGATTTCCCCGGGGCAGCCGCTGGTGTATTTTGGTCCAAAGACAGCGATGAATAACCCACAGTGTTCACCTGGGAACACAGGACTAAATGTGCCGATGCCCGTTTAGTGATAGGAGATCGCTATTGGACAGGCTGCCTCCACTGAGGAGATCCGCACGCTGACAAAAATGCTGACCTGGCGGAGTGCGCTACAGTAAGAGAAACCATAACCGCACAGGTTTTCGTCTCATTTAAAAACCTGAACTAATAATAAAAATGTGCGTTATAACTAATATTATTAATTATAAAAATAAGTTTTGTAAGCATTTTCATATGTTTTAAAACACTGATTGCCCAGGACGAATAACCAAAAGTGACGCTTGATGTGCAAAAAAAACTTCACAAGTATTCTTTGTTGTCCACGTACAAATTGTTTGAGATGGGAGTGTCTTATCTAGTTTGTGTGTAAATAAAAGACAGACAGGTCACGGGTCTATGCCCCAAACTACAGCTGAATAGAAGACGACCTAGAATAACGCTTCCAGTCAATTTCGTTCTCAGAGTCTGAACTGGCAGATATTACAAGTATGGCAGTGTGTTACCCACCATTCACAGCGCACTGAGGAGAGAGGGGAAAAAACCACACAAAAGAGCAGCTCGTAAACAGACCTCGAGCTCGCTCAGACCTGCACCTTTAAACCCGACTCAACCGAGACACGCCACACAATCGTACGTCAAGAGATATCCCCACGCCCCAGGGCCAGCAGGAAAACAGCATCAGTTAAGCCTGCTGGAATGACTACGGAACGTCTTTCAAAGCCGTTTCTCAGAGAGTCCGGACTCTTTTTCATTACTGTGATGTCATTTCCATCCTCTTCCGGGTGACATGTGCTTAGCCCTAAACGCTGACGCTACGCCCCCCCCCCAGTTGGAAACCAAAGCGGACGGCCGCATCCCCTCCAGGCCCGGGGAGGACTTGAGGCTGTGACACACCATTTTCAGCCGTTTAGCAGGCGCGCTATCGCTGCCCTCTTCCTTCTTTATTCTGCCCTTATCCCTCTGTACATCAGCGCGGAGTCCGAACAGAGAGCTGTAATTACCCGTCTGCCGCCCAAAAGCGCCCTCGCTATCGGCTGTATCGCACCGGCTCTCGCGGCCTCGTCACAGAAACACGGGGGGGGGGGGGGGGGGGGATTTATGCCTGTGGCACGGAGCCCCCCCCCCACCGATAATTCATCTCAGAGATACGTATGTGAGCGTACCTGCGGTACAGAGAAGGGGGGATGAACAGGAAGACAACCCGTCTGATTTCTTTCTCTGCCCGCCTCTCCTTCATGGCCTTGAAAAAGACCCGTTCTCCTCCGTTCCTCCCGAAGGTTCGCGGTTCCACTGCGGGCCCGAAAACCGAGGCTGGTTTCGGGGTACTGACAGGTGATCCGATCTCACGACACCCCAGCATTACAACGGCAAGCAGGCCTCCAGACCACAGGACAGTCCGACCTTCTTCTTCTTCTTCTGGCGATTAAGAGTCCGTCTGTTCAAGTGTTCATCCGTAACATGAAGCCTCAGACGCATCACGCATTGAGGGGGGCCGTTAGCTACGCTGACGTTCTTAATAAGATGCTGCCTAATTGCGACACCACTTTGTTTTAAACTTAAAGGTCAAATTATTTTAGTGATATTTTCACATGGGCGATTATTTTACAAAAACAGCACAGTCATTATTGTGGTAGACAGTGAAACGTGAATAGGCTATTTAAATTGGTTACTCAAAGTCGTCGAAGTTGCCCCATAGCGGTAAGATCGGACGGTCGGCAGTGAGAGCGGTCACTTCGCTATGCCTGCCCTGCCACCACTTCACTTTCAGAAAACTGAGGAACGAATGAATGAATGAATGAATGAATGAAGCACGAGCAGACCAGCTGTCCAACGACTGCGCAGGCAATGCCAGCACCTGTTGTATGGCTCATCTTAGCCCTTCAGCCAACAGGTCAATGGTGAATTTATCATTTAGATCATATAAAAATCAACTTCATTATTTGTTCAGAAACAGTTCTTAGAATGCATTTTTGGCAGTAAAAGGGCATCACACCCTGGAGAAGTATTGTCTTGTTACGTGGTAATACAGTTTGATGAAGTGGCGATTCTTAACTCATAATCAATTCATAGAACTGAAATTCAGCTTTCCAAGAATTTTAATATCCCTTCCCTGACATACCTTCTTATAGACAAAAGTCTTTAATTAGTAGAATGAGATTTTGTCCCTCCAAACTGTCTGGTCATTTGCTAGTCCAGTGTAGATGTGGACAAACGGACATAAAAATGAAGGTTTTTAGGTGAAGCTGACCTGCATTTCTCATAGTGCAGAGATGCACAGCAGTGTCCAACATTACTAAAAAGAAAGAATAAAAAATAATGATTATTTTGAGCATGTTTCTCTTCGTCACTAGTCGCAATGTGTCTTTGTCAGCGCTGCAAAACCGGGTTTGTGTGGGCCTCGGCGGAGCGAAGGAATCGCGGCCGAGCACGTCAAGTTCCCATTCTGCCATTCCCATCATTCTAGCACTTTCCAACAGAAGCACTTCGGCGCTGTTTAGACAAAAGGGTCATCGGTCTTATTCGAGGAGATTAAGTGACCAGGATAATAACCGTGGCATTGAAAGAGAAAGAAACCTTTCTTTTCAATGGAGCAAAATAACAGCGCTCCTGCAGATGGCTTTGCTGCTGCTGAATGTCACATTTCTCAAGGAAAAGCCATTATTGTAATGGCTGTCTGACATAACAAAGTGACAAAACAACTGTTCACTTCTGTTGACACTTGTCAAGTTTTCAAGAGTTTTCGCTTTCTAGCGTTCTCCCATGGTTGTGGGCTTATTGTGTGTGGAACATAGGAGCTGCATACTTTTGTCGAGCTCACACAGCTTTCATAAGCTTCCATTCCTCAGATCATCTATTCAGTGCAGTCAGATAATCCTGTTTCATACACCGTTACAGTAGTAGCCATTACATGATCAAATAGATGCCACAGTAGGTGCAATAGAGAAACAGAACATGTAGTATTATAACGAAGAAAATGTAAGGGCATGGCAAGTAAACCCATACCTAATAAAGTTTATCAGCATGCTGATCAGAATTCATCAGAATTCTGCAGGATACACATGACGCACCTCTTCCATGAGAAAGTGAACCAATTCACGTTTAGCTGATGGATGTGGAATAAGCCATCTCAGGTGTGATTCCAGAACCTTCCATAAACACTGGAATGGATTCAGATCTGGTGGACGAGGCTACGGTAAAGGAATAACATTCGGGTCATGCTCCTCGAACCACTGGCCACTGGTTCTCAGAGGAAATGGCACTGTCATCTCAAAAAACGATACTTCTGTAGGAAACAAATGCTTTCACATGGCACAGAGATGGTAACAATAAGCAATGATTGACACTGACCTAGCCATCTAAGGAAATGACTGCAGTCAAACCATGAAATGGAAAATGCACCCCACACCATTACACAACCACCAGAACAGTGCACTGTTGCGTTCCCGTTTTCTTCCTGTCTTCTTTTTCCACACTTCCACACGACTGGTCTATGATCTTTCCAAATGTGCTCATGTCACACCCCTCTTCATTTCACTGCACTGGCTCCCAGTCACAGCTCACACTAATGACTGAAGTCACAGCATTGAAGTTAAACTCACACAAATGCCAAACCCTCGGTGGTGTGCACGTATGGGCCGGCCAACATGTAACTTGATTGACAGCACACCTGATATCCCAATGCGGCCTTGGCAGTGGACAAACTGCTATGTTTCATGCCAAGGAGACATCAGAAATGCCCTCCCACGGGGGCCTGGTGAGGACCTGAACCTCACCGGAGGGTTCGGGTCAAATCAATATGTGCCCTATAAATCACCCTGAAGAGATCACCACTGAAAGCCATAATTACAGCGAGCGTTAATTCACTTCTTGGGTTTGGGCAGGATGAAGTACTCGATGCACTCCGGATTCATTATCGGGTAAACAGTCTCAAGGGGAAAGCGGGGAGCAGGGTAGAGGCTCTTGAGAAGAAACGGCTGATCCTCAGAAACAGACAGACAAACGGGGGCTTCCTGGGGTCAAACCCCCCAGCCCGTCCACACATTACTGCTGCGTTCAGTAGAGCCCAGCATCCTGCCCTTTCCCAGCAGCTTCATGCTCTTTACGCATGCTTTTACCATTTGGGAATGACAATGTTCAATCACAGTACACTGTCAGGGGAACGTTTAACATCAACCAAGGCTTGTATCCAGTCGGAAGCCATCTAATTCTTAATGTTTTTTAAAGTTAGCAAGCAAGCTATCTCATCAAACCAAGTTCATGTAATACCCCCCAGGTGTTATAAAACAACAACAGCACCCATGGACAAATACGGGGTGGGGGTTAGAAAAACAAAACAAAACCTTGACACACTGTCCCCTAAACTGCCGAGACAATAGGGCTTTCACTCGGCTGCCATTTTGCTTTAGCGCTGAGACGACCTGCAGAGGCCGGAGCCATTCACCGTTTAATCCCGGTCACTTTGTGGGGCGCCACAAGCCGTGCAGCGGCATCCCTTTCCCGGGGTACCCCCTGCTTGCACCTGGTCAGCCCGCTCGCAGAGAGCTGCCAAGTGCAAAGACTGGGGGTGCATTTTATGGGGGGGGGGGGGGGCAAATCTGGGCTAATGTGTCTGCTGTGAGGGGTTTGGGGGAGCAGGCGGTTCTTTGGCCATTCTTCCCCCACCTTTTCTCTGCTCTCGCACCCGGGATAATTGCAGTTTAATTGGGTGACAAGAACTGAAAACTGTGTCCACATTATCTAGGATTATCTCCTTTTCCTCCGCTGCCATCAATTCAAAGCAGCCCTTTTTTTTTTTGGGGGGGGGGGGGGGTGAGGGGTTCGGGGTGGGGCGGTGATGCTTGGTCAGCACCCAGAATGCTTTGAGAACCAGCAAACGACAAAAAAAGAAGCAAGAGAGAGGGGAGGAGAAAAGAGAGAGGGAGAGGAGAGAGGGAGGGAGAGCTGACAGCCAAGAAAAATGTTTTCTGGCGCCGTATCAGGAGTGCACATTCATCTCCGAGATGCATATCTTTTCTAATGCCTGCTAATCAATAGCACTCATATTTATGCAAAATACAAAAGTGCAAACTTTGAGAAGAAAGAAGAAAGAAAAAATCTGTTTCACTATGGCCATTGTTGGCACAACTCATATCGGGGGAAAAAATCCTTTTAAAAATACCTCCGTAAATACATTTTACGTAGACATGACGGTGAAAAATGTCTCAATGATTATCTCAGTTTGGCTGTGAATTTTATAAATGCTTTACAGATATCTGTAAAAAAAATAAAATTAAAAAATTAAAAATAAAACTACAAATAAATACAAAGTTGCAAGTTCAGAGTAAGCCCCGATACAGAGCATGCCCAAGAAGGGCGATTGAGTAAACTCACATTAAGTGATAGTCACAAAATACACACTCTGCATTTGTGCTTTTTTATATTCAAAGGGTCTTACAGACATTGGGACCGAATATGCACGACACGCAGACCTATTGGCTTTGCGTGAATTCGAGAGCAGTCAAAACAACAACGACAACAAAAAAACCCTTCGACAAACTCGTCACAGCGAAAGCCAAAGAGTTTGAGCAGGAAAAGCAGGGGAGGAGTCCGGCGAGCAGAGACAAACGTGTCTCGCGCGCACATATACCTCCTTTTCCTCCTCTCTCCTCCTCTCTCCCTGCTCTCCCTCTCTCGGGGTTATTTGTATTTAACGCACAGCCTTGATTCCTGGTTCCCCGGCACCGCGGGAAAAGGGGGAAGAGGAGCATCAGGGAGTGGTGGCCATCTCTCTGCCCAAAGGCTCCACAGACTCTCCCGTGTGAGGTAATAAACATTGAGTCATTCTCAGGGCCCCCGCTCGCCGAAACCTCCTCTTTTGTCCGCGCCATACTCAACTTTAAAAGCCCCCTTTCAGGGAGCATGAATGCACTTCATTTTCTCTCAAAGAACTTTGCATTGATAGCTGGAAAAAGGGAAGGTTGTTTAGAAAAGGAAGCGGAGACAATGAGAACAAAAATGAAAGCTTTTCAGATTGCATTATGCACACAGTGCCCTCCATTCTTCCCAGCTGTTTATACATTTTCGGCACAATAGTGCACCCTTGCCGTAATATGTTTCCTCTTCTTTTTGCGTCAGTCAAATTAAAAGGGTCTCGCGTTGGGGCTGGAGCAATAAAACATACGAGAGTGTGTGGGGGTCGGGGGGGGGGGGGGGTTGCGTATGGAGGGGATTGGTGGGGAGCCATTGTGGCTCAGAATTCTGGGAAAAGATCAAGGTAAAGCGCACAGCTACATTAATGCTCTCCTAGCTTCTCGCAGCGATGCAGGTGAAAGACGAGAGACCTTGCCAGTGCACTTCATACCTATTGAAACTCGCTGGCATTGTGCAAATATTTAAGATGTGCGGATTGTCAGAGAGAAAGAACAGCCTTTTGTGACAGTGCGGAAGCAGAGAATTCCCCCCCCCCCCCCCCCGCCATCCAAGCACTGTGAGTGGCCTCTATTCATGATGCCACGGCAACTGACCTTAGTTCTATGTACATGCTGCTCGTGAAGGTTACATCCAATATTGTTTGCTTGGAAATGTTTTTTTTTTTTTTTTTTTTAATACATTTATTATATACAAGAACTGCGCTGAAAATAAAGGCCGTCTTTTGTAGTATTAAAAGGTTATCTTCATGGCAGGGAGAAAGGGTCTTTTTGCAGAATAGAACTATCCTCGTCTTGCTTTTCATTGGCGTACTACTAATGATCTTGATTATAAAATAAAATCCCTGAGCTTGTCACCGATAGAATTATTATTATTGAATTATTATTCAATATGGCCGATGCATGGTTGCCCTGATCCACTACAGATCCAGGCCAAAGCTGCACACGGCCACACAACCGATTCACTCACTGACAAGTGCTGGTCAAGATAAATCTGGAAGGCAAAAAAAGCTTTGAAACAACACAAGGAAATATTCCAAAAACACACTGCGTACAGGGGGCACCAGTTCTGCCATGCAGTCTACATCCCACAAGCCACCTGAAACATGCGAACTAGCCATTCTGCGGTTTTGAACTCTATGGTTGTGCATATAAGAGGTATTCTGTGTGTGTGGGGTCTGACACCTGCTGCTGTTGAACGCTGCGCAGTAAAATGGATATTTCCGTATTTATTTATTAATGTATTCATTATTAAAGTCTATGTGGAAGCTAACGCTCACAGCGAGGGGAAACTCCCTCTCACGGGACCGGGCAGAGGAAGCTGGTTAGACCGTGCCGTGCCTCGCCGCCTCCTGTGAACAATAATTGTCGATTAACCGGGATCGTCCTCACGCTGCGGTGTTTTTTTTTTCTTCTCGTTTGTTTGTTTTTAAAAAAAAAATCACACTACAGCCGGCTCTGCAGCTGGAGCCAAGGCAAACGTACACGGGGAAAAACAGTGCGCCAAACAAACAAAAATGAAGTAATGAAATTATAATCCTGCGCTCCAGGTTATAACAGCATCTAAAATGACCGAGCTGCAAAGTGCAGAGGCCATGTCAGCACCCCACCACCCCCACCCCCCGCCGTCCCTCTCATAGTCTCAGCTGGCACCACTTCAGCACAAACTGACTCAATCACAACCGCAAAGTCGAGCAACCCGCTAACAGCGATGACAAATCACATACGGATCTTGGATTCTGAGTTCACGCGTATTTTGACACTGTGAAGCGTTAGACAGTCAACAAAGTACTCCTTATTCAGTATTATGATTATCAAACAAACATCATATTCCACCTGTAGTGACATTCTCACCATAAATGCATAGCCTTAATTTATGTACTTACACATTTCACTCACGCACGCAATATCTGGTCTGCGTTCTACATAAACATGTATTTTTGTTGATGGTTATTGATGATTTTATTGATGATGCACACATTATGTATGCATGTATTAAGTATGCATTACTATCACTTTTGGGCTGTACTTTATATGAACATCAATTATGTGTTCACTGCCCGTCCCTTTTAAACCCCTGGGGAACCTGAAATGTAAATTGCCATTTCCAAATGCCAGTATTCATTAGTCTGGACATCACTTCTATAGCCACTGGCAGGTCCAGCCCAAGCGTGACCTGTTAGCCATATTTTTTAAACTTACTGCATATTTAACCTGGCGCAAAAGTTTTGTCAAAGTCTTCAAAATGAGCTATCTATATGCAATGTAAAACATCTGACTGGTTAAAATGACTGTAAAATAACATACATGTTGTTACATGTGTGCTTGTAGGTGTTTGTGTGCATGCAAGGGTGTGTGTGAGTCAGTCTGCTTGCATGTAAGTGCTTGTGGTAGCTTGGCAGTGTATGTCTGTGTGTACTTGCATGCATGTGTGTGTGCGTGCACATGCAAACACATGTATTTGTACAGGTATGCTGTGTGGGCATGGAATTGTGTGAATGAGAGAGAGAGAGTGTGTGTGTGTGTGTGTGCATTAGTGTATGTTTTCGCCTGTACATGAATGTGTGTATGTGTGTATCTGCATATAAATATATACTGAATAAGTATGTGTGCGTGTATGTGTGCATGTGTGTGTGCGTGCACGTGTGTGTGCATGTGTGTATGTATGCATGTGTGTATTTGTGTGCGTGTGTATATGTCTGTGTGTGTGTATGTATGCGTGTGTGTGCGTGTGTGTGCACGTGTGTGAGTGTGTGCGTGTGTGTGTGAGTGTGTGCGTGTGTATACGTGTGTGTGAGTGTGTGTGTGTGTGTGCGTACGTGTCCGTGCGTCTGCGTGTGTCTGAGAGAGAGAGAGTTTTTCGAAGCGGAGACAGGGCTGGTGTGGGCAGTCAGTCAGTGTTAATCATTTTCACAGTGGGCAGCACGGTTAACATTTCTGAGGGGAAATTGCTCTGGTGTGCCAGGCCAGTGCAGGCGGAGCGCAGGATTGGCTAATGAGACAGAGCAGCGTCCTGCCTAATCTGCACCAGCAGCAGTGTGCAGGGCGCTGACCAGCCTGCGCTGTAGGTGACAAATCAGACAGGCTGGGAGTAAACGGCACGGGGGAGGGGGGGGGTATGGGGCAGGACGGGGGCAGGATGCTGCGGCCACCGCCGGGCATGTTTTAATTACCCCCACACCCCCGCACCCCCGGACCCCGTCTGACCCCCGCCTATCACACACAGGGAACCACAGTGCAGGTCCTGCACGCGTATATGCCTGCTCATATAAACACATGTCACCCTGTCTGAATGGGTGAAATACATTTCAGTATGTCTATGCAGGCAAGTGTGTGTGCATGTGTGTGTGTACGAGTGTGTGTGTACATGTGTGTGTGTATGCATGTGTGCGTGTGTGTACGTACGTGTGTTTGTGTGAGTGTGTGTGCGTGCATGTGTGTGAGTGCGTGTGTGTGTGTAGCGCGCGAGCACGTGTGTGTGTGCGTAGCATGCGTGCGTGCATGTGTGTGTACTCTGCACAGTCCTCTTGGGGAAAGTGCTAATGTGTAGCTGCATGCCTCATTTCTTTCAATTACTCCAGTAGAGCTGCAGACCGAAGTAGCAGGCTGCAGAAGCTGCACATACCCCACATACACACCCCCCCCCCCCCAACTGCCTGACACATCCAACATGTTGTCATTTCCTTCTAGAAATAGCATTTTTCTCTCTGCTAACAAGTCCTGAGAAGTGAATCTCGTGTTTTTTTTGTTGTTGTAATGTCTGTTAGTGTTTTTTGGGGTAAGTGGAAGGCTGAGGACCTCAGCACTTGATCAAAGGTTCTAAACAAATATAAAGTGCGCAACGCAAAAGCATACCATCGAACTCACAGCAAATCGGACACCTGTAATGTCTGTTTTAATAAGAGTCCTTTGGCTTGCAATGCAGTACTCACATTGTAAGCATTACTCCCCATGATGGAGAAGCATGTCAGATACATCTGATGCCTCAGTGTGATGATGTCTGTCTTTTTTCTGCATTACTTACTCAAGCCTTTCAATCTGAGGTAAATATCAACCCACTGGGTTCAACATGTTTTCCTCACCTTCACAGCTGCATGGAGCTAGTGACTTCAGAAATGTAACTTTTGTTATAATGGTATTCACTTTTTTAAGCATTCTCCCCTTTTGGAATGCATCAACATTCTCAAGCTACATCACTTATCACAATGTCCACTGTCAATACGGGAAGACTGGACAGTAGCATCTGCTCTCCTCCAAAGCACATGACATTGTCGGCATATCTTTTCACACCACAGTCAACCAATCAGGCTCACACAGACATTAGTTGGAGGAGGACACCTCATGTTTAGCTCCGAAGCGCACTATAAACACCCACTCGACCAGCACAAAGGCACATCATCTCAGCGAACTGAAACCTTTCAGCCAATCATACATCACCCTACAGGACTTCTGGCCACAGTTGCCTTTGGGACAGTATGGATTCCACACCAAACCACGGGCTCCACCCACTGTCTAGAACAGCGTCTTTGTAAGCAAACTCTCCTTAACCCAACTATGTCCTGGATTCAATCAACTTTCAATTTGGCCTTCGGTTTTTACAATAAATACATCCGTGTAATTTTTCTTTTACACAAGTGCAATTTGTGAGTCGAGTTTCAGGACTGTGGAAAAAACTGTTTTGTTAAATGAAAAAATTTAACACTTATTTTATTTCAGGAAAAACACTGAATTCAACAGTGTGCCTTTGTGGGTCAATAGTGTATAACGGAACTTGCAGATGCACATTATTTTTTTAACATCAATTTAGGTATCCCATGTTAAAAAATGTGTTGGAATATCTCTGAAATCAACCTGCAATTATCAGCAAGATTTAGCATTCCAAATAAATATGTTGTAAATATCTTTCAAAAATCACATATAATTTTTAATTGTTTTTGGGGGTTTCGAAGAAACACACCTTCTTTCATCTAGGGCCAGAAAACACATAATCAGCACAAACATTTTATATAACATTTAAATATGGCATTCTTATCTTTACTGCGAGTGGAATATAAACAATCTTTCTGTGAAGTGTTGATTCAGCAAGTGACTGAATATAAGCCTCTCTCTCTCTTTTCTGTCTTTGACATGCTTTAAATGGACTACTCTTCTTTTCCCTGCCGTGCTGAACCAAGTCCCCCCTTCCCCCCTCCCATTTTTTGTTGCTTGAAAAGCAAATTAATTAACACGATACAGAGAAAGGTAGAAAGCAAACAGCGGGAGCCCTCACTTTAAGCCCTCATATTCTTTTGTTCTCCCGCATTGTACCAAATTATTTAATTGGGAACCCCCCGATTGTGCCCAGACACAGGACGGGGCGCCATCTTTTGTGCGCCTCCCCGGTTCGCCATAATGCAGGATCGAATTCAATTCCCATCAAAAAATAAAAACACAGGGGCTGCTGGGAAGGCCCACGCCCAGGGCCTAGAGATTAATGAAGATCTGCATTAAGACCAGACCGTGGACCACCGCACCCAAAATGAAAGGCCCGCGCCCATGGAACAATGGGAGCGGCTGCAAAGTGGAAAAGGGCCGTTCCGAGGAACTGAAATGAATCAAAATGAAGGAAGTACTCTGGAGGAAGGAGGAGTGAGTGAGGAAGGGTGGAAAAATAGAGGGAGACAGTGCTGAAATGAAACCACTTAAAATCTCTCTGGCTTTTGGTTTTTGAGTCTGGTAAATCCAACAGGTTTTCTGTGATAATACATCAAATGGCCTCTGTCGGCTTTGTTGTTGCTACAGGGCACATGTCTGTGCTGTGTTGGATCACATCCGTACTTTTCCGCACAACCCCTAGATTCAGTTAAAGTGATCTTATAGGGAGGCGGTCAATCAAGTGAAATATGTAAATATACCTTCACAGGTTAATATGGTGCTGAATTACAAGAAAGTGGATTGGTGAATCTGACTAAATGCTGGAGTCACTTGGTTTTTTTATTGAACAGCACTTTTCCCAAAAGATTATCTGGCAGTTTGTACAGAATTTAGCATAAACTCGGATCACGAAGGACATTTTGAATATCTGGCATCTTTAAATGAATGAAATCACTTCATGTTGTCTAAATGTCAATTTGTACTTCTACATCAATTTATATAATTCAAAATCAGTAAGCAGGCTTTTAAAGTAAAACAGGTCATATTTTAAGTCTAATAAATTGACAAATGCATGGGTTTATATTTTATCATCTATCCATGTACTTTCATGTCAGCTTTTTGGTGCTCCTCAGTGTACGTTTTCAGCCACATTATTTGATCTTTATTTGAAATGTTTTTAAATAATATTTGAAAAGTATTTTGAAAATATCTGATGAGTTGTTTGAAATACCACAAGGATTTAGTTTCCCACAAAAAATATTTGTTTAGGTCAGGGTATCAGTAAATGCCTCATATACATTGTTTGTCAAATACAAATACTTAAACACACAGCTAAATATATACAAAGTACACTCAGTCACACTCATGCTGCAGAACACTCACAGTAAAAAAAATTTACACAGTAAAATACAAAGCACATTCACACTGTAAAATGCACACATACTTGGGATGGAGAGGGATGCCACTATTTGTATGTGTATCTGCATTTGTTTAAAAAAAAAATTATTTGTATTCAGATAAAAACTGGAAGTGGGTTGAGGGTAACACCCTAATGCATACTACTAATTACATACTTAGTACATACCAACTGTAATGTGTACTATATAGTATGCACTCGGTAGTATGTCCTAAGTTGTATATGCAATGTAGTACACACTAAGTAGTATGTGCCATGTAGTATACACTAGGTGGCATGGACTAAGTACTGCGTACTACGTAGTATGCACTAAATAGTATGAACTATGCAGTATGCCCTAAATAGTATGTGTTATGTAGTGTGTACTATGCAGTATGCATTAGGCAGTATGTACTAAGTAGTATGCAATATGTAGTATGCACTAGGTAGAATGTACTAAATAAACAAAACACACTCTCTCACATACACACAGACATGTACACATAACCACATATATAGACTCACTTCTACATGTGATCTCAAAGCCTGTCTCAAAGCCTCATCTAACTTTCTGCAGACCCACAGAATTTCCCCTTTGTCTTCCGTCTTTAACATTTTAAATGTGTTCTGTCGCTCATGCTGTTTGAGTTGTCTGTTTACTGGCAGCGGTACAATTCAGCACCTGTCTTTCTGCCACATTCCTCCAAACAAAATTGTCCTTTCAGAGCAGCAAGGTTAAAAACATAATGCCCATTTTTAACATAACAAACTGCTAACACATTTTCATTTTATTTTCACTTTTCTGTGCTGAAAGCGCCATTGCAACATTTTTTTTACATACGGAACGATAGTGATAACTCATCTCAGCCGGCCCCTTTACCCCGCTCTCTTTCGTGAGTAGTTCGTCCGTTTGAAATTTTTTTCTAAAATGCAATCTCCACGAAAACAGTGTTTCGTTCCAAAGTTTGGAGGATAATGGATAAAACGCACGCGCCGCGTTCCGCCTCTTTCTCATTTTCGGCAGGGTCCCCCTGTTCCCGCCGTATTTACTTAATTTCCCCGGGTTCACAGACGCTGCTCACTGAACCGAAGCATTCCAGCTGCCATCTGAAACATCTCATTATTTTTCTGAAATATCACGCTTGTATCTTCTTGATAAATAATTCCTACCAGTATAATGTATCAGTCTAAAACATATTTTCAGGGGGCCACCGAGGTTAAAGTGCCAATCTCACCTTTTTTAATTTTTTCGCCCTGAAGACAGTTATTTCCATATATAGAGTGACCAGGGTTTGTGTTGAACAGAGGGAATCAGGGACGAACCGCCCGGCAACACATATTGCTGTCAGAGATTGGAAATGAGGCCTGCTAACCTGTGGGCAGCCTCAGTGGACCAATCAGAGCCCGGCGTCTCTGAGGCATTACCCAACGCTAAAAAGCAAATTGTGACTGTGAAGTTTTTATCGGGGTCGTTGACAAACATTCCTCTTTAATGCAGTTTTTTTTTTTTTGGTGGAAAATGCATTCTTATCCCACTTTCCAATGCATTTATCTACTTGAAATCCAGCAGGAGGACAGCCACAGGGGAGGACTCCTTTTAACAGACCATAACAGCCTCTGTCCAGCAGACAGCCTGATCTCAGAGGACGACAGCACACCGCCATACATTCTCTGGAAACGGTTTGTCTCCTGACTGGAGTGAGGCATACATTAGCGTGTTGTTTAGTATAATGTCTGTTCTTTCTCTTACTCTCATTTCACTCAAAGGATTCATTTGTTTAGTTTTGTAGCAACTGTCTATAATTCACGGATGGTCATGCTTTTAATGGCATAACTGCAAAAGGAGATGTTATGTAACATGCACGCAAAATACAAAAAGCAAAAAACATAATCCCGAGTGTCTGGTAAAGCCCACCTGGAATATTAAAACTGTTAAGAAATTAAATTTATCATCCAAATAAATCCCCTTTAACTGGTGAAAATTATTCTTGTGCATATTTCATATAATTTATTTGATTGGCAATACTTACTGTAACTACCCCTTTAACTACAGCATTAGATTAGAAATCATTGTTTTTCTTCAAAAGCAGTCTGGAAAAGTTAGACCATCACCAAACATGCTGAGAGTGAGTTGGGATTGGTAACAGCAGACTCCCTGTGCTTCCACTCTGTCCTTCTGGGTCCCTTCTCAAGGGGCTGAATGGCACTGATTCCTTCAGTCTCACATATAACTACGGAATACCGGACATCAAGCAGACAAATCAGCATATTTGCTCTTAGACACACCATCTCATGCTTGAACTTTGACATATTAATGAAGAATACAACAGGACTGCAAACTTGTGTGATGTCAGATTTTTTAATTTTTTTAACAGAGTAGTAATGAATGAATGTATGAATGAATGAATGAACGAAACATTGCATTTATATAGCACTTTTTCAAACGCTCAAAGTACTTTACAGTGATGAGTGGGTATTCACTTCACCCACCACCAATGTGTAGCACCCACCGGGGTGATGCACGGCAGCCATTTTGCGCCAGAACGCTCACCGCACATTAGCTAAGGTGGAGACGGAGAGAACATTTTTTAGGCAGAGATACTCTGCCTACCTTGTGTACTTTTTCACTTTATACACACGGGGCAAATAGATTGGGGATCCAGACGCAGATGGAAACATGGTACAGAGAACGCTGGGGCAGGGACTCAAACCGCCAGCAGCATGGGGGATTCACACAAGGCTGAAATTGAGCTGCTCTGTGGACCGCGCCATACGATCTGCCCCTGTGCTCAGTTCTCCTTTAGCCGATTATCATCATGTTCCACTAGACTAACACCGGTAAGTGAAAATAACCAATGAAAGCACTGGAAGGAGAGCGCTCTTCCTAAATGAGTAAAAGGTCACACCAAACGCTGACTGAATATAGGGTTTCATTTCTGAGCACGAAACACGACTATGCAGCAGTCCTGATGATGGTTTAACTACAGCCCTGGAGAGCAGCAAGGTGGGCTGGTATTTGTTGTTACTCAGCATTTAACTGATCAATTAAAGCGGGTGACAGCACAACACTCACATGACCTGGATTCTTCTGTATGAATGTGGGTGCCCCAGTCTAATGTGAAATGAAAACTTAACATCCAGTATAAACTCTTCATAGGATACGGTCATATCCATTTCATAAATGAGGCCCCAGATTTTAAATGAAAAACCACTGCCTGAAGTCAGTGAAGTAACTTTTCCTGAACTGGTTTGATGTTCAGTTACATCACAGTCACGAAGTCAAGAAGACTAAGAGTTATTAAGGGCAATAGCCACTCTCTTGTCAATTTATGGGAAAACGTGAGAACACACCCACCCAAGTGGTAACTGCACTGTGCACTGTGGTAAAGCACAGGGAGTCGGGGGAAGAGAACACCACCATGGACGATAGGAGGTCGCTTGCTGCCAGCACAGCACTTCTTTCACTACCCCTCTCTTTACATCACATCCTTCTCTCTGGTCCTTAGGGAGGGGCGGGTTCATTTTTTTTGTTGTTCTTTTTATAAGAGCCGGTGGCAACATGCACTCTTCTTAAAAAGAGACACACTTTCTGCCACCTGCACCAATTTTGATGGTGCGCTCGGAGACCCGAGGATTAGATGGCGAATGTACGGGGCGACGCTTCGACGGCTCAAAGGCGATGAGTAACGCGGTGTTCCATTTCCATAAAGAGTGTCATCATTCCATTATTCTCCGCGGATGGCTATTTAAGACTCAGCAGGAGAACAATGGCGAACCCAACTAGTGTTTCATCTCCTGTTGAAAGACTATGCCTGTTTCAATGCCCTGGGTCTCAGATCACTCACTAAAAAGCTCCCCATTGGAATTAGTCCCCGAGGGCCGGCCCAGACCTTTGTTAATAAATGAAGAAGGCTCTATGCTCTTGACATGGTTCTGGTGAGTGGTAAATAGGAGCAGGTTCAAGGAATAACCAACAGCCATAACTCCTATTCATATTAGACTCCACTCACCGTGCTAACCACAACCAATATGAACTCTGACCATGAGGACAAACATTAAAATGCCCAAGAGATCCCTGAACTCTATTGCCCGTTATTGATCATTTAAATGTATACAGCTTGAAAATGAGTTTGGTTTCTTAATCATAAAAGGAAAGTTAAGGTGCTCTGTGTTGTGCTATAGTGCCTTGCAATGCACTGTGTTCGTGTTTGTATATTTCTTACCAACGCCACATTTTCAGTTGTTCCAATCTAATCTGTAAGTGCTGCCATCAGTGGAGTGGACTTGCATGTTCACCTTACCATAAGTCCTGTACTGACATCCCAGATCTCTTTGGCCAATACTGTCAAAAGAGTTGTCACCATATGATCCACATAAGTTGGGAAGTGAAGCAGACAATTTAACCTGCTTGGTTTTGATTGAAATGCCAATATTAATTGAGTATTGGAATTAACTGGAATTTGGGAATTTGTTGGAACTAATTGGAATTTTGCTTTTCATTCATACAAAATTGTTTTTATTAGGCACAATTGGTTAAACTGAATGTGGCACAAAACAATATTACCCTACATTGTTGCTCGTTACACTGCTAGTGGAGCAAACATCCAATCAGTCGTATGCGATCGCATGTTTAACAAGCACGGCTTAGCTGTGCAAAAGGGTTGCGTTAGCAAGTTAGCTAGCTAGCTGATGTTAGCTAGACCGTAGCCTAAATAGGCTAATAAAGTCGGGGCTATTTGTTCAGTTTTTAACCGGAGGAAATTAGCCCAAACCACTATTTGACTAGTCGCAGCATACAGTTAGCTTTTCAGTGCTACCTGATCAATCGCCATCGCGTCCAGCTTGTTCCGGAGGAGTGTCGTTCATCGCCTTCCACCAGTTACACACCTGCTAGCCCGTATCCCTATCCATCTATGGCTGTGACTCCATAGAGTGTTACAGATTGTAGTCCTAAAACCCGGAAGTACTTTCGCTTTTTTTAACCGGGCTGGCCTCAAAAATACTAATCACTATAATACTAAGTGCCTTGAATCCCTCGTCTCCCTACTTATGTCGCATCTACTTTTTTGGTCACAGACAGCGAGACGTCGGGATCTGAATGCGCCCAGGAAACGATGGCATCTTGGAGACGATCCTCCATGGATGAAACAAAACTATAAAAAAGGATGAAGAAAGCGGACAAATCATAGTAGAACCAGGATTTTATGTCATGGCATCACGGTTTACCGCAAGATGTTTATATTGGGACTGCGTGGCCTATCTGATTATACGCATAATAAAACAGCCTGTGAAAATAGCTCGATCCTTCAATATTTGTGACCAAAAACCTTAACCTCGCGTTAGATACTTGATTATATAATGTGCTTTGCTGGTAGGTGCAACTGAATGGTACATTTATAAGTGACAAAAGTGTTGCTGGTGTATAGCTTCATTGATGCTTTTAAATTACAGTGCAGCTTTGCTGACATATATCTATTGCATTAGTTTTTCATTTGAATGCAAGGCAAATGGTTGTGCATTTCTTTTGCAATTCTGTCACCATGAAATGTGTGATGACACCCACAGCTCTGTTTGTTAGTGATATATATATATATATAGTTAGTATTATAATTATATATATTATATATATAATATATAATTATAATACTCAACAAAGTTGATATTATAATTATGTACATTACACAACACAACACTGCATCACTACATTACTCAATAGAAAACTACACAACTAATCACGACACAGTTCCAACACTACAATGCACATTACCTAACAGCAAATAACAGAACTGTGCTATACACAGCTATGCCATACACTACACAGTGCTACTACTGAACACTACACTACACCTAACTTTATTACAGAAAATTATAGTACTGTAAACTACAGTGTACTGCACAATGGTATATCATACTAGATTACTCCACAAACTTCATTACTGTGTACTGAATGACATTATTACCCCCACACAACAACACTATACATTGCTATATCAATCTACACTACTCATTAGTACACTGCAGCGTATCACTGTATACCCTGTACCCTACATGACCGGATAATGATACTACACTTTTCTGCATTGCAATACTCCACATCACTAGAGTACAGTGCACCTCTTTATTATTCTACATTGCACATTGACACCAGTGCCATAAATAACAGCAATCTAAACTCTTTCTAGTATACTTCACTATACTACTCTGGAGTATTGTGTTCCCCCAAGTAAGGAATAGTGAGGCTCCAGTTAGAACTGCCTTATTACCAGTCCACCCGTCGTCTGTGTCTCACCTCCTTGCAAGTTCAATTATTGAATCTGTCAAGGGCTTGGAGCTTTTTTTAAATTGTTTTTTCTTTCTTTTTTTAAAGAATAAAATTAGTCGTAGCTCTTTATTGAGGCACTGCATGTTCCAGTGAGGTGGAATGTTGCAGCATATTTGTGAGGCAGAACTAATGCTCCGTAAATCAGGGAGTAATAATCAACCCCCCTCCCCCCCGCTGTGGCACAGTCTAAATGAAGATTTTACACTCATTCGAACTCGACAGTAATTCAATTTCAGCCTCACGTACATGTGTGTAACCTCTCCTTGTGATGCAAACATCTCCAATATTATTCTTCCTTCTATGTCTTTATTCATTTTCCAGTTGTGGTTTGTGGGGGGGGGGGGGGGCGATAAAAACAAAAAAGCTCAAAAAAGATCAAAAAGCTCTGGGGAGGCAGTGGGGGGGGGGGGGGTCCCTTCACACAATTGACTTTTTTTTGTTGCTGTTGCTTCATTTGCAAACTAATGATATAAGCTTCCCCACCCAACCACATACACACCCACATACACACAAACACACACATGCACAATCTGTTTGGGGTCTGCTCTTGTGTGTTTCCGATACGCTTGGCTATTAGCGTCACTGAAAGCTTCAGATGTGTCAAGCTCCCCCTTCAGTGGCAGGCACCTACTTTAATTTCCCCACAGGCCATTGGATGGGTACGGATTCAGCTAAAATCACAAGCTGTTTTGTTGGCAATCCTTTGTGACCAATAATGAATCTAATGAATATAAAGGGGAGGGAGGGGGAGAGGGTATGGCGGGACAAATACATTTTGACCACGCTGTGTGGCTTTTGCTTGACGATTTGTGACCCTAAACAATAGGACAATGGTGAGTTTTTTGTTATTTTTTCGGGAGGGGGTGTGGGGGTGTGGGGGCTGTGCAAGCCTTGTTTTGTCATTGATTAAGATTCATTACTTTTCCCTTTGAGACGTTCGGAGTCACCAGTCAGAGAATAAACTGCTGATTGCACTGTCCTCCAGACAAAAGGCGGGCATCCTAAGGACACACACTGCAGGAGAAAGTAAAGAAGAAAAAGCAGGACTAAGCTACAGAGTCTATTCTAATATCAACCGTGAGAATGGCACCATCACTCACCAGTGGTAGGAGAGTAACATATCAGCTTAGTAGATGTAGCAGTTTAGTAAAGCATGGATTAAAGCTCATCATCAGCATGTGAGTACTCAGGAGTGTTAGGAGTTGTTTTAAAGTTTGTGGGCCTGACCGCGGTAGGGCCCCCGTTTCCCAGTGAAGCTGTGGCAGACAAGGTCCCAGCAGAGCTGACAAGGTGCAGCCGAAACTGCTGTGTCCCGACTGCAGCCATTTCACAGGCCCTTCAGGTGGTACGATTGAATTAACAAGTCTATTGTATTGCTCTGGAGCAGATATCCAGGTCACTGGCATGTGTTTACCTCAGGGGCTGGGGCAGGAAAGAGTGAAGCAGGAAATTAAAAACTTTTGCCAGAAACTACATTAAATCTGGGAGCATGTCAATCAGGCTGAAATCCATTAAACCAGAGGAAAACATTGTTTTGATTAGAAGAACATTAGTTATAACTATTATTATTATTATTATTATTGTTTTTACTATTGTTTTTACTATTGTTGTTGTTGCTGTAGTCATCATCATAATAGTCAGCATAATCATAACTATAATTATCAACATTTAAGGCAAACACTAACAGATATTTGGCAGTTTCTAATTTGTCACATTAATACTACTGGATTATCTAGTTAGTGGTGTAACAATTTAAATATAACAAATTAGGCTTTTTTCATTTCAGAATTTACACAAATCTTTAACAAATGTACAAATTTATGCTATTTATACACTGGCCAATCTGTTTTCACAGGAGACGCAAGGATGTTATACAATCCAGATCAAACTGGCTTTGCTGACAGTCTGACAGTGATAAGTACATAATCAGAAGCCTATTAACATACATAAGCCCACCAACCAGCTATTTACAGAATAAACAGTGCCCTGTTTATTTTTGATGGCATGTAGTGCATTATATATATATATATATATATAATGCAATCTCATAGAAAACTAAGAGAAGTAGTCAGGAATCATTTGGTTTGTTTATTTGGCAAAACCTACACCAAAATGTTTTTATTTTATTATTTTCTGGGCTGTGTATAGTCGGTTCTTTTCATAAACATGAAGCAGGCACCAAACATGCAGAGATTAATATTATAATTCTTTTTAGGATTAAAATCTTTCCCATACTTTGAAAAGTCTGCAGGCTTTTAGACATATTTAATAACATCCAGCTTTGGCATCGCTTCAAGTATCACCGGCAATCTTTTTAAAATTCTATATACATTGTTCACGTTTAATGGGTATCTAATTTGTGTTATCAGGTTATAAGGCACTAAGTAATAATTTGCATGGCTGCCCTAAGCAAATATGCTTCCATAAGCAGCCTATAGAATAGACTTTGGAATGGATAATATGCCATATTGGCTATGCCCCGGTGGCCAATGCTTTTAGAGGAAGTTGTGACATGTAGTTTGGTTTGTGGGGAATTTTTGGGTTGAAAAGTTCATGAATCCGTCTGCAATCTTCCTTAACGGCATTTCGAGATAAATGAATTTCCCTCAGCCGCGCTACTTTAAAATAAATGGGTGCGCTCTCGTGACACTCGCCTCCTCCGATGCTGAGGAATCAGATAAACCCATATTAAAGACGCTGCGCTTGATTTGCAACAAGCTTTTGGCTGTGCTGAACCTGTGACCTTGGCACTACTAATGTCACGGGTCCTGATGCTACCTTCTCGTTTTTTACGACACATCTGTATATCCCCATAAGATGCGTTGACTGGGTGCATGTGTGTGTGTGTGTGTGCGCGCACGCGCGTGTGCATGCGTATGCATAAGCAGTTTTTTCAGACGCGGATAAGTTCACAATGCACTGTTAAGCCTATCCATCTTCCTGCTCTGCAGCCCCAGGCAGACAGGAGGTCAGTGTGATTGCTTGAACTTGTCAGCTGTGCGCAGTGGGGTTGTGGGAGCTGATAACCTCCTGTCCCCAGACGCTGCCCTAACACCGGGGACACTGCTGCTTCCACCCCTTAATCTCTAACAGCCTGTTAAAGCCTCTGAAAAGCATGGAAAAAGACCTGCTGGGTACACAGTCAAGTAACAGCCCATTCATGAGTGTATGGTTTTTCTTTTTTTCAGTTGATGACCCTTCAACTGAGCACCTTCTAAACATGTCCTCTTTCACTTTGTAGATACACAGGCCAAGACCGTGCATGGTGCACAGCACATAGCTGGCTGTACCATCACCCAGGGAGGGAGGGTTTCAGTGGTCATGATGTTCCCTGTGTAACTGTGTAAGGGCGGTAATTCTGGCTGATTGAGAGCCCGCTGTGTACATGCGCTAGCTTTGTGGAGCACAGACCTCTGGCACAATGCACAGCTCAGCTGGCGGACCACAGGGAAAGAAGGAGTGACTACAGGCCGGTCACGAGACCGGCCTACAGATACATGCCCCCACTCCAAATAGGGAGGCAAAAGCTAAATTTAGGGATAAAAACCGGTTCAACGAAGGTGTGTGTTTAAGCCAAAATGACAGCTGGCTTGCTAAATCCCATGGGTCATTACAAAAAGCTGGTGATGATTCAGCCAGTCTGGTTGAGAGGGCAAAACCTGGCAGCCCAGTCTGTCACATAGAGCCACTTCGAAAAGGACACCCTTCCCACTGGAGATAACAACTCTGGCCTATCATTACCCATCTGCACTGCACTGCATAGCCAGCACCCGCCCGCTTTGGAGATTACCTCTATGTAAACCTGCATGCAAGCATTTCAACAACAAGGTCTACAGAAGCTCTTAACAACTATGCTGTTAAAATGCACAGAACCCTTGGACTCCTCATCAGTGAAGATTGATTCAAAACAAAGATCCTTCCCACAGAAAAGCGTCTGATTAAAGCTGTTGGCTCGGAAGGCACAGACAGTGTCCTCCTATGGCATCGGTCTTCCCATCGCCATCACTTGGAGGAATTGTTGTTAATGCGGATATAATATCAATGCTATAAGTATTAATAACTTTGCTATGAGATGTTTGGGGCGGCTGTCACTTAATCAATGAAAACAAATCATGCACAGCGCACGCCCACAATGATTGGGAACATTGTGAATATTTATGCAACAGTTTAAAATCAATGGTGAGGTTGCATACATTGGCTTTGCTGAACCTGTTGTTCGGGCTGTGGATTTCTTTCTTATCCATTTAGATTCTGACACTATAAGAGTCAATGTTAGCATGAATAATAAGGCGGTGTTGTATGCACGCTGGGAAGCGCTCAAAAAGAGAGATTTGCATTATGTATTGGGTCCTGCTTAAAACATCCAATGTGAAACATTTGAAAGTCCTCTGAAGTAACATAAAAACCATAAGAAACGTCAATGACAAGCAGTGACCATGCAGTCCATCTGAGCCCATCCTTTTTGCCTACAGCCCAGAACAGGACTGCACAAAGAGGACTTTAGATAAGTGAAACATTTTGTTGTGATCTAATCTGGTGAACTAGCATTGGGGGACACCGCTAAATAGTTAATTTAGCCAAGATAACTCATGGAAAGAAAGCTTGTATAAACACTAGGCCTCCAGGAAGAGAGTTCCTGTTGAGATACTCCATGCAATTATAACTGTGTGGAAAAACACTTTTTTATTCATTTCTGTTGACAGAATAACAGCTCCTTCACCATCTAGCTGTGAACCAGTGAATGCTGGAGATAATACTGTTTCATTCAATTAAACAAAGTTATTCTAGGCGCACAGACAATTTGTGAGAGTTAACAGTGGGAACGGTTCTGTGCTGATATCCACAGAAAAGTTCTGATGGCAAGACAAAGACAAAACCACAAGCAGTTGCACTGTACAGTACTGCTCGTCATGGAGGGACAATTGCAGACGAAATAGAAAGTCAGGAATGCAAATCACTCCAATTGATTGGGGTGGAAAACAAGATATTTCTGCGGAAACCACTTGAATGGTGAGGTAATAGCATTTGGCTGGAGAAAGATTTCTCATTTCATTATTTGATAAGGGTGCATTTAATGAAAATATTAGCCAGAAGCAGTACATGGAGCACTCTTCCGTTCTTCTGTATGAAAAGATGCCTTTGCTTCACAGTACGTAGAGGCAGCACATTCCTAAATACGCATGTAGGCCTATTCATTTAGAATGGGATTGGTCCTGAAACACCTGATGGTATTGGAGCACATTATTGGGGATGCGGTTCTCACAGAAGGCTTTTGAACCACAACTTAAATGGCCTAAGGCAACTAGGCTAGGCTTCTCCACGCAAAGTACAAGCTGTCCAGTGTACCTATAATCTACCAGTACTGCCACCTTGCAACTTTGTATTCAGTCTACGAAGCTAATGCTGGTCATTCTACATTTTTAAATGAGGAAGCTTTGAAACTGCAAATACAGTCCTACCTATGGCCTCTCTATTGGGCAATACTAATCTCAACAGAAAGGTTACTTGTTCATCCGCCAACGTGTTTAGATACTTGCTCGTTTGGAGACATCAAGCAAAGCAGGGTGAACCCCAAACGCTTACGGTGCACAGACCAATCACAATCCCTCATTCAGCTCACAGAAGAGAAGGAAGCGCGAGATAGAATACAGCCGCTTCCGTGTGCTCGGAAACGTACTGTAAATTCGCTTGGCGGGAGAGCGCTTAGGGAAAGGAGAAGAGGGGCACGAAAAACCACCAAAACAATAATGGACCGGCTATCAGTTACATCCTTAACCTATAATCACAGGCCAGTGTTAAAAGCGTTTTTGAATAGTGAAGAGCCTCGCATTCCTTCCTACCAACGCTTTTGAACAGGGTATAATGTTATCCTCTTCTGCAAGTCTCTTCTGCTTTTGTGTTCCCATCCACAGAGAGACAGGCAGGCCCTATTGATTACACTCCAGGGGCGATGTATGCGCGCTACAACAATGCTACAAGCGGATGAGAGACATATGCCATGTCTATTCCATCCAAAAAACAACTAGCCTCCTTCTGCGTAGGCCTTTTCATCATTTAATATTGTCATATTTCTCTGAACTTGAGCCGTGCAACCATGAACTCAGCTGTGACACAAAAAGGAAAAAAAACTAAGCTTATCTTTCCATCCTAATTGTCCCAACCTGAAAAGCACCATCTCCCAACTTGTGGACTGACTCTTCAACAGAACAGGCCACTTCAGGCTGGACTTACAGAACAAAGGCGGTGGAATGCAGGCAGCACTGACATAGCCGAGTGTAAAAACCGTCATTTTTTAATGGTCACACGTAAACGAACCAAGGAAAAAAAACATACTCTCTCAACTTTAGCCAAAATGTTATTTTATCCTGAAAGTTCTTATACTGCCCCCTACAGTATGTTATAATATTTGTCGTTTGGAGACCGTGGTTTTTAGGCACATAACATGGAAATTTACATTTTAACCAATCAGCAGTGTTCCCATTTAGTGGGCTGCTAATCAGAACTGAACTAGATGTGAAAATATCTTTCAGGATGGACACCCTGGTCAGATCTCCAGCACTCGGGTTAACTTAATCCATAAACATCATGTGAACCATTACCCATAACTCAATACAAAACAGTACCAATAGTACCAGTAAGTAAAATATTGCATGATGTTGACATTAATGTCCAACACCCTTGACGTGCCCTCCCTTCCCCCCTGGCGAACTTTAATAAACATGTTCAGAAAACATTCAGAGGTCCTCATTCATTTTGTTTTAGCTCTGCTTCAGTTGGGGGTTTAAATCATTTATATTTCAAAATACAGATATCATTGATCATATTTACAGATAAATACTATTTTCCTTTAGTTTTTAAAAACTATTCTTACAAAACAACATAGAGATATGTCTGTGACCAAGGAAATTCAGGTGTTGTCCGGCCATGCATCGCTAAATACGTGCGTGTATTTTGGGGTTAGACTGAACCCAGGGGAGCTTGAAGGAGCGGGGGAACATCCTCAGAGGCTCCGTGGGATCCAAGAGCACCACTGTCCGTGTGTGAAGCTAACTTTTTAAGCCGGCTGCCTGGCAGGGTCCTGAATGGCCCAGGCGTGCATTTGAAGCCACACAGGCAAGATAAAGTGTCCCAGGCCACAAAGGCGCTCAAATCGCTGTGCATTAAGACCGGCCACACAAAGGCCGACAATGGCGTGCATAAACACCATTTAGAGCCTTTCACACGGCTCTGAAGAGATGGGCGTCCACTCTGCGGCGCAGCAAGGCCGCGGCTTTGTGCCGAGGTGAAAGGATGTCTAATGAACAGGAAGCCTTATTTGAGGGGGCTGACAGGGACCATACAACGGGCACATTGTGGGCCCCTACCATCAACCCTGTGGGTCCCTACACTGGGGACGGCGGGCTTTGGGGATGATGAGAAAGAACCCCCCCCCACCCACCCAAAAAAAAGTTGCTCTTCCTGTTCCTGTGCATGAGCTCTGGGTACTTTCACAGTCACTGAGCAGGCGTAGACCCCTGTATTTAAATGCAGGGCAGTGCAGAGGCTCTTTACACACAGCATTACCCTAAGCTGCTTCCCCGTCACTGCCGTTTACAGACCAATCTGGACCAGTCTGCAGGAAGGTCTAACATACACATACAATCACGCATGCACATGGCTTCACTTTCTGTCTCTGTCTCTCTCTCTCACTCTCTCTCTCTCAAACACACACACACTCACGCGTGGACAGTTTCACATTCTCGCCCTCACACACACAGACATTCATGTATGCACATCGTTTATCTCTCTCTCTCTCTCTCTCTCTCACACACACACGCGCACACACATGCACAAACACTCTCCCTGTCTTAGAAACACATAGACTCTGTATTTCACTAAACATACTCAATAAAGTTCCATCTTTCCAGGTAAGATACATGTTCTGCTGCTCTTGAATTTCAGAGGCAGCTGCAGGCTGTTTATTGTGCACACTATCACGAGAAACTTAAATAAATTAAAAGGAAATAAAATGAAAGGGTCAAATAAAAGAATACAGGCGCGCACATAAAGAAACACACACACCGTGACTCCTTTCTTAAGCTTCATCAATCTCGCACAAAGGGATGACATCATCAGTATCCACTGTCTCCTTAAGCTTTAGGCAATAAGTTACCTTATTTACCGATGAGATAAACCCTCCTCCGATTGTCCGCCCGGCTGTTTGGCTCTCTCGTCTGACAGCTGAAGGGT
Source organism: Anguilla anguilla (assembly GCF_013347855.1). Classification (NCBI taxonomy): domain Eukaryota; kingdom Metazoa; phylum Chordata; class Actinopteri; order Anguilliformes; family Anguillidae; genus Anguilla; species Anguilla anguilla. Next base: position 17,392,269 of record NC_049215.1, read on the forward strand.
TGAAGGGGCATTTTTCCGAGGCGCTGGAGCATGCAGAGGATTTAGAGAGTTAAAGCATGAAACTGGTCTGTGTCCCTCCTCACGCAGGGCCGGGGGTTTCGCTGTCCCATAGCACCCAGTCCAGGTAACAGCTCTGCTTTCACCCCCCGTCTTTCTTTTTTATTCTTCTTTTGGCAAAAGGCCTGATTCTTTTGTTCACCCCCCTCGCCATTAATATTTAAAACGATTGCATAAATTGTGAATGCCGAGAGTAACAATAGAAAAAATATTTTCATACTTAGCCAACTTTAGAAAAGAGTTTCGGTAAGGAAAGGTTAGTTCAAATTGTTTGCTGTTTTAAGACAAAACAAATGAAATCTTAAAGTAAAAAGAAAAGAATGGTTGGATAAGTCAAAAGTTTTAATAGATTTGAAGAAAGTGTTAAATACCATGCATATAATTGCAATGTATTGCACATTAAAACATATGTGAAGATTTTTGTGTGTACTTATTGCACGAAGAAGTCAGTTCGTGATTTTTGTATTTACAACCGACTCATTTTGCAGGAGGCTCGATCACTGGTGAACCGAGCCGGTTGAAACCTTATTTTTATAACTCCAGGGGGAGAACCAGCTTTGCATTACAGACCAAGTGCCGAATGATGTAAGTAGATGTGGGAGCACGGTGGCAATTGTGAGATCATAGAGGAGTGGTTAGAAAGTGCTGAAACATCACACTTTCCCTTCACATTCTGACAGCAATGGAACACCCGATTAAACAAAATAACTTAAGTAAAGTTACCATTTTACGTCAGTGTAGTCTGTCTTTCAGTCTTACAATAACATCTTTTTGGAAATATACTGAGACGCGTCGTCCCATAAGTTTGAGCAGGATTGTAACTTGGACGGGGACACATTTATTTTTGTCAGACTTATGTTAATTTGGCCCTGACATGTAGGGGCTTTCGAAGAGAGTAAATTGACAACAGGAATGCAGTTGACGTGCAGGTGGATGGGAACTAAGGAATGTGCTTTGAATTAGAACACATATTTTAAGGGTAAATCTTAAACTTTTTTTCACCCGGAGATAATGCCATTTTAGGCTCCCAGTGTCAGAGCAGGGCTGTTATAAATGGGAGTTTGTTGTTTATATTTCTGAACGGGCCTCAGATAGTAGCGTCAGGTGTTGAAGAGGAACGTCAGGATATTTCGTTTGTTGTCGCTCAAGAGGGCTTGAAAACACTGTCTCGGGGGAACGACTCAAGACTCGCGATTCCCTCCGCGTGTCACTGGCACAGAACAAAGGATGCATAGTTCTTTCGCCTAATTCCACCACAGCTTGTCGAAATGTTGTTTTTCCTTTCGCCTCCGTCTTCAGCGAGTACTTTATGTGCGCATCAGTCGGGTCTGCGCAACCCACAGAACCCTCGCGCTTTCACGTCAACACCTTTCAACACAAAGTTTGACACACCGCAACTAGCTGCTATTCAGCTACACGCGTCATGCAATTTGTTCCCATTTGTCAACCCGCAGTATACCACCACAAAAGGAACTGCTTGCACAATATAAAGTAAAATAATAGTGTGCCAACAATCTAAAATGGCTATGCGATTAGATCGGTCCATTTAAAATCATTTCAATCAGCAATAAAATAACACCCTTTCGCAATTCATGGCTCTTTAAGTTTTGTTAGTGCACATAGTCGTTGTTACATTATTTATTACAGTATTGATTATAATACACCTTGCACAGAACACAAGTCTCCACGCCTCTTAAAGCCAACAAAAGCATATCATGTCTCTTAAAATGCAGAAGAGCTCGCACAAATATAGTGGCGTGGCCTGAATTCATCAGTCATTTTATTCATTGGGTCCACATTGTGAAAACCGCCCCATTTTGTATATAGGCCTATATGTTTTTTTTATTATTTATTTCGCATTTACTCCATTGTTCAGATAGCCAACAATTCGCCGACCCCAAAAACCCTGTCTATTTATTAAAGCTACCTCAGCATATACGTAGACATTTTTGCTATTTTGCGCGAGATCAGATTTGTGTTAAAAATGGCACTATTATCCTATTAACGCCGAAGGTATCCCGTTAATAATAGTCATTGTGAAAACTTTGTTGATGCCATTATTGAGGGGCCAGCAGGAAAGGATATGTGCTGACTCTTGATGTAGATAGCGCTTAGAGAATTTCCCCCATTGTGCCGGCCGGGTGTGTATAAAGAGCGGCCGCAGATAGGCTACGGTTTGAATACCGCCCAACGACGATGTCTGGTGAGCCAGCACTCCCGAAACGACGCGAATGGTACATCTGCTCCGCGCCGCTCTCTAACCGCGTCCTGGCAGGCAGCCCTGACACCCGACACAAAGTAATCACAGATCACAGCGTTTAATCACTGAAACAAGCACTCCAGAGGACCAACGGTGTCAATATCGCACTCTCTCATTATCTGTTTGGATTGCACATCCACACTGTCAGATAAACAGAGTGGAAAATTACGATTAAAAATATGGTAATTTCATTTCAGGCAGCGGGCTGCTCTTCAGCCACAGCATTATACTATTGATTACCCCTGAATTCAATTTCTCTTTCAATACAAACTTTAATCTGTTCGCTAGCCAACAATCCTACTCCCCAAGGACTATTTGGGAGTAAGTAACCATTTAATATGATGCTAACTGAAAAATCACTATCTTTAATGAATTGTGCAAATCGTCCTGCCTTAAAGGACCTCGTGGCTTCCATTTCATCCGCCCCCCGCCAAAAAAAACCACTCCTCCCTTTCATCCTTCTTTCAAGTGCTAAATACTGCAACAAATACCTATTGCAAACAGAAAATAGAGCTCAAAATCCGTGCTTTTGTTTCACTGATTTATATTAGTTTAACCGATATAAATTTATTTGAGGATTCCAAAAATATGTGAAACTGGAAGCTTAATCTTGTGTCCAAATTTGTTGAATATGTAAATAAAATCATTGCAGTTGGCATTTCAACAAGGTAACATTTGAAGAACATATTTCCTTTAGAAAGAGATTTATATAATTATAGCAGAGACCTTTATCTTAGAACTAAAACATTTTTCATTCTCTATCAAGCGGGACAGTAAGAGGGTAAGTGCTTTGGTCACAGAAACACCAGCACTACACATATTCAGGATTCAAACCAGCAAACTCAAGGATACAAGCCCAACTCTTTGACCAACACACCACATAACAGCAGTTGAATGTTTACTCTTTATCAATTAGCATATCTATGCCACTGAAGATCAATTGTCCTTACAGTTGGTTGTAATGTTACCTTTAATTTTAGAAATTTATTAGATGCTACTATCCAGTGACTAACATATACTGCTATAAAAATGTAAGCTATCTACTGAAGTGATTCAGATTTTTCATCTCAAGGTCCTGAGAATCAAACCTATAAACCTGAGTAACAAACCCAGGTCCCTCACGATTGTACTGTGCTGCACTACAAGGTGCTTAGCCCAACTTTCAGTAAGTACCCTGGCTTTGCTAATAGTATAATAGAACACCTTCCCATGGACAGTGATACACACACACACACACACACACACACACACACTCCGGCTGTCACTTTCTTTGAGGGGCAAGAGAGGCGTTTTTAATGAGTGTGGGATCATTGGGCTTCCCAAAAATCCGTCAGCACTCCCAAAGCCTGTAATTACGGGATGAGCAGTCACCCAAAACTGCTCCCCTGCCGCACTCGGACCGGTGCTCAGCGCCCGACTGACCCGTCACGCACACCTGTCGGCGACGTCACCGTGTTTTCCCCGGCAACAGGTCATTACGCTGACGTACAGGGCGAGGCCTTCCCGTAAATCCCCCCCACCATCCCCGTGTCCCCACCAAAAACGCCCCGCGGGTCAGGAGAACCTCAGCGCGGTCTTCTTAAAGAACCACAGCCATCCATTTGAGCGGCTCTGCTTTACCACCACAAACACGCGTAATGAAGGGGAGCGCAGAGGTGCGCCACACGCCCACAGACTCAGATCTGTGACCCGACCGGCCTGCTGCCACACGCGGCTTCTGGGGTTTCCATGGCAGAGCTGAACAGGTTTCATCAATACAACCATTTCCATTGAGGATTTCTCATGAATGAAAAATACACTTCTCACTCTTTTTAAGTGACCTCAAAATCTGACAAATGTCAATCGAAAAGGAATCAAAACAACAAGATGAAATGTAATAATTATTTAAAAATTGCTTATAAACGTGCCCCCCATGGTTGTTTCGAAGGTCCCCACCCAAGAACTGCTTTTGTTGAAACCGAATTAGTGATTTTTTTCATTTTTATTTTTTAATTGATCTTGATTAAACAAAGAATACAATGTGTAAATTGGAAATGACAAAATTAAAGAAGATATACCTGAACATTTAAAAAAAATTTAAATAACATAAAATAAAAAAATAGCCATAAAATAATGTGTGTTACAGGCATGTCATGTTCCTTACATCAGGGGAAAAAAAGGAAAAAAAAATACAATAAAATATAATCAGAAAATAAAGAGTGACTGTGCAATTCAACATTACACTGCCCATTCAGAGATACTTTGAAGGAGTACATAAAATTGTTGAGAACATTTTGAACAGTAGTGAGAAGGATTACACCCTAAGTGATACAACCAACATATTACAAAACTATTTGGTATACCATGTTACTGACTTAGAAAAAGAAAACTGTATATTTAACATAAAATTGTGCAGTTTTCACATGGGATATAGAATATGTATGGAGACCATACATACACTCAGATACATAAACACAGTGCACAGAATAGTGTCTTAATAACATCATTGTATGTATTTGGAGTACAAGCAACATGGCAATTATACCATCTTAAAAAAAATTCCTGGAGATTTGTTTAAACACGTCTGATAAAACATGAATTTGGATTATCATCATTAAATTTTTTGACGTATGCTGTATTAATTAAAGAAAATGATCTTGCTTCAAATACGTGTGTGCATACGTTCACATAAATATTAAAGGAACGTAACGTTGTTATAAGCATAAAGACAGAAAGTCTGTAACTCGTAGACTATGACGTCATCTTCACTTCAGTCAACCAAAAAACTCCATCAGGATGACACACTGCCACAAAGGAGGCCAGCAAGATGTGATCTGACCGTAAAATTATTACCAAATAACAACTCTGCTCTTAAATGTCCTTCTGTTACTTAAACCATAACTACAAGCAGGAAGTACGGTACTCGTCAGTGTTCCACCAATCACAGTGCACGCTATTCAAGTAAATCCATCAGGTCATAAGACACGCATTGGTAGTGCAGCTGAAGAGGACGCATTCTTCAGGTCAAGGCACCGCGATTGTCATGCATAACTAAAAGAGCTGGCATTCCACTGCGCAGCAGGAAGCACGAGGTCCACTCAAGCTAAAGGCTCACCGCAATGTGGAACTGAGGAAATCTGAACGAGAGGTCAACGGTGAAAACGCGTATTAGCTATTTTCTTTAGCTCCCATGTTAAAGAGCATTGACTGGCTAACTGGCCCCTTCCTGCACACAGGCCTGCAACCCTGTGCCAGTAAAGTAAATATAAATGAACATTAGAGAACAGCGGCAGATGGGTGGCTCACAGAGGCCCTGTTCTAGCGCACGGATGGGCCCCTCGGTCTGGTACTGAATCCGGACCATGACAACGCTGCCCGCGTCTGGTAGCCTGGCAGCCCTGCGCAACTGGCTCTACCATTGCCCAAGGACTGGAGGGTTTCCGTCAGCCAGGATCTCAGCATTTCAGCTTGCGCCAGTGATCCCCCCACCCACTTTAATCTGCACGAGCTCTCCGCTGATTGATAGTGGAGGGTGTAAAAATGAATTCTCCAAACAGTTGGACATTGTAAAATTTGGGAAAACAACAGTGTGAGTCCATGCATTATGCACAGACTGACTGTAAGGCACGTGACAGTGCATCAAGCACCCACCATAATGGTAGCATCCCACAGTTGAATTACAAACTGGAGGCAATTTAGGAGCACAGCTGAGCATTACACACTGACTGTAATGTCAGAGTACAACACCATGCGTTACACACTGACTGTAATGTCACAGTATGACAACGTTTAACATGCTGACTGTGATGTCACAGTATGACACAGCTTTTTACACACTGACTGTAATGTTAGACATGGTGCATTACATGTTGATGATGATGTAAGAGTGTGACATGGTGCATTACGTATTGATGGTAATGTAAGAGTGTGACATGGAGGCATTATGTATTGATGGTAATGTAAGAGTGTGACATGGTGCATTACATATGGAGTGTAACGTCAGAGTGGCAGATGCCTCAGACACCACACAATTTATTAAAGGCTTGCAAACATCACATTCTTCTGTTCTATTGAGCAAAGACTGCCAGAGATATTATCTGACCACAACATGTTTTTATATGTAAAACTTGATACTTATACAGTCATGCTTGAAAGTCTGTGAAACCTACAAGGGTTGGTCATTATTTTAAATAATTTTAGAGAAACAGCCTTACAACAGTCTTGTGTAAGCCTCCAAACTTCATTAAGATTTCCCAAATAAAGGACATGTAAAACACAATTTATTTAACTGGTGTATGTAACATAAAAAGATTTCTGTGTGCGAGAATATGTGAACCCCTTCAATCAATAACTTGTGGCACCTCCTTTAGCAGCGATGACTGCAGTATGATAGTCTCCCATGTCCACTGATCAGTCTGTGTGTCTTCCTGGAGGAACATCTTTACAGAACTTGGCCAGCCCGTTAAGGTTTGAGGGCTGTCTCACAAGAACAGCCCACTGCAGGTCCTGCCGCTGCATCTCGCTTGGATTCAGGGCAGGACTTTGACTTGATCTTCCCCAAAACACAGAAACATCCTGAGCCATTCTCTGATAGATTTGCTCGAATGCTTATTTTAATGCTCCTTGTCAGGTTGGAACACCCACATTCAGACTGGCTTTAGCGGGTGGACTGACGGCCTGTCATTCTTTTCAAGAATCCTCTGGAATCCTTCAGAACTCATGGTTCCTTTTCAGAGACGTCGCACGGGACAAGAGGAAGAAAAGCAGCCCCAGACCATGACACTCCCATCATCGGGAGAAGGCTGTTCTGGTGGTGAACAGCATTGGGTTTTTATCAAACATTTTTGCTTGGGGGCAGATAGTTTGGACTCACAGAAATCTCCAGGGTTCTCCAGGTGGTGAATGCCATTTGCTTGTATGCCATTTCTATTTAGTCTTCTTACTGCTGACCAATGCACAGTGACATCAGATGCAGCAAGGGAGGCTTGTAGATCATTGGATACTCAAAATGTCAAAAATGCACAGGGGTTCACAAATTTTCAAGCAGGACTGTACACGTAATTATGAAAACCAAAACAAGAGAACTAAATCCTCTGTGACGGCTTTAACAGAATAAAAAAATGTAGACTATATATAGGGTGTCCACAAACAGCTTCACTGAACACTTGCAAAAGTGGGCCCACCAAAAGTCTGTTCATTGAAACCTACAAAATGAATATTTATACAGATGGAGAATGCCCACATGATGCTGCAATTGACATTTTTAGACAAGCCAAATGTCATGCCATGTTACGCTTGAAGTTTCATCTCAATGCTTTTATTTCTTGCTTAAGCAAATACAACCTATATGGCACATGCCTTTATACAATGAAGTCCCATTGTACCAACAAAACAATATCTCTGCACTCCAATTTACAATTAATACTTCTTCAGAGGTACTTGCGTCTAATTAGCTCTTTAAATATAGTCAGAAAATGTCTACAGATGAACAGTCAGTGTGTTTGGATCACCTAGACTGAAGATTTTCCAGCAATGAAAATCCTAAGGAGCTCAGACCTCAGAAATGATAGGAAGATGCATTTCACAAACGTGTTTAGGTTAAGCAGTTTGATTAAAGGTGTTAGTGTTGATCTGTGATGGTTTGCATCCCCATGGTTCGGACCGTAAACAGCAGCTGTTAGAGTAACGTGTTGCAGTGAAAAGGGAGAGTCGTTTCTGTACGCTGTTACATTCATTAAAAGAAAGGAGTACACTGGTCTAAGAATAAACTGGCCGTCGCATGAAGTTGCAAGTCTATAGCCACGTTTCCACCGCAGGAACTTTCCCCAGGAACTAGGAACCTTTTGAGGAACTCGGTGCGTTTCCACCGCAGGGACCAGGGGACTTTAAATTACGTTCCGGGGACTTTATTTTACCCCAAAAAAAGTCCCTGCTCGGGGGGGTAGTACTTTCCAAAAGTACCGGACCTTTTGGGGTGGGGCGCAAGCGCTGAATATTTCTGATTGGTCGTAGTATTTTATTTCAACCGCCATTTTAAAAAATCTGCAGCCGCAAACCAATTTATTTTAACTTGAATTCAAACATGTATGTTATGCGGAGCAGTAGCCTACTTTTGGTTATAGCCTGCCAACGTCTTGGAACAGATGAGAAATTAAGATTGAGGATTATAACGTGTGCTCTTCTGTTCTTTTCTTGCTTTAGTATTCATTTTTATAATCGCTGGGACAGCATATTACGTACCAAAACATTCAAACGGTTTAATTCGGTTGCTGAATATTTTCTTCCGGATTTTCTTTGTTAGCCCGTTATAATTGACTCAAAACGTTTGATACAGTTATGTGAGGTATTAGATAGTTCTGCGTAATTTCCAGTAAAAGCAAACTGGAAAAAATCACCTTCCGCACTTTTTGTCAGGGTGACATAACAGGTTAATTCTAGTAATCGTCCCTTTTGCTTTTTCGAATTGTTTACGACGTGTGCATGTTTTCTGCTATAAATGTTGTTACCAGTTATTTGTGGAATGTGAATGCATTCTGTCGCCTCGGATGTCAAGACATGAAAGTGAATGTTCGCTTAAAAACACAATGAATGTGTTTGAGAGGATATATAAAACAGTTACAATCTGTATATTGGTCTGTTATATCCTGTTTGTTGCATAACAACGGTCCAAGTCGAACTACCAACGAGAGTTTTGCTTGACAACAGTAAAATAATATGCCCCAAAATAATTCAATTTCAGGTGATTAAGTCGCTTTTTCATACGTCAGCGGGACTTTAGACCGCGGTGGAAACGCAGACAACAATGGGCTGAAGGAACCTTTTAGTTCCTTGAAAAGTAGTTCCTGGGACTAAAAGTTCTGGGTACTTTGGGTGGAAACGCAGCTTATGTCAGCTTACCAAAGTCACTTATCAATATGTGGGAGTCAATAGTAAAACTGTACCAGATAGAACCATAAAACAAGTCACAAATAAAAAAAGACAAGGCATCTGTCTTTGAACTAGTTATTGCACCATCAACCGACCACACACAACATAAAATATTCAGTCCTTAAAACACAGACAGCAAGGCATTGAGAAGGCACCGGCATGGTTCCATGGTGTTCTTTTGGTTCATCCACAAAACTAGGTCACCTTAAAGAACGCAACACTAGTTTTCCTGTCTTTTTGGCCCATTAAAAAATTAAACAAATTCTATCTGGCACTTAAATAGACTATTAAGGCACATACATGTATACAATACAATCAACTGTCAAAAAGGCATTAATAGTTTTACTTCACCCTAATCTCTTTCTCTACAGATTAAGGTCAGGGGGGATATGTGTGTCTCACACAGACACACACACACACACACGCACACACACATGCACACACACACACATATTTTCTTGATAACAACCTTACGTGCCCTTTAAAATAAGATGCAAAGTCTGTCGCTCCACAGAAACGAGCCACAAGTTACTGTGTGGAGTGCTAAGCCCAGAGACTTCCCCGAAGCCTGGACAGGAAGTTACCATAGCGATGGACATGGCCGGGAGTGTGGGCAGGGTCGGGCACAGGGGCCGCAGCATCTTTGATGTTATAGCGCCGTCTCGAAGATGATGAGACTGCCGTCGCCATTGCCGCTGATGACACCGTTCGCCAGGTTTGTCTGGCTCCTGTTCAGGTACGTCTGGAAGGAGATTTAGTACAAAAAAACATTAAAACATTTAGAACAATAAAACATTCTGGAACATTTGCAGAAGAGAAGAAAGAGGCTATTCAGCTCATACTGGTTTCAGCTATATCTAAACCAAAAAAAATCTAACCGCACTTAAAAACAAATAAATATAAATACCATTAAAATGACAACAAATATAATGAGATATTCAGGAGATAAATATAGATCAAAACATAACGATAAAACAAACAAAAAAAATACAACAAAAAGGCCCACAATGGGACCCTCACTCAAACAAACAATCCTGGACTTTTTTTGGATAATACCGGATTATTTAAACGTGTGCTGCCAATCCTGTTCCAAGCAGAAGTTAATGTTTTTTCTTTACATAGTACAATTATAAAAAGTAAAATAACAATCCAAATGTAATACTGATGGGCAGCATATCAGATATACACCAATGTCCAGCTTCATTCATTAATTCGTTCATTCATTAATTCATTCATTTACCAGGACAAAGCACCATAGCCGTATATCAGATGAATTCACGTATTTAAACCTTGACTGACGACCATAGAAACTCTGCGCTGTATTTCTGAGCCGGCTCTATGTTTAATAAGCAGTGCCGGGAGGTTGTGGGTGTTATGGGTAATCTGATCCGAGCGCAGCGCGGCCACAATAGAGAGGAGACTGAGGCCTGCCGATGTCCCCTCCCCCGCCCCACCCCGCCAGCCAGCCGCACGGGGGGCCAAGCCGCACTGGAGAATGGGGCGGTCCGCTGATTCCCAAACCCCCGTTTTACCCGTTTCTGTCCGAGGCACAGGAGATACAGCTCAGCTGATAAACGTGTGCGTGTGAGGGTTTGGGGGGGCACACAAACGAAACCATTTCCACTTTTATTATTATTTCTTTCTCTCCTTTCAGGGATTCCTGTTTGAAAGTTGTCAGTGCACTCATAAGGGCTGGACTGTCTGGTGAATGCTCTCTGTGCTTATCAGGAGAGCGGTGGAGGAGAGACAAATGAATTTCAAAGGAAAACTTAAGATCAGCCCCTATTACAGTAATCCCCATAGAACCCACGCCCTAAAGCTGGACAGTGCAGGAAGGAGTGTGAATGTGAGCGGTGCTCTGTAAGTCCTGTACCCTGAGTTTATTTTCACACAGGACCCCACAGAGTGAGCAGAACCATGGCTCCGGAGGTCACTGCACAGCACCTCGTGACACCAGCCGTAGAGGCAGCACACTTTTCATCACACAAAACAACGTCTGCCAATCACATCCACATCCAAAGACACGCGTTTCTGTAGACCAATTCAGTTTTCTTTGGTTTACTGAAGCTAGTTTATCCCAAAAGACATATACAGGTGAGACTCTGGAACATTTTCAAGTCTTATTCAAACAAAATGATACCTGTCTGTTGTAACCAACATTTCTGATGCAGAAAGATGAATCTTTTCTCGTGGACAATTTTCACCAAGCATATTTGACCATTGACACAACAGACCATCTGACGGCAGATCAAATGTAATGGCGGAGATTCGAGCTCTGAATGTTTGACTGTGATCAAGGCGGGCGTGGTCACCTGTTTGGCTGTCTGCAGGAGGGCGGCGGCCTCATTCTTGCCCATTTGCTGGACCATGCTGCTGAAGATGCCCCCCTGGTTCTGCAGCAGGACGTAGGGCTCAGCGTATTCCTGTATCCTGCCAGCATCCAGAACCTGAAACCACAATACCCAGAATGCTCTCTCAGGCAACAAAACTCTTTTTCTTCACAAAGTTTGGCCATCAGCGAAATAACCTGACCAAACTGTATTTCTGAAGATGAAAACCAAATCTTCACCCCCCCCCCACCTTACTAATTTCCTGAAAGTTAAGCCATGTCTGCTGTTTGTGTAGCTACTTGGCTGTGTTCTCACTGAAAAAGGCAAATATGACTGTTTCCAATACATGCAGCCCCCAGTTATGCTATCTAAAATTGCCAAAGAAATTGGCCATAAAATATCCTGGGTTCGGGTTTGGAGTGTCTGTCTAATACGCACACCAATTCAAAGACATTGATGAGGAAACTGCAGAATAGAGGAGGGAAGTGTTTCAGTTCTCTGCCAGTGTTCGATAGGAATAGTTGGTGTGGGTGACGCAAGTCCACGCTAATGGTCAAATGGTAAGAATAACGCTTTCAGTTTTCTTGCTTTCTGATAAATGCTAAAGCAGCCTAGCTGCTGTTTTACCGAAAGGTTAGCTAATTTAATCCAACCTGCATTACCTTTAGTTAGCATTCCGGCTACATCTTGCACACCATTTTGTCTACACCCGGGCCACATTGTGTGTAAAATGGCACTGAGTGATAACTGAATCAATATTTCTGTAATTTGCATGATATTTTGGTTTAATAAATGTTACAGGGATCGACTGTGCAGCTCACCCCAAGCATAATTAGACATGGTATATTATTGACAAGGGCATTAACTGGGCCCCTCCCTAAAACCTTATGCTCAAACACTGTGCTTTTATGACCAGGCCTTATATCCACAAGGATTTATAAATGCCTGGCTAGCAAGGCTATACAAAAAGTAACTAACACTTAACTTCAGCTTAACTCGAAGTTAAGGGCAGACGTTGATTTGAATGCAATCTTCTGCCTCATTATAGGTATTTTAGCTGTTTGACCATCAGCAGAATACACTCTATAGCAAGCCTCTCCGAGCACTTAAACACCAGTCTGGAGTGAGTCACACTGCAAACATGCAGAGCAAGGCTCCTGATTGCAGCCTAGCCCAGTTCCAAACGCGCAGTGAAAGTGTAAACTAGCAGGCGCAGTTATGAGATTAACAGTAGTAATTGTTGAGTTGAAAGTGCACGGCTTGAATGGCGTGTCCACGCCAAGCTGACAGCTGTTTGTTCGGGAGATGATGGTCACACCTCTGTTGTCAGCACTGCCGTTGCCATGGCAGTCGGTCCGGTAATGCCCACACGCACAGACGCGCACACACACACACTCACACACAAACACACACGCACAGACGCACACACACACAGACACACACTCACACACAAACACACACACACACAGACGTGCACACACACACACACACACACGCACAGACGCAAACACACACACACACGCGCACACACACAGAGGCGCATTCCTTAATGTGTGCAGCCCATTATTTGGCCAGAGACACAGAGCAGGCTTCCAGGTCCCTGCTGTCACACAGAGGGTCAGTCTGGGGGTATTTGACACCGTAGCGGGAGGGGAACTGACCCGGCCGCGGGACACCTGCCCCGCCCCCCGCCCCCCACAGAGTCCAGCCGGCCGGCAGGACAGGCCCGCGCCCGGGGGAGCGGGGGGGAGGGTCCCATCACAAATGGCACTAATTGGCACCTCGGCAGGCAGCAACTATGGAAGGGCAAAGATCAGGTGGCATGGGGGGGCCTGGCATCTCCTCTGCCCTTACACCGGGCAGTCTGAGCAGAGAGACAACTGTACTGCAGCTGCCCCGACAAAGGACACGTCCAGCCAAGGAAACCATACTCTGAGCACAGTGAAGTGTGTGTGTATGTGTGTGTGTGTGTGTGTGTGGGTGTGTGTTTGTAGTGCTTGTGTGTGTTTGCATTAGTGTATTAATGTTCTGTGGTGTGAGTGTGTGTGTTTTTGTATTAGTGTTTGTACGTATGTGTGTGTGTGTGTGTGCGTGGGTGCGTGTGTTTTCCCTATTTACAGTAGTAGACTCAGTCCATCCAGCCCGCCTTATCTAATATCTTCTGTTTGATTGTCACGGCTTCAGGTGTCTGCTGATTAAAACTGACTGTGCATGCAAATGTCACAGACAGACCTGCAAAAGCACACAGCCAGCGCGCTGAGAGCGAAAGCCTGGCTGTGCCAGAGTGCGCTCCAACGCCGGGTCAGGCCCTCACCAGTATGCGGTCGCTGTCGATGATGGTATTGAGGCGGTGGGCGATGGTGAGGACCGTGCACTCCCTGAATTTCTCCCGAATGGTCTTCTGAATCAGCTCATCTGTCCTAAAAGTCATAAAAGTACATAGGATAGTAAATGTAAAGGTCAATATGAAAGTAAAAGTAAATGTAAACACAAATGTAAAATACAACTATATATTTAAAGGTCAATATAAATGTAAAAGGTAAATATAAATGTAAATGTAAAATGCAACAAAACGTAGAAGTCAATATAAATGTGAAAGGTAAATATAAATATAAATGTAAAGATAAATATAAATGTAAATGTAAAATGTAACGGTAACTGTAAAGGTCAATAAAAATGTAAAAGGTAAATGTAAATACAAATGTAAAGGTAAATATAAATGTAAAGATAAAAATACGTTTAATGTAAAGACACTGGTGAAGGTGAGCGCAGCTGTACCTGGGGTCCACGTTGGCCGTGGCCTCATCGATGATGAGGATGCGGTTCTTCCTCAGGACGGCCCGCGCCAGGCAGACCAGCTGCCTCTGGCCCACGCTGAAGTTCGAGCCGGACTCGGCCAGCTCCGTCTCCAGTCGCCCCGGCAACTCCTCCACCACCCCCTTCAGCTGCACCTGAATGGGACGGGACCGGACCACATCTCTGAGTGACCGCCGCTGACCCCCCCACACTCCCCTCAGGGGCTTTCAGAAACGTCACCTTTAAATTAGGCCCCCGCGTTGCAGCTAACTCCATACAAATGAGCGAGACTGAACTCAGAAACATAGGGTCTACACCCCCCCTCACCCGACAGGCCACACCATCCACCCACAACTACATCTGAATCCCACCCCACTGGGCCCCGCGGTGCTAATGGGATTTCCCGCTAACTGGGGGGCAGGGCTGCTGAATGGTGGCATTGTATTGGATGTATGGGGCATGGAGGGGGGGGGGGGTCAGAGGGATCTCCCCAAAGGTCGTGGGGAAGGTTAATTCCGGTACCTCCTGAAGGGCGTTCCACAGGTCCTCGTCTGTGTGCTGGCTGAAGGGGTCCAGGTTCTTCCGCATGCTCCCAGTGAAGAGCACAGGATCCTGGGTAGGGAAGCACAGTGTTAGGCACCCCACGTAGCAAAAACTGCTTGCTTTGTTTGCAGAGCAACTTTTTTCTGGCAACATCAGACCAGTTGCTTAGGTTGCTCAGTCAACTTCATAGAAAATGGACTTCCAGCTGCTGGTCAACAAAGTAGCTGAATAAATGAGCAGGTTAGGCAGCAAATGGAAGGGTAGGAATGGTGATTAATCCTGCGGCAGCCAATTGGAAGGTGGATGTGGTATTTAAGCCTCAGGTAGTTAATTGGAGAATAGGTACTGCAATTAAGACTTAAGCAGCAACTGGGAGGGCAGGCTTCTTAATTACACCCTGAGTAGCCAATGGGAAGGCAGACTTCTGTTCTGTTACAGCCAGACCCGGTAAGAAAGCTAAACTGCCCTCATCAATGTCCTCCCCAAATAATGTCACTAGTCTGCACCCAGAACAACAGTGGGGCAGTCAAGGTTCAGAGTTAGCATATTCCACTGAGGGAATCAGGAGTGATGTTCAAACAAGAGCTGTTTGCAGCACTTAAGACGGAGTTAACTGAGGATACTTAATTTCACTCCTTTGACTGCCTAAAACAAGAAAACTGCGAAATAATGAGAAAAATATTATCAGCAGTATTTTTAATTGTGTTTTTAATCCTCTAATTTTAATATTAAGTAAATATACAAACAGAACAAAATGCACCGCGTTTGAAAAAAGGCTTTCATGTTAAATGCCTTCTAGCCCTGTAAAGTCTCATTATGACTATTATCCCACTGAGAATGCACATCCATCTGTAAAAAAATAATAACAGCCCGGGCAGTCTCTGTCTTTATGCTCCTGAGCTGGAGGCATCAGCTTTCTGATTGTGTGCTCACTTGTGGTTACATTGGCAGCTGGATCAAAGGTTCAGTGAAAGATCCACATTAAAGCACTGCGGTACATTGGCAGTAATATTATGGCCTGGTGTGGACTGCATTTGTACACCTGTAAGTCTACACATCAACTCAGGGCTTCAACAAGCAGCCCTGTAAAACCTGGCAATGGGACACACACACACGCACGCACACACACACACACAAACATGCACAATTACACACATGCACACAGCACACTTCCAGTACATGCCAACTTTTTATATCGAAGGTAATTTGTGAAATACTTACCGGAGTTTCCCACTCAATTCATGAAGCTACTAAGGATGAGATTTTGTTTTTTCCCCCCCATTATTATGCTGCTATTTCCCTGTCGCTTTATCGATATAACAGCTTAAAGTTTATGGCATTTTATTGCACAAATCTGGCGTCTGACAAAACATTAACGAGAGTAAATTAGCCTAAGGAGTTTAAGCAGCGGCAATGGCTGTCAGGAGACACAATGGGCACGAGGCGGAGGCGAGAACTGCAGCTTATTTAAGACAGTAATCTGTCGGCCAATCAAGATAAGGGGAAACTGTAAGATTAGAGGCCAGCCAGGTACAGTGCATTATAACCAGAGAAACAGAGACCAGCTGCTGCCTGACGGGTACAGTAATCACTGCTGTCAGTGTTTAATGCATATCAGCTATGAGACACGGGCACACACAAACTCTTCCCACCGCTATCCCCAAACACACACACACACACACAGAAACTCTCAGTCATATACAAACGCTTCCTACCCCTAACCCCCAACACACACACACACACACACACACAGACAGAAACCCTCACTCATACACAAACGCTACCCCCAACACACACACACACACACACACATACAGAAACTCTGTCATATACAAACACTTCCTACCCCTAACCCCCAACACACACACACACACACACAGACAGAAACCCTCACTCATACACAAACGCTACCCCCAACACACACACACACACACACACACACAGAAACTCTCAGTCATATACAAACGCTTCCTACCCCTAACCCCCAACACACACACACACACACAGACAGAAACCCTCACTCATACACAAACGCTACCCCCAACACACACACACACACACACACACAGAAACTCTCAGTCATATACAAACGCTTCCTACCCCTAACCCCCAACACACACACACACACACAGACAGAAACCCTCACTCATACACAAACGCTACCCCCAACACACACACACACACACACACACACAGAAACTCTCAGTCATATACAAACGCTTCCTACCCCTAACCCCCAACACACACACACACACACAGAAAACCCCACTCCTATGCAAATGCTACCGTCGAACACACACACACACACACACACACACTCACACACACACACACACACACACACACACTCACACTCACACACACACACGCGCACACACACACACACACTCACACACACACGCACACACACACACACACACACACACACACACACACACACACACACACACACACTCACACTCACACTCACACACACACTCACACTCACACTCACACTCACACTCACACTCACACTCACACTCACACACTCACACACACACGCACACTCACACACACACGCGCACACACACTTCTGTACCGGGTCCTGTCCACAGTCAGGCGGTGGGCTGTAAACGTGTGTGTCTAGCAGTACCCACGTCAGGGAGCTCCTCGCCAAACATGAACACACAAGCGCAGAGCGCAGGCCCACGGGGGGAATTTCACTGCGTTACACATCCACTTGGCAGACGACTTCATCCAGGGCGACTTAACATGGCTTAAACATTATCCATTTATACAGCTGGATATTAAACTGCAGCGATTCAATCGCTCAGGGACACAAACACCAGAGCCCCAACCCCCCCACCGCCACCCCCACCCCCACCCCCCGTCCCAACGAGACTCAAACCAGCAACCCACAGGTGATGGAGGGGCTTCACGCTACTCTGCAGCAGCCTATTTCACAGCTTTTCCACATATGACATCACATCACTTTCTGTCTCTCCCAATTCTGTGCGGCCGTCCCTCTCTACGCCCACCCCCACCCCCCCACCCCACCCCACGCGTGTTCCCCTCATCCGCATCCGGCGGCTGCCATTAAGCCGGCTCAAGCCCCGGCCCGGCCCGCGTTCTCTCTGACACCCTCTAATTGAGGATTGAGTGTAAAGTTAGGAAACAGAGGCGGAGTTCGGCTCTGCACAGGGGACCGATTATGTGCTCCAGCAACTCTCCCCCCGCCCCCCCACGCCAAATTCATTTCCCCCTCCTGCAGCCGCTCCCCCGCTCTCAATAGAACGTGAAATGGATTCCGTTTTAATACCGCGCGACTAATAATAAAAAAGTTTATCATAATAAAATCAGCCAGAAGGTGAGGGAATAATACCACTCTTCAGTGCCAGTGATGTAAAGAATGCATATCTGGAATCGGTGCATTCCACATCGCTACGTACGCCAATGAGCATCTTATGTAAAGCTATTTTCCATTTGAAAGGTTCGGCCAGATACCACGTAAACAATGAGGATAGGACAGGGTGGGGAGAAAAAAAAAATCACAAAAAAAATTCATAAAAACTTTTCAAAAAGGTACAAGCGCAGGAAATATAAAAACGCACGGTGGAGGCACCCCCGACCCCGGCAACAAAGATAAACACGTCCCAGTTTACCGTCCCGTCTGAAGCCATGGCGATACTTCAGAAAGTGAGAGAAGGGACTTTTTAAAAAGGGACCTCCCACGTGACTCTGCAGGGACCCACTCAAAGCGCAGCCTGAGTCCTACAGCACAGTCAGCGCTGCTTTAAGCCTAGCCTGTGTCACAGGCTGACTGCAACACCACGACACAGCGCACTACAGCCAAGAATCTGCCAGAAAAATTAAAACAGGCAGGGGGGTAATAATATACGCTTAAACAGTGAACATTATAACTGAACTGAACCCATATGAGCATATTGTTTACATTAAAAAAATATATATATATATATTTTTAAATCAGAGTTGATGGTGAAACATATCATAGGCTATCTTCAAAATGGAATCGCTTTCCCTTTTGTGTTATTCTAAGCATGGCTAGCTCCACCCTCGTATCCATCCACCCCTGGCCAGTGGGAGGACAGCTCAACTCCACCGCCCGTAAGCCTGATTTATACTTGTATAATATGTAGCATGACAAGTGTCGTGTGATTAAAAGGTTCTTGTATCTACGGTAACGAGACGCCACCTGAACATGTGAAAACATGGTGGCGCCAGGTGAAGCTACTGAGAAACGGCCCTAGAAGCGGAAGAGATTTAAAAACTATTTTTATAAAAAATGTCGTGAATGGAAAAAAGAAGGTGGTCCTTCAGTCGCCAAAATAGGGAAAAATGCGAATATGTTGTAGTTAAGCATTACATGCTGGATGAAGACAGGCATTTCAACTATTTTAGGAGGTCAGCTAACTGGTGCAATGACTTAATTAACCGCACCCGTCCCTACATCGTACTAGCAGGGCTAGTTTGGGTCAGACCACAACGCTTAGGCGGGTTTGGTCCTCATTTCTAGCCTAAAGCAGACCTCTAATTCCAAACAGATACTACACATTTAACACAAAACACATTACCTGACCCAGAACACCAAACACTACACCCTCCATGCAGCGCGCTTACTACACCCTTAATGAACTTTATTTACAGTTTTGGAAACCTCTGCTGCTCTTATGAAATCTGGCTCATTAAAACAGGAGGACGAGGAGGAACGAGAAGAGGAGGAGCAGTTCTGTAAGCAGCTTTCAGATGTTTCGGGGGTAGATGACTAATCCCCTGTCACTTTCAGGAGCCCAGCTCCTCGGGGAGCATCTCTGGGAGTCTCTCTCCTCCCTCCCCCTCTCTCTCTCCCCTCAGGCTGCTTTCTCTTAATATGGTATCAGAGTTTCAACAGGCAGAAACAAACTCCGGCTGTCCCTGGGCACCCGTTTGTCACACTTCAAAAAAAAAAAAGAAGCAGAACCCCCCAAAGTGACAAATAAACTTCTCCAGTGTCAGCTTTCACTTTTAAAACTAAATCACAGGAGGAAGTGGAGGAGCGGGGGGCGGGGCTGTGGAGGAGGGGGCCGTACCTGAGGGATGATGGACATCTTCTGCCGGAGGTCGTGCAGGCCGATCTCGGAGGTCAGGACGCCGTCGATGAAGATCCTGCCCTCGGGTTCGGCCAGGCGGAAGAGGGCGGAGATGAGGGAGCTCTTACCGGCGCCAGTCCTTCCCACAATGCCCACCTGCCCAATGCAAAACGCAGCGTTTAGCTCCTCCCCCTCCACGGGCCTTTTCCAGCTGTCTCCAGCTGTGCTCACTTCTGCACACAGCACCACTCTCCGGTTCTTATTGCTTTTATCTTTCACCCATTTTTTTCAATGTTCCTTTGCCCGGTTTAATGCCTGGTTGTCACCACTAGAGGGCGGTCAGGCGGAAAGGGCACACATGCGCTGGCACAAGCCGCTCCCGCTCCACTCTGCAGCCCGCAGCTGAGCACACGCAGTCACTGCGCAGGCGGACTGCGCAGCTGCCGCAGCTCGGAGAGAGCGCGGGCGTCTCCAACCCACCAGCACATCAGCATCGAGTGCGCATTCAGGGCTGTGATGTCATCGACGGCAGCACCGTCACCGCGGTAACAGGACATGACGCTTCACTGCTCCAAAAGCCCTACAGAGCTTGTGAAACGGCATAGCCTGTCAGTGCAGCCTGCGCTGGTGTGGGTTAGCCTTTCTGACAGGGTCTCCTGAAGGACTGCTCGCTCAATGCAGGAGACAGATGTGCTGCTGAATGCTAATGTCCATGAGCTGTGTGTGTGATCTGTACAGAGCAGCAGGATGACAGCAGCAGGCCCAGCTCCTCCTCACACAAACCCATAAAGGCTGTTTGCTGCCTCCCCTCTCAGTGGCCCCAGGAACTGCATGCAGTTAAGTGAGGGTTTACATGCGTGTCTGTGTATACGTGTACTTGAGAGTGCAAGTGTGTGTGTTTGAAGTCAAAGAACGGTGTTTGCAGAGCAGCATGCATGAGTATGTGTGTGGGGTGTATAATGTTCATGCATGAGCGTGTGTGTGTGTGTGTGTATGCGCGTGTGTGTGTGTGCGCTCCAGTCCGTGCGCGCGCGTGTATGCGCGTTCGCTCTTCCTATAGGCTGCCGGAGTCAGGGCCTCTCCCCTTTATCAGCTCATCCATTGTGAAATCAGCGGCGGTGGCGGCCCGTGTCTGAGCGCTGCGCCGCGGCTCAATCGCTAGCCAGCATCTCCCCCTGCTCACCCAATATCCACCCTGCCCGCGCTCCCCCACACACGCCGCCACACTCCACCAGTCTTAATTACACCCTATGCATTCCATGAATCGCCAATTACGCACCTCCACAGGAAGCAACGGCACAATGCGGCAGCATTAATAATACATTTTCCTATTAATTTTCAAAATAACGCCTGACAAAAGACACGCCACACCTGCCGTACGTATAGGGAAATAAGCAGAGGGATGAGCGAAATAGGGTGTACTGTATACTCAGTGGGTACTGCTGATTGTTGGGTAGGGCTCAGAATATGGATTCATTTATCTATTGACAAAGGAGAAAATACAGAGTGTAATATATAGTGTAAATACTACACTAGTTCTTAGATACAGAGCGAGAGCTTCATTTGGTTAGCAAGGCCACCCATTTGAAAGCTGTTAAATCTATGAATTTCCAGGACAAGTCAATGAGCTCGAAACCTGCAGCGACATTTTAAATTCTGAATTCCTGTGAGAGAGGGATTACAGGGATACAGACTGTAACTGTCACTATCATACAGACCGTCACAGTAACTTATCATACAGACTCTAAGTGTTACTCATCATACAGACTGTAACTGCCACTATCATACAGACCGTCACAGTAACTTATCATACAGACTCTAAGTGTTACTCATCATACAGACTGTAACTGTCATTATCATACAGACCGTCGCAGTAACTCATCGTACAGACTCTAAGTGTCAGTCATGACGATGGGCAGCGGTACTGGACTTACCTTCTCTTTGGGTCGGAACACAGCCTTCATGTTCTTGAGGACCACGGGCCCGTCGGCGCTGTAGGCGAAGCTGACCCGATCGAAGGTGACGCAGCCCTGGCTGGGCCACTCCGGAGGGGGCCGCTTCTCAGTCTCCCAGGGGGCCTCGTTCTCCAGCTCTGTGTACTCCACCACCCTCTCCACTGACGTCATCTGTGGGGTCCGCAACAGGAGCTCAGGAGGGTGAGGGTGTGTGTGTGTGTGTGTGTGTGTGCGTGTGTGTGTGTGTGTGTGTGTGTGTGTGCGTGTGCGCGTGTGTGTGTGTGTGTGTGTCTGTGTGAGTGTGCATGCGTCAGTAAAAGTCTAGCTTTGTAAATGGCTCAGACCCAAAGATGAATAAGTCTGGAAATGTTTTTGTTGTACAGAATATTAATATCAATGGAAATATTCTTAAACCACCAGACAATCAAATCCCTTAAATTTTAATCTCTGAAATTTAAAATAAAGCACACTCAAGGTTTTTAGGGTGCGTGGGAACCCCTCTCTTACCATGTTCTCCACCTCGGTGCTCTGTCGGACCCCCCACTGAAACATCCCCATGAGAGTGACAGCATAGGACAGCGCCAGACCCACTGAGCCCGCCTCCAAATCTGTCACACAGGAAACACACACAACAGCATCTCAGACAAGGGAACCAGACAAACATCAAAACTGCAACACATAAACTACACACATCAGCACTGTAACACATAAACTACACACATCTGCACTGTAACATAAACTGCACACATCAGCACTGTAACACATAAACTACACACATCTGCACTGTAACACGTAAACTACACACATCAGCACTGTAACACATAAACTACACACATCTGCACTGTAACAAACTACACACATCAGCACTGTAACACATAAACTACACACATCTGCACTGTAACACATAAACTACACACATCAGCACTGTAACACATAAACTACACACATCTGCACTGTAACATAAACTACACACATCAGCACTGTAACACATAAACTACACACATCTGCACTGTAACACATAAACTACACACATCAGCACTGTAAAAACTACGTATGTCAGCACTGTAACACAAGACATGTACATCAACACTGTTGCAACTGGGCATGTCAGAGCCGCGTGGCCCTCCCTGTCTCCTCTCTCACCGTTTCGCAGCAGCAGACAGCCGAAGGAGGTGATGGTGACGAAGACGGCGCAGATAGCGTCCAGACGAACCGCCAGCCAGCGGGACGAGGTGAGGAACAAAAACCAGGCCTCTGAAAGATAGTACAGCTTCTGATCACAATGTGCTTCAATCACCAACTGCCATTAAGCAACCTGTAACCACACTGTACCCACTGTTACAGCCCTGTAAACACGCTGTAACTCTGCTGCACCCACCCTGTTACAGCCCTGTATCCACCCTGTTACAGCCCTGCACCCACCCTGTTACAGCCCTGAATCCACCCTGTTACAGTCCTGAATCCACCCTGTTACAGCCCTGAATACACCCTGTTACAGCCCTGAATCCACCCTGTTACAGTCCTGAATCCACCCTGTTACAGTCCTGAATCCACCCTGTTACAGCCCTGAACCCACCCTGTTACAGCCCTGAATCCACCCTGTTACAGCCTTGAATCCACCCCGTTACAGTCCTGTATCCACCCTGTTACAGTCCTGAATCCACCCTGTTACAGCCCTGAATCCACCCTGTTACAGCCCTGAATCCACCCTGTTACAGCCTTGAATCCACACTGTTACAGTCCTGTATCAACCCTGTTACAGTCCTGAATCCACCCTGTTACAGTCCTGTATCCACCCTGTTACAGTCCTGAATCCACTCTATAACAGCCCTGTACCACCATGTAACTATCCAATTACAATTACCCTTTAGGCTTATATCCAAACACGTGTAACGCATAGCATTTCACTATCACAAGCACTCTTCATGTTACTTCAGATATGTTTCTGCTTTCGTCAAGACTACTATGAGAGGCAGAACGGTCAGGGGACAGAGAGGGTAACCAGAGGGATGCAGGTTCAGATCCCAGGTGGGGCACTGCTGTTGTGTCCAGGAGCAAGACGTTTGACCTGAGTCGCTTGAACCGAACATGCAGATGTATGAATGTGAAAGGTACTGAATGCAGCCCAGTTTAGACCCAAGATTCACCACACAACGAGCTGCAACCGGAAACTCCATGCAACGCTATAAAACGTGGTTCAAATCTTTGGTCTGAACTGGGTTTTAGTGACCGTGCCGAATCAGTAATCAGGTGAATAAGGCGGGGGTTGCCACCGGATACAGAGCAGAATTCTGTGACCTTGGGACTGACATTATAGTAACTTTGCATGTCCTCCGGTGAAAAATCTCCCCGATTCGTTCCACATCAAAAAAACTCAACTTTGCTAATGGGAAAGATTTAAGGCGTGTCATAACATTCCCCCTGAACCAGAAATATAATGTGATACAGGACAGGGCAAATTCACACCAGCAGAGAAATTTTATTTATTTATTTATTTAAAAGACTGACCCGAATGCAAATCTTGGTGTGCGTCGAACGATTCCTGAAACCTCTGCTCTGCTCTGAAGGCTCGGATCGTCCAGAGTCCCTGGAGAGACGAGGACAGGTGGGAGAAGACGGGACTTCGAGCTGCAGAGACACACAGAAATAAAAACACACAGTTTAGTGCTTTATGTGAGACCACAGGTAAACACAGGTAATAAAACGTCCCACATTATTTTAGGTTAGGAATACCCTTAAATCAACTTTATGTCTACTCAACATAATAATTTTCTTAATTAATTAATCGCTACCTCAAAACACCTTTTCCATGTATACGGTGGCTCCTCCAGCTTGAGAGGCTGTACACACACACACACACTCACACTCACTCGCACACATACACACACATGCACACACAGACACACGCACTCTGTGAACCTACTGGTGGCCTCTAAGCGCTTGATGTCTCGGGAGGTCTGCAGGAAGTAGCGCCGCAGGAAGAGGAAGGCGATGAGCAGGGGAAGGACAGGGATCAGGATCCAAGGGATGACTGCGGTCGCCACGGCGATCACACCCAAGATCTGCAGGAACACCTGTTGGGGAGGGAGAGGTCAGAATGGGGTCCTACACACACCTGTGCTGTCAGATCACACACTTCACAGGTCATTGCATGGCCCCAGCCACCAAGAAAAACCAAAGACCAGTAAAACCCAGACAGTAGGCGATAACACAAGTGTAGACCATTAATAACACAATTCTCCACCGTCACTCTTTTCTGCCGTCCCTTTAACTCTGTCACAGGCACTGTGCCCACGCTAAGACAAGGACTGCAGAGGGAAAAACCTTCTGAGAGCCACATGGACCGAATGGCAGCATGCTCACAATGAAGAGTTTGGGCATTCAGAAGATGCTTTTAGAGACGTGACCCACACAAGGTCAGTGTGACATTGAGAACAGCGCCAGGAGCACACAGACAGCCCTCGGCTGGCTCCTGATCTGACACACACAGCCCCAAACAGTGCGACTGCTTATCAGGGGTACGTCCTGTCAGAGAGCGGTGGGGGGAAACCGCACAGCAAGAGTTCAGGGGTGATTTGTACTGAAAAGAGGGTTGTTATATGTGTACGTGTGTGCGTGTGTGTGTGTGTGTGTGTATGTGGTGTGTTTCTGTGGTGGGTGCGCATGAGACAGAGAGTGGGAGCGTGTGTGTGTGTGTGTGTATGTGTGAGAGAGAGAGAGTGTGTGTGTGTGTTTCACAATGTGGTGGTCTCTCTCTCGCTCTCTGTTTCTCTCTCTTTCTCTCTTTCTATCTCTCTCTCTCTCTCTGTCTCTCTCTCTCTCTCTAGCAGCAGCCCTGGCTCTCAGGATGGGGCCTTTGTGGGGCCTTTGTGGACCATGAAAAGGTGAGAGAAGTCACTTATTCTGACTCAGTCAAGCTGCTGATTCCAGCCCTCTGTCGTTTAAAAGAAACAGAAGAGAAAGGGCTTTGAAATGCACTCA
Organism: Anguilla anguilla; assembly: GCF_013347855.1. NCBI lineage: Eukaryota > Metazoa > Chordata > Actinopteri > Anguilliformes > Anguillidae > Anguilla > Anguilla anguilla. Next base: position 17,418,163 of record NC_049215.1, read on the forward strand.
TTCTCTCAGCTTTCCCTCTGTCCTGTAAATGTCCCTCTACACAGCCCAGCACGGCTCTCCATAGGAAACAGCACAATAGCATACAAAAGCACACACACACACAGACACACACACACACATACAGACACACGCATACAGACACACACACTCACACACTAACTCACTCACACACACACACACTCTCTCACACACCAACACACACACACACTGTTACACACACACAGACACACACTAACTCACACACATTCAAACTGACGCTCACACACACACTAACTCTCTCTCTCACACACACACACACACACATACACCACACACACACACACACACACACACACACACACACACACACACACATACACCACACACACACACACAAACACAGACCACATACGCTCACACACACACACACTCACACCACAAAATGTGATGTTCTCTTCTGACTCAAGTATCGACCAGCAGATTGGGATATTATCCTCCAGGAGATTTTCACAGAGAAAACGAACACGGCCTTCAACCCAAGCACAGCGTATGGCACTGTGATGGGTGAGGAAATGACAAGACGCACAGGAAATGCTGAAGGCCGACCACCTTTTATTCAATCCTTTACAGCGAGGAGCGCAAACAACACAAAAATAACCGATCTGAAAAGACAAAAGGTGCAGCTTCCAGACAGGACAACAGAGAGAGGCCTAAAGGTTTGCCACTCAAGGTCATGAGACGTCTGTCCTGCCACAGCTGGTTCTCATTCCCCAGGCCTTTACACAGCCCATCGGTTAGCCAATGGAGAGCAGCCGTGCTGACGGGCAGCTGGCTGTGACTGGGGCCGGCCCTGTCCGTGGTCCTGAAGCAGCGCCGGCCCCCACAACCCGTATATCCAAACACGTAAACTACCACCCAGATAAGCACCTATCCAAATACACCCTTATATACAAATACACCCGTACGCACAAACATAACCTTATAATACCTAAATACTCTCTTCCTTCCAAAAGTTCCCATATATCCAAATATATCCTCATACTCAAACTCACACTTCAAAGCAAGCATGTCTGCATATCTTATCTTAAAGGCCTCTGCCTCCTGCCCTGCTCACTATAAAGTCAGCAGCAGCCCAGGGTTTACAGGTCACCTTCCCACAGGAGCCAAACACACACACACACACACACCCACACAGGCACAGACACACACACACACACCCACTCAGGCACAGACATACAGACCACATACACACACACACAGACTACACGCACACACACTCTCTCTCTCTATCTCTCTCACACACACACAGACACAGACACATACACACACACAGACTACACGCACAAACACTCTCTCTCTGTATCTCTCTCACACACACACAGACACAGACCACATACACACACACACAGACTACACGCACACACACTCTCTCTCTCACACAGACACAGACACACACACACACACGGTGAAGTGACCTGCTCCATCTCCATTCCACCCGTCCTCTCCACAGCAGTCCTACAGGCCCAGAGGAGGCTGAGCCTGCCCCTCAGTACCGCTCCTCCACAGCCTGGCCAGAGACGCCCCTCACCTGGATAAAGTCCACGAACGTCCAGGGCAGCTGGGAGTCCAGGTGGCCGATGTCCTTGGTGAACCTGTTGAGGATTCTCCCTGGAAAGAGAGAGACAGAGAGAGTGAGTGAATTTCTAATTTCTCTTCCTTGCAACTGACAGGAATAAGCAGCTCTAATGAGCTCACGCAAGTGACAGAGAAGAGGGGGGAGGGGCTTATGATTCACAGTGGCCCAGAGCAGCATTTCCCCACAGTTACTCACTGAATTACTCACGCAGCAGATAAATCAATCCTAAGCTCATCTCAACCGCCACCAATGAGGCACATTGATGCAGAAGTTCAGCTTTCTATTCTCATAGCCCCCCCCCCCCCCTTCTCACACGCGGGCTTTACCCAAGCCCAAACCAGAGCCAGAGACAGCCCAGAGGACTCCCCAGCCTGTCCAATGAAAATAAACTGAGTTACAGGGCCAGTCTGGTCTATAGCCCTCTGTCAGGGCATAAAATCAGTGAGGGGGGCAGATGGGATTAATGCCACTGACCCCCTAACATTGGTCATCACAGAGAAGCACCTGAACATCATCTCCACTAGTCAAGGACAGGAGAATGGAGAGGAATGGGGGGAGCAGAGAAGTAAGGGAAGGATGGAGGGAGAGAGGGAGGGAGTAAATCGGAGGCATCCTGATTATACACAGGTAAAGATAACACCTATCTGGGTTTGACTGACGGATGCTTCGGTCGCCCATGTCTGCCTTGCATATTCACATGACCCCTTGTGGTTCCTAAATTAGAGCACGGCCGCACATCTCATTCAGCCAATGAGCAAGCAAGCCTGTTAACAACCTGAGCCCGTTCTGGGCCAATCCAGAGAGGATGGATCACAAGAGCAAACTTACCTGAGCTCATCTGTGCAGGTGCACTCACATCTGCACAGTGGATTTGAACAGAAAGTTTTACTTAGTAAATAAGCTCCACCAAAGCTATTTCCTGCACCACGATAGGCTCTGCTTTCTCAGCTCCCTGCCTACTGGTTGACACGTGGGGGCGTGGCCTCATGAGGGGGGCACTTAACCAAAGTAGAGAGATGGCCTTCTGTCTTTCTGAGGGTACCTAAACCATGAAAACATCAACGAGCTCAGAGACACAAGCTGACATGCTCAGCAATGTCCAAACAGCCACCCAAGTGTGGAGAGGCACACCACATTAACAACCTCCTCACAGCTGCTAAAGATGAATCGCCTCCCATCGCAAACCCCAGATCTGACGGGAGTTAAGGTCCCGCCCCCACGGGCGGATGATTCAGTACGGCGCCGGACCAGCGATCAATCACCGCGCGCAAAGCAAACAGCGCCGCACGCAGGCCTCCAATCAGCAGCCGCGGTCTGCTAATGAGCGCTGCGATAGCACAGGCCGTATCAGAGAAACAGCGCACAGCCCAGAGCCAACACAGGAGACAAAGGAGCCGGGCACAGCCAGGGCCAACTGCCACTCACCTGCAGAGCAGCCATACCGCGCTGCTCACAGGACCTGCCCGAAAACCACACACTTACAAACCCACACGCACGCATGCACACACACACACACACACACACACCCTCCTGAGTGATACAAACCCACACACGCACACATGCACACACGGGCACACTGAACAACACACATGAATATACGTGGCTGTGTAAATGTGGAAGAACATACAGAGAACATAACCAGAACATTGATGGAATAACTGAGACAGGCCCATGGTTGAATGTGGGAATGACAGACAGAGCAGGCCTACCTCCTCTAAGTAGGCCTTGCCCAAGGCAAGACTAACCTAGAACCATTAACAACAACCTTTAGCAATCACATGGAAGACATTCTCAATAGAGGTGAAATTATTTTTGTTTTAAAATCAGCAGTCTGTATGAACTTTACTGGGGCCTAAAGGTTACAGTACTCCAGATAAAGCGCCTGACCCAGGACTGGGGCTGGGTCTATTCTGCTGTGTCTGATTACACAGCTGCACACAGCGGCTCCGCTCCGCCAGAGACTTCCACAAACAAACCGCTGCTCTTCAGCTCCCCGAGCGCGGCTTCGGTAAGCGCTAACGGCTCCTCCCCGCACGCCGCGCCCCACGCCCCGCGCCCCGCGCGGTGGCTCTCCGCTCTGAAGGGCCCGCCGTGGCGTTTGGCTCCAGTAACTGGGCCAGGCCGCACAATGGCCACTGACAGCCGCACAACAGCCACCCGACAGCGCCAGGCCTCGGGTTCCACCGCCCGCTGCATTATTAAACACGCGGGAGCTCCTTCCTTTCACGCACAAAAAAACACCCAAAAAATGAAACGCACAAAGGGTCAAACCCTGGAAGTGATCTTATTGCTGAGAACCGAATAGCAGCTGCTCTCTAAACCAGGGGTGTCAAACTCCAGTCCTGCATGGCAGTGGTATCCGCAGGTATTTGTGGTTTCGTTTCAAACAGCAGCCACTTAAGATGTGTGGACTCACCGATGGCTTTAATTAATCACTTGTGCTGAAATTCACCAAAAACCAGCAGACACTGCAGCCCTCCTGGACTGGACACACCAGCTCTACATGTTACAGATACCCCTGTGTGCAACATCGTCAAATCTGTTCACCCTTCAATCATTTACACTAAACGCCTCAGACGTCCTGCCAACACCTCCACAAGTCATGCTCATCCCTCGTGTTCATCAATAATTTGACCCTTGGTTCACAGTCAGAAGTTCTGAATGCTGAATGCTTAAACTGAATGCTTATCATAGGTCCTTAGGCCTGTCCTGGGTCAGAAACTTCAAAAGGCCAGGGACTGAAGGCCTGGACCTGAAAAGTATGTATCTCTCCCACAGAAACATGAGGCGAGATTTAAAGTTACACTTTTATGAATACAAATAGGCCCTTTTATTTTTTTGGACTGTGCAGGCCTGTCCTCTTAGAAGCCTCACTGAATCAGTCAACTGGCCCGCACACCTGTAATATTCAAATGCACCATAGCTGCTAATTGATTTGATTGAGCCAGTGCTCCATTTCAATGACTATACAGGCCAGAGGACGACCACACTATCCAGGCATGGCCATTTACACTGGGGTTAAACTCTTATTTCAGTGTCCTCAACTCAACAGGTCTGACTGAATACCAGCAGGCACTCAGCTGCCTGACTGGCACACAGCCCACAGTAAGACACAACTGGTAATATCTGCTTCTGTCTACCTAAGCCCAGCACAGACTAACACAGAGGGAGTAAATGGGCCGTGCTTATTTAAACAGCCTGCACTGCTGCAGCCAGGCGCATTGTGTCGCTCGCTGAGCGCTGATAACAGAGGCCGGGGGGTATGGGGCCCGCGGTGCGTTTGCTCTGGTCTGACACCGCGCCTCCCGGCCCGCTCGGCCCTGTTCAAACAGCCGCACGGCCCACTAAGCTAATGGAGCAATCAGAGGCGTCAGATTTCACACAGGCGGGACGAACCCGCCTCTGTTTACCCAGCCACCCAAACGCAAACGCGGCGCCCAGTCCGGCGTCTACGGCAAACAGCCACGCGCTCCAGAGGCCTGTTTGCTTTACTGTTCAAGCTCACGAAAAAGAACTCTGCCTCTGCAAATACCCGCCCCCCCGCCCGCCCCCCCAGGGCCCCCAATCTGCAGTACATTTTATTAGTCACTTTAAGCCCCCTCTGGGACTGCGGATGACCTTATATGCACATAAAGGCCTGTGGGGGGACTCCAGGTACAAAGTTAGGAAACTGGAGGCGGTAAATAATGAGGTTGCTAGTTTGAATCCCAAAAGGACAACCGCAGGGTGAGGTTCTTAACCTCAGGACCTTCAGTAAAAATCTAGCTTTGCTTATTCAAACTGCCCAGGATCACTAAATTATCCAAAAAGAAATTGCAATGAAATCCTGAATACAGGTGGGTAATGCATCGCAAAAGAATCTTTAACTTTCCATTGAAGGGCTCATAACTGCACTGAGCAGCGCATATGCCTCCTTCCTTTAATGAAACAGGACTAACAAACGTCCTCTACTAAAAAGAAGACGGTTTACAAAGTGGATCACCCTGGCTCGCTCCCAGCAACACATCATAATTCTATTATTTTGATGCAGCTGGATGAGACCGGTGAAAATTAAAATGGACCCTGTTTAACAATAATGAATATTCACACCTTGCAAGTACAGCTACTTTGCTGTAAGACGGGAGCATAACACATTCAGGAGGAACCAATTCATTAGGCTGATCAAATTCCAGCTTCAAAATCTTCGCAGTATGTGCCCTCTAGTGGAGAAAATAAAGTAGCAGTTCAAAGAGGAATTCAACTCAGTACCTGAACTTTTCCTGTTATAGCATTATATTTATATGGCAGATGCTAGCGACATACAATAAGTGCACACCGAAGGTCATTGGACAACTACAAAACACAGGTCTGATAAGGTACAATACTCATTACGTAACAGTCATTCATAGCTATGAACACAATAAGTCCAGTTCACACAGGAAGCATAGACTCGGTCAGGAAGTTAGGGTAATTCAAACTAGGAGGCATAACAACGAGCTAGAACATCAAGCGCAATGTAAGTGCTGGATGGAGATACAAGTGTAACATTAAAGTGCTACAGAAACAAGGATAGAAGGACAGAAGTGATGAAAGTGATCCTAGAATGGGAGTGCCTTGCAGAGAGGTGATAGTTAGTCCAGGTATAGTCTGAAGAGATGCGTTTTCAGACCACGGCGGAAGATGGGCAACGACTGTTCCACCACTGGGGAGCTAGGGTGGATAGGGACGAGCAGAACGAGAGCCATTCACCCGGATGGCCGGGAGTGCTAGTTATAATAATTGTTATGAGCAGTTATTAGCATAACAATTATGATTAGCATTTTCACATGTACATTTCAAATGTACAATTATATTTTCAACCCTCATACAAGAATCAGGCCGTCGCAACACCAAAATTTTCTTTAAAACCTGGACTGGCCCTAACAACAGTGTATCAGGAGTGTCCTTTTCCCATCCTGTGTAAGGAGCAGTATCAGTATGATGAGGTCAGTAGTACACAGTACGCAGTACACAGTGTGTGAGGACCTGTATGCTCTCAGAAGTACAGACTGCAGAGCAGCAGACGGCGGAGCGTCAGTGGTGGTGGTCTGTGCCACGTGTGGCTCACCGATGGGGTTGACGTCGAAGAAGCGGATGGGCGTGCGCAGGATGGACTGGAACATGCGGTTGTGCAGCGACTGCGCAGACCTCACCAGCACGTTGAAGAACAGCAGGCTGCGCAGGAAGCCGAAGATGATGGTGGCCACCGTCAGCCCTGAGGAGTGCAACACACACAGACCAATCACACAAAGCCTTTTACACTACCACACAAGCGTCAGACCAATCAAATGAAACATTTAAACCATCACACGCACATCAGACCAATCAAACAAAGCCTTTTAAACTAGCAGACAAACACACAGCAGTCACAACCCATCTACAATCTAATTTCAAACAGAAAGAACAGACAACAGGGACACAAAACAACATCCTAATACTGACAAAATAAACACTATTTACAATTTATTCATAAACAAAGATTAACAGAACGCATGAGAGAGAGAGAGAGAGAGAGAGAGAGAGGCCTGTTTCTTTGTGTTTTCAGACAAAAGAAGTTGGAAATGAACTTGGAAATGGCAAGATAAAAGGTCAGGGAGACTATAAATATTACTTCCTAGTGAGCTCTGCTCTCTCCTGTCCTCCCAAGCGTACTTTCTAGAAGGTTCTCAGCTCTGGCAAGGACGGTGACTCACCTCCGTAGACCCCCAGGTAGAGGCTGAGGTCCAGCTGTTGGGTCTGATTGAGTCCGTTGGACTGGGCAGTGGTTGCCGTGACATTGAGCTTCTCCTGCATTGATGACCTGTCAATCACACAGAGGAGGAATCAAAGCCGCTAAGACACAGGAAGAACACACAGAACAGACAATCAGAGGGCTGCGGCCATGAGTGCAAAAGCCCACAGCGAGGCCTTCTCTCATAAAGCGTCCTTTAGTGGCATGTAGACAGACAGCCATTTTCACGGCTAATACACTTCCATACAGACGTATGCTGAATGAGAGATCCTTCATTTTGAGTGCCCTGTTTTGTTGATGAGGGATTCTCAGCTCCTGTAAAGTGCCAGTGTCTAAAGTCTGAACCTCTTATTTATTATTTATTTTAAACCCTACTGAATTCAACCCCTCTAGTCAATGAACACAATACATACTGAGCACTTTATCTATCCCTGTGTGTGTGCGCGAGTGCAAGTGTGTGTGTGTGTGTGTGCGTGCATAAATGCAATACGGTTACATACGCACCCTCAACATAAGTGTAAGGTTTCGTATATATAATAATATTGCAATTGGGAGTGCGTAATATAGACATTCTAGGCCGATATAATTAAGTTACATTTGCCTGGCCTCGTGGTCCAATGATAATACTGATTTACCTCATAGCACAAAGGCAAGCCAAAACCAAGTTTCCACATTCAAGGAAGGAGATGAACAGGTGTCATTTACACTCTGTGACTCGGCCAATGTGTCCTCTCTCTGGCATGTGTATACTGCATCGCTTTTATGGACCATCATATTAGCCGTCATTGTAGCATCAGGCCAATGGCAGTAAGCTCAATTTAGGCTCATATTGGCCAGATACAAACATGACCCTGACATTACCACCCACCCCTAATATCAATACATACAGCAGGGTTATTGTCCTCCACAGTGTTAGCAGTATGACTTGTTTATAAAGCTGGGAGTACATGGGGATGATCATGTGACACTAATGGAGTTTGAGTACATGGGGATGATCAAGTGACACTAATGTAGTTTGAGTACATGGGGATGATCATGTGACACTAATGGAGTTTGAGTACATGGGGATGATCAAGTGACACTAATGTAGTTTGAGTACATGGGGATGATCAAGTGACACTAATGGAGTTTGAGTACATGGGGATGATCAAGTGACACTAATGGAGTTTGAGTACATGGGGATGATCAAGTGACACTAATGTAGTTTGAGTACATGGGGATGATCATGTGACACTAATGGAGTTTGAGTACATGGGGATGATCATGTGACACTAATGTAGTTTGAGTACATGGGGATGATCAAGTGACACTAATGGAGTTTGAGTACATGGGGATGATCATGTGACACTAATGGAGTTTGAGTACATGGGGATGATCATGTGACACTAATGGAGTTTGAGTACATGGGGATGGAGTACATTGAGTACATAGGGATGATCATGTGACTCTAATGCTTCTGTTTCTCACCAGTAAGCCAGCCACCAGTCCTGCAGGATGTATGACACCTGAAAAGAAAATAGAATAAAAAAATGAAGATGAGAGACCTGTCCCTGCACACACCCACGCTAACGCACACACCCAGGCTAACGCACACACCCAGGCTAACGCACACACGCTAACGCACACACCCAGGCTAACGCACACACGCTAACGCACACATGCGCTCGGGAACGCGTCTCACTTGAGCAAACAGGTTGAGGACGACGAGCAGGAGCAGGAACAGGGTGTTGGCCCCGGCTCTCAAAAACTTCAGATACAGGCTGAGTCTGATCTTCCCCTCGGAGCGCGTTTCCTCGGCGATGGACTGGACCTGCTCCGCCTGCAGAACCACAAAATCACACCCCGTCACTCTCTGTGAACTTCCGACAACCCTGTGACCTGCCTCACCCGCACAGAGACACAACCCCGCCCCATCACCTCGCATCGACCAAACCCAAAAATAGAGCCAAAGTTGGTACATCCATAAATCAGCCACTAATAGGATAGTCATTTGCTTAAAAAGAATTGAATATGACACTCATAATTATATAGAGAACTCTGGACAGTGGGAGATGTTTTAAGAACATAGCAACACATTTATAGATGTACAGAAAGTTTGTTTTAACAGAAACCAGCTGCTGCCCTCCTGTGGATGCTATGTATCATTACTTCCCCATGTTAACCTATAATCAGCACTTCAACACCCCTTTCACACACAAAACCCAGGGTTGACACAGAGTATACTGAACATGGGTTCAATCTGTGTTGAACCCACTGACATCACACAATGTACCCACTGTTCACACAAGGCCCGAGTCTGCTAGTTTACTTAAGTACACATTCCGGTTTCTCCTGCTAATACAGCCATGGGGGGCGACATAGCTCAGGAGGTAGGACCGATTGTCTGGCAGTCGGAGGGTTGCCGGTTCAAACCCCGCCCTGGGCATGTCGAAGTGTCCTTGAGCAAGACACCTAACCCCCAACCTCTAACTGCTCTGGCGAATGAGAGGCATCAATTGTAAAGCGCTTTGGATAAAAGCGCTATATAAATGCAGTCCATTTACCATTTACCATGATGCTGGCTCAACTCTGTACTCTAACTCCTGAATCGACAGTCCAGTGATCTGCTTCAAATTTTGAGAATGCTTTGGAAAAACTGTCACAAAACATTTTAAGTAACATATTATTGACTATTTCATTTCCAGTTACATATTTACCGGTGACAGCTGCGCAATTACATGTGAATATACACTTACATGAATGCGGTTTCCGGCATTTATGTAAAAGTTTCAGAGTGTTGTTTGTGCATGAGTACAGCTGTAAGACTTGGAGCACCGATTCAGGAAATTTGGGCCGGTTAAACACAGGAGGAGACCGAGGGTCGGTCAGGTGACCGCGCTGCGTAGAGGAACCCGTGCCTCCCCTCCCATACCCAAGCCGAGCAGCGCTGAACCCGTGTAAACCCCATCATGAGCAGGGTCACGAACCCGGGCCAGAATACGCCGCTGGTCCCTTTCACACCAACGACAAACACGGGCTTTACCCGGGTCACTGCTTCGGTGAGAAAGGGGCGTCACAGAACAACCTACAGAAGTAGCTTTGAGAGGAACACAGTCTCAGAGATTTATATAACAGTTAAACAGTGTTAAACTGTCAGGAAGTCCTGACAGGACAATGTACAGGAAGTGCTCCTGGTCTGGAACGCCGGGACAGGAAGTGAGGGGAGGCTGCGGCGGCGCCCCGTACCGGCAGTTGGTCGGCCCCGTCTTTGACGGACAGCAGGGAGGAGGACTGGGAGCGCATGGAGGTCTGGGAGAGGGTGCGGCTGCGCAGCTCCACCCCCTGCTGCTCCTCCTCCTCCTCGTGCTTCAGCAGGGAGGTGAAGTCCAGCCCAGAGCGCTGCAGTTCTGAGTACGTGCCCCTCGCCACCATGTGACCCTGCGGGGGGGGGGGGGAACAGGGGGGTCACGCTTACGACAGGTACCTGAGACTGAGACAGTGTGTGGGCACGTGTGTGCGTGTCAGTACATGTGTGTGTGTGTGTGTATGTGCATGTACGTGTGTGTGTGTGTGTGCGTGTTAGGCAGGAACTGAGAAGGGAACAGGAACTCAAACGACTACACAAATACGCAAACACACAATCCACCAAACACACACATGCACTTTCTCCAAAACAAAGCAAGTATGTGAACTGTGTGTATCAGATATACATGCATGAGAATCTTGTGTGTGCGTTAAGATAAAAATATGCACTCTTGCGTAGTAGCCGGAGCCTGCAAGTTCACATTCCTGTGCATCCTGATTCAAGCACAGCTGAACCCAGTTATGCAATTCACAATTATCTATTCTGACTAAAGAGAACATTTATTTATTAACGAATGTGAGTCACTGTGTTGCATCCGTATGTATGAACCTTCACTGGTATGTGGTACAGTGGGATATACTCATACTCATACTGTACATACAAAGGTATGTACAGACTACAGGTCGTCAGCGTATACCTCCTTCAGGACCAGGATCTGGTCGGCAGCCTTCAGGTACTGCAGCTGGTGGGTCACCAGGATACGCGGCTTCTTCCTCAGGAGCCCGCAGATGCACCTGGTGAGAAGCGACAGATGAGAAGCTCAAATAAGCTGCCAAAAGCGCACACGTGCTGCAGACCTCGAACCCGCGCCCGTAACCTCCCCGAACAGCACGGAGCAAAGCGCCACGCGAGGGGGACCCCGGAAGGGGAATCGGGAACATCCCGTCCACGCGGATGAACACAGCGATTACTGAACCCAGGCAGGAGCCCAGCGGCGGCTCGCAGGGACAGGGTCGAGGCAGGTCACAGGAGTAGTAATTACAGGGCAATTAAAAGTAAGCTCACGCCTAGCCGTGTGAGCTAATGCCAGAATGCACTGCCTCAAGCCCATTAGTGTGCGTGTCAGAGGGGAAGGCAGGTCACAGAATACGTGTTCACTTGTTACACGTGCTGCGGCTGGGATTAGGGGATCTGCTGGAGGAAAGCATGGCTGTTAGTCCAGTGTGCAGGGAGTGTCCATCCTGCAAGGCCAGCAGCGCCAGGCTCCGCTCCGGAGACCGTTTCCCTTACGGGAACGTCCCCGCCTGGCTCCTGGAAGTTCTGTGGCACGGTAAACGGAAAGGCTGCTGCCCTGAAACCCAAACACACACACACACACGCATGCACGCACACACACACACAGGCACAAGCACACACACACACACACACACACACATGCACACACAAACAAATATGCATGCATGTACCCACACACACGCACACACACACACACACACACGGACAAAGCTCACTGTGTACCAGCAAAATAAATAGCTGGTGGCAAACAGGTGAACAACCTCACAAACCAACCAAACTGGTCAGAACATCACAACACAACCAGCCAAAAATGTGCCATGAGTACATTCTAGTCAACAGCTAGCCAAAACAGCAACATAAAAAATATTTCAAACACAACAGCCAGCTAAAACAAGAAAACAAAAACTTAACACAACACTCAACACAAGAACCAATCAAAATGGCCACACAACAATGGACAACGTACCAGCCAACAGCCACAGGCCAACAAAAGCAACAGCTAGCCAAAACAACCACAGAAGAGCCACCGAAAAATTACAACACAATGGACAAATTCAACCCAACAACTGGCCCAAAGCAAAACACAATGACTAAGACAAACTACGAGACACAATCATATACTCCAAAACTCTAAATTTACATTACTGTCATGGAATTAGTCCTGCAGCAATTCATGTGCACTGAGGAAAGTGAGGACTACGAAACTGCTCTTACATAACTCCGCACAACCACACTGAAGTTCAGCCAGAACACCTCCTGGCCTGGTTTCCACGACTACCGGAGTAACATTGCAAGGGGATGATAAATCTTTCAAATAGGCTACTTTTTCCATTTGTTTTTTCAGAACTCCATGACTTCAGGCTCCTGCTTGGCCTAATACCCGAACTATTTCATCTGCAAGGTTTCCCTGACTTCGCCCACAGCTTTTACACAATTTCCCCGCTGATCGCTATTTTCCGAAGTAGAAATTCTTTTCAAGTATTTCCTTTTCGAATTACCCCGGGCCAATCCACATACCACAGCAGGTAACAGTGACCCAGAACACATGGACTTGTACGTCAGACACACACACACACACACACACACATATTCAGGTACAGGTATCCACAAATACACCTCAAAACTCGTAGACACACACAAACAGATGTGTACACATACGCACACACACAATCTCTCTCTCGCTCATACAGGTGTGCAGGTGCTCCTCTGATACACTCTCTCTCTCTATCTCATACAGGTGTGCGGTTGCTCCTCTGATACACTCTCTCTCTCTCATACAGGTGTGCGGTTGTTCCTCTCTGATACTCACTGCTCAAACAGGTGTTTCCCCACCTCAGCGTCCACAGCGCTGAGGGGATCATCCAGCAGGTAGATATCAGCATCCTGATAGACCGCTCTGGGGACGAGACAGCACTCTGTTCACTCCTTTCTGTTACCGCACATTACCGCACATTACATCCTTTCAGCAGATGATCTTATCTCCAGCAACAAGAACTATGTACATTTCAAGCAGCAGCCTGTTTAGACACTGATATGAAACGATATGGAAAGGAAAATTCAGTAGTAAATGTTTCCTTATCGATTTCATGAATCTGGGGAAGTGTTTGAAGATGGTGATTGCGGTGAAGCTGGAAAAGGTGCCAGAGTTATGAATACCAAAGGGACTTCTCCACAACACAGCGATACTCAATTCCCCCAAACTCAGCTTCACCGGCTGCCCTTGAGCTGTGATAACCTAGCAGGCCTGGAGCTGTTACTGGCTTGAGCAGAGATTCGCTGGAAGGATCTGAGCTGTGATTGGGTGAGTGTACTTGAGCGAGCTTGTGATTGGCTGAGAGAATTTAAGCTGTTCCAGGCTGAGAGGACATGAGCAGTCCTGTGATGGCCCTTTTCCACCAGGCTGTAGGAACTATCCACAACGGGGACTACGCGGTTTCTGGAGCACGGTCACTTATCCACCGCACCTCGAGAACCGTGAGGATTAGCCAAACTAGGAGGAAGTGACAGAAAACAGCGATGGCTGCGTTTAATCGGTTACGTTTGCATTCCGTATTCATCCTTTGTAACCACCCAGGACTGAAACAGATAATATTATACAATGCCTTACTTCTAATTCTCTTTTATTTTGGAATCCTTGGACCGTGTTGATGTATTATGTGTTGTGTGTTTCATGTGTTTCTGCTGTATATGATGTGGTTCTAATTCTTTTAGAAGTACCTGCGTGTACCTGCATCAGTGACAGCTCTGAAGAAGGTATGATTATACAGTACAACAACAGGCTGTTGTTTAATCCTTAACAGCTGAAAATGGACTTATCACTAATGGTTGTGTCAGCACAATGCTAAGATCACAGCGCAATGCTAAGATTACAGCGCAATTCTAAGATAACAGCAGAATACTAAGAATACAGCTGTTATGCGGAGCTGATAAGATAAGTGATATGCCAAAGAGGAGACTCGTTTGAGGAGTGAATGAAAATTGAGTAAAAACTTCAAAGTGGCCTAATCATGGTCATCTTAATCTCTTTTATTATTTTTCATTTTAAATGTTTTTCTGTTGTTTTCTAAGGTGCTTTGGTGATTGGCGATTCCTGTCAAAATTGCGTTTGGCGATGTTCAGTACTCCAAGCTCCACTCAACAGATTGTGAACCACCAACAAGTGCTACTTCACCAGCGGGGACTAAAATGGAGAATAGGTAAGCCCCAGGAACCAAAACTGACTTTGTGTTCCCTGAGGGGGAAAACCAAAAGGTTCCAGAGGTCTGGAAAAGGTTCCAGATGTCTGGAAAAGGTTCCTCCAGTGGGAAAGGGCTGTAAGTGGCTGTGGATAAGAGCATCTGCTTAGTGACTGTAATGGAATGAGAGGATGTGAGCTGTGATTGGCCGGCAGGGGCGCACCTGGCCAGGTTAACGCGGGCCTTCTGCCCCCCGCTGAGGGTGGCTCCTCGGTCCCCAATCACCGTCAGGTCTCCGTCCGGCAGCAGCTCCATGTCCTAAACACAGGGGAATACATCCCATAATAAGACTAAGAGAACATACCCCACAGTCACAGACTAAGAGAACATACCCCACAGTCACAGACTAAGAGAACATACCCCACAGTCAGACTAAGAGAACATACCCCACAGTCACAGACTAAGAGAACATACCCCACAGTCACAGACTAAGAGAATACACCCCACAGTCACAGACTATAAAAATATATACCCCAGTCACAGAACATAAGAATAGTATGTGGGTCTGGCGTGTGTACTTGTGCGCGTGTGTGTGTCTCACGGGTGTGTACATGAACACGCTGGTCCAGCGAGTGTGCGCATGTACATGCGTGTGCCTGGCAGCCGTGTGCTCGCAGACATTCCCGTGTGTCTTACCCTGGTGAGCGCGCACGCTCTCAGCACCTTCTCGTACTTCTGGGGGTGGAGCTCCTTGCCAAACAGGATGTTGCTGCGGATGGTTCCGGGGAAAACGCAGGGCTGCTGGGAGGCGTAGGTCAGGGCCCCTCTCACCTTGACCACGCCCTTCTCTGGAGGCAGCTCTCCCAGAACCGTACTCAGCAAAGAGGACTGAGGGGGACACAGCAGAACACAGTAATTAACACTGCACCCTAACACTGTACAACACTAACACAGTAATGTAACACTGCACCCTAACACTGTACAACACTAGCACAGTGATATTAACACACTGTAACACGCAGTAAGATGCACTAGTTGTATACTGTAGTTCAATGCAGTGCAATAGTGATGCATTAGTAACAGACACTGTAACACACAGTGGCGCACAGTAACACTATAAAACAAGTAAAGCAGAGTAACACCAACAGTGTGGCACACTGTAAAACATGGTAATACACAGCACAACACAGTCAAAAGTCAGACCACGTGTGGTACCACACAGTGAGACGCAGGGAGACAGAGAGGCAGAGACACAGGGCTGAAGTGACAGGTTTTACTGGGTCTGGCAGGGCCTGCCTGTGCTAGGCCTGGACTGTGCAGCACAGCTATATAAAAGCCCCAGGTTCACGGGAGGAATGCCAGCGGCCAGCGGGTTTGGGGGGTGGGTGGGGGGGGGGGGGGCAGGAAAGCTGACACGCCGCAGCAGGTGTCCCGCTCGGGCAGGACGGACCCCCCTGCTTCAATTTTCAAAGATTAAACCCACCCCCTTTTTCCACTCCCCCTTTTAACAGAGTTACGTAACAAAGGACTGCTTTTACACAACCCCTTTCACTCAGGATCTCTGAGCGGTTTCAGGTGAAGGTGTCGGGGGGGCGGCCCGCACAGCTTGAGTAACAATGAGACCACCCACCTGGGTGATGCATGGCAGCCATTTCACACACAGCTGTGGATGTTCATCACACAACAGTTAGGGCAAGGTGGGGGGAGGGGCTAAGTAAAGGTTGTCATTTTGATTCTGAAGTGAGGAGCTGCCATTCTACCCTTGAGTGAGGTATGTGTAGTCTTTATTTAGCAGACATTTGTGCGCTTTAAGCAGACAGTAGGAAAGCAGAGGGTTACACACAGGAATGGGGTCACATGCACAGAAGGTCCCATGACCAGAAATGGAACCCCTGGCTACAGGGAGGATGTGTATATGACCAGAGTCAGCTGCCCAGCAAACTGTGCCACACTCCTACAGCAGTAACCCTATCTGGATATGTGTACCGCACCTTAGACCTTAGCTCTCTTTGTTGCCATAGATACAGATAGATGCAAGCCTGCTCGCTTAATGAAAAAAGTCCGGACAGCAGTATAAACACAGAGCGCAGATATAAAACCAATAGCAGAGCGTTAGATCTCTGACCTTTCCTGCGCCCACGGGTCCGATGACCACCAGCAGCTGCTCTGGCTTCAGTGTGAACGACACGTTCTGCAGGGTCGGAGCATCCAGGGTCTGAAACACAGCGCAGCAGCGTGTGAGTGTGTGCGTGTGTGTGTGTGCGTGCGTGCGTGCAAGTGTGTGCGTGTGTTTGTGTGTGTGCGTGCGTGCGTGTGTTTGTGTGTGTGTGCGTGTGACCGTGTGTGCGTGTTTGTGTGTGCGTGTGTTTGTGTGTGTGTGCGTGTGTGCGAGTGTGTGCATGTGTTTGTGTGTGTGTGCGTACGTGTGTATGTTTGCGTGTATGTGTGTGTGTGTGTGTATGTATTTGCATGCGTGTATGTGTGCGTGCAGGCGTGAATGTGTGCGTGTGTGTGTGTGGGTGAGCATGTGTGTGTATGTGTGTGCGCAGGCGTGAATGTGTGAGTGTGTGTGTGTGGGTGAGCATGTGTGTGTATGCGTGCGCGCAGGCGTGAATGTGTGCGTGTGTGTGTGTGGGTGAGCATGTGTGTGTATGTGTGCGTGCAGGCGTGAATGTGTGCGTGTGTGTGTGTGGGTGAGCATGTGTGTGTATGTGTGCGCGCAGGCGTGTATGTGTGCGTGTGTGTGTGTGGGTGAGCATGTGTGTGTATGTGTGCGCGCAGGCGTGTATGTGTGCGTGTGTGTGTGTGGGTGAGCATGTGTGTGTATGTGTGCGCGCAGGCGTGTATGTGTGCGTGTGTGTCTTGGCTTAAGCAGGAATAGCTCAGTCTCTGTGTGAGGACTATTGGTGTGGTCTCGTGGGCGTGGCCTCACCTCGTCCCAGTAGCAAATCAGATCCTGTATCTCCACTGTGGGCTCCTTCTTCTCCTCCTGGGGCAGCTCAGCTACCTGCTTCACAGTCTCATCCAGCAGGAGGAAATTCTGTGGAAGAGACTGACCATCAGCACAAACACTGACACACTGAATACTGACACATTCAGCACCAACACTGACACATTCACTACTGACACTGACACATTCAGCACCAACACTGACACAGTCAGCACCGACACTGACACACTGACTACTGACACAGTCACTGCTGGCCAGAATTCTGAATGCTTCCCCTATGCAGAGCTCTAGAATGACTCAGCAGCCAATCAGGGCAACACGAGGATACTTTATGCGAATTGAATAACCCCTCCCCGCTTTTGTGTTTCAGCGGAAACCCACCACATATGCACACACCCCCCATGTCCCTTCCCCACTACCCTTTGTGTAACCACAGCATCAGGCCCAACGGCGAGCACAGTATGCGGTCACGGTCACGGTAAGCAGAAGTGTTTTTGACCGTCTGCGGTCAGGTCAGGCGGCCAGGTCAGGCACTTCCGCACACGCGAGTCTCACGGCTGCACGAGTCTCGCTGCAGCGGCCGCAGGGGGGGGGGGGGTTTCCTTCTTCCTCTCAGGCCGTAGCGCAGGGCTGCAGCTGCGACATGCTTTCAGTGCTGCACTTCCCCAATTCGACCGCATTTTCACTGATTGCTCAAGAGATGTCTGGCCTCCTACTGAAGCACGGTCAGACAGAGTCACCATGCTGCCACTGTGAGGCTGGCACTGACGGAGGCACTGGCTGCCTGCAGTGAATCTGCTCTGCTTCCTGTGCAGGACCCGCGGGCACCAGAGCTGCATTTCAGGCAGGAACGCGTGTATTTCAATATTCACATGAGTATGTAAATACATTTTTCTGGTTTTGCGCTGATTTCAGGTATTAGCGCACGCACCAGCATGTACTACCCTATCTAACAGGGGGGCACTATACATCTCCCATAATAAACAAGAGGAATACCAGAAAACCCCCCCAGTACCTACAAGCAGATCCAAACAGCAGGTGGTGCTAGGGGGGTGCAGGGTGATCGCATTTCTGAGCAGCAGCAGCGACGCATTCCATTCCATGCGCGCTGCTCATTTCCTGCATCTGCATGGTGCAGCTCCTCTGCGGCAGGCGGACCCACTGCTCTGACACGCCAGCGCACACGCTAAAGAGAATGTCTACAAGCACACGCATGTACATGCGCACACTCACTGGACCGGCGTGTTCATGTACACACCCCGTGAGACACACACACACGCACAAGTACACACGCCAGACCCACATCCCTGCTCTGCAGGCACCTCTGCAGTCCCTCCTAACCCACAGCTCTGGGTTCACATGTTTACCTGCAGGGCTTCCACACGCACCTCTGCCACTAACTTGAGGGCTTTTCAGTTCCCTCAGTCCCATTTCCCCCCAAAATCTGCACAGCTTATATGCTGCAGACAAAGCAATATAAAAAGGGCCTCTAAAAACGACCCCAGAAAATGGCCGCTGTCTCAGGATAAGCTCTTTCAACTCCAATCCAAACCACACGCACGCTGACTACGTGGATTCTGAACCGAGACCACATTCTCGAAATGCACACCTCAGTCCGTGTCAGAAAAACTACACAGTGAAAATATCAGAAGAGTCAGAAGAGAAACCAAACTGACAGAGGAAGGAGGTGGGGCACCCACAGGAAGTGACTGGCAGGGGCATTAGCTGACAGAGGGGGTGTGGTTTAGAAAGCGGGAGCGGGGGGGGGGGGGTTACCTTGATCCTGCGCACACTGATGAGCGTCTCGGACACCTTCTCGACGGCGGAGGGGAAGAAGAGGGTGACGGTGAGCCGGACGGCGCTGTACAGGGACACGGTCACAAAGACGCGGCTGGCCGAGATGGTGTTCCCCACCAGCACGTACACCGCGAAGGTGACGAACACGATCACCTTCCCCGCCACGAAGAACGAAGCCATGTTCAGTCCCCGCAGGTACGAGCTCTTCAGGACCTTCGAGATCTCCTTCCTGAGCGGGACAGGAGAGGGCGTTACACTAAAACTGGTACACATGTCCAAATGCACACACAGAACCATCCATGCATCCATCCATCCATTATATATACACGCGTGTCATGGGCAGAGCTGTGGGGGGTGCTGGAGCCTATCCCAGCATGCATTGGGTGAGAGGCAGGAATACACCGTGGATAGGTCACACAGAACCATAACAACTCTAATCCATCCCACAATCCCTGCACCCCAAACACACTGATCCAAACATGACGGCACACACACTCACAAACGCACACTGAACCCCACAAACATGGGTGCAAAAGATGATGTGCAGATACACATTTAACCCCGAAAACTCACAACGATCCAAACACACAATCACAGGAGAATATAAACAGACGCACGCAAACACACACGCACCCAACCCCAAAATCGCATACACGCTGAACCCCAGAAACCCTTATTCAGATGCAGATACGCAGCACCCCAAAAGCACTCATCCAAACACTGACGCACAGCCACTGCAGGAACTCTGAGGCATGGTGGACCGATGCCAGCCTCAGATTCCATTAAACCAGAAAAACTGCTGAGACTCAGACAGCGTCTGGCCTGAGAACAATGAAACACCTCAAAACAATAAAGGCTACTACATGTCACATCCTGACAGACAGCCACAACCTGAACACCTCACACAATAAAGGCTATTACAAGTCACAGCCTGACTCCAGATTCCATCTGTTCGTCAACGTTCATCCCTTATTAAAACGGTCTCAACAGCATGACCTGCATTAACGGCCCAACCGTTCCAGCCAGGGGTTCGAAATGCACAGGATACGTTCCAATTTGAGTATGCAGCGAGCAAGAATGACTAAGGGAACTTTAAATAACTAAAGTATACAAAAAATTAACTTTGAATTGAGCGTGTGTAGTTTACACGTTATACAAGACGGACGGAGACACCGCGTGGGGTCTTCTCACTTCGTAGGACTTTATGTAGCGCAAGGAGATAAAAATGGTTGAACACAAAACATGCACCTTTTACAATGACAAAAAAAATGGAAAAAACGAAACAATGTCGTAATATCTAATAATCAAATGTACACAAAGCATAGTAGTAGACAGCTGATATACTTGAACTCGAAGCTAATATGAAAGGACAGACACGTGACCTGAAAGAGGGTTTGCTGATAGCACAGCAGCAGTATCTACAGTATGTGTGATAATCTTCAATCTTGCTGACCTCAACCTTGTCCTTTTCCAGGGACAGTTCAGTCCATTCTGTTTTTACTTGCTGTTTGTTTTTTTCTTCAAGCTACAAGCGCAGAGTTCCTAAAGTCTTCCTGCATAATGGCTGTTCTACTCTGTTTACTAAAGCTGGGATTACATCATGCGTGTCCACAGAAGTTTGGAGTAAATCTGCTCAATTCTTGGAGGTGAGGGATAAAACAGCAGCCTTTGGCAGTGTGTAAAAGCTCTGGTGTGTGGGGTGGGGGCGTGCGGAGGGAGACTCAGGGTCAAAGCCTGGGAGGGACAGACGGGGGGGGGGGGAGGTTAGTTTAGGTTAAATGTCAGGAACCCAGTCAGAAATGGCTTCGATCAATAAAACGCCATTTGTTAACAGGAGCGCATGAAGATGAACAGGAGCGCACTCCTCCTCTGGAGGAAGCCACAAGCTGAGCTGCAGACCTCAGAAGGCCTCAGTTATTTCAGTTCTCCTTTCCTTTCTTTAGCAACTCACCATCTCACGCTGGCTATTTGTGGCTCCAGGGCCCCTCACAGACATTTAAGCCTTACAGCAACTCCTAGGGGAACCACTAAGATATAACCACATAAGGCATGCTTGCTTAAAAGATAAAAAAGTATATATACATACATATACACACACACACACTTTATAAGGGCACTAATTTAATAACTAAATACATGTGGACTGGCATTAGTAGAAAATTAAGAAATTGGAGCACATTTTTGGACCTCTGAAGGAGGGGTGGGGGAGGGGAGGAGTTATGAGCCTTAACCAGCGGATGGAGACATGGGGAAGGTTGGTGACAGGGCTGCCTGATTTGAATCCCAGTCGGCTGTCACCTGGTCAGGGCTGTCTCTGTCTCTAAACAGGAACAGCCCTCTCCAGCCTCTCCCATCCCAGCACAGAGAACGCTTTCACTGGCCAGCCGAGCTCCAACACACCTGCACCAGTGTCACCGTTAATTCGCATTGAGGAGGCCTTTATACCGGGCTAATTACTAATCACCTTAATCTGTCACTATGTCCTTATACAGCTGGCATCTTGAGCCTTGAACCTGACTCAGAGGCGATAACCTACAAGGTTCTTTTTCCGCTCCCATGGTAAAGACGGCCATCACGTGCCGTACGTTCAGTGGTTAAGGCGTGTGTAGACAGAGGTGCGTTTGTGCGGGCATCTGTAACGCAGCTGACCGAAGGTTTCTGCACTTAATGCTTTGCTCGTGTTTGCAAAAAAAGAAAAAAAAAAGCTTTATTAGTTTATATTTAAAAAGTGGAAGCAGATGGTTCTTGGTCTGAGCACGTCATGTGACCCTTCTCGTCTCTGTGGCAACGCGACGCACTTCCTGCCGTCCCAAGAGGAACTGTGGGAATGCCGCGCTGCCAGGGGAGCGTGACACACCGTGACACATCGTGACACACCCGGTTACCGGGTGATTGCAACACACATGAAACGCACGGAAAATCCACAGGGGCCCGTGTGCACACAGCCCGCACACAGTCTGCACACAGTCTGCACACAGTCTGGCTTTGAGTACTGGAATGAGGTCGCCGAAGGGCGCGTTTATGTTTGCCAGAACCTTAACTAAGTTCATCTGAACTGTCTCCACAAGCACACAGCCAATGAGGGTCACCCACAGCCACAACCAGGCCTGGAATCTGTACTGACTGCTTCTAAGGGACAGCCAATGAGCTGGGTCGCATAGAGCCCCGACTCCGCCCCCACTCCCAGCGCAGTACCTCCTGACTTCATTCACCAGGGCGGAGAAGGGCTTCTCCCACGCGTACATCTTTATGATGCGCATCCCGGACACTACTTCATTCATGGTGCGGATTCTGTTGTCGGTCAATGCGGCCGTTTTGCTCCTGTGGAGGGAGGGAGGGAGGGAGGGAGGGAGAGAAAGAGAAATGGAGAGAGAGATAAGAGACAGAGAGACCGATGTTAACTGCTGATGTAATAAAGCACACCTCATTCAACAGATAGACTGCACTGAGCTGTTAATTAGCAGGCCCGGGCGGAATCTGCACCCGCAGAACTCCGACGAGAACCCCGCCGAATTCCGTGGAAATCCAACACAGCAAAATCTTGCAAGACATTCAGAAAGTTGACACAGCCTCTCTCCGTCCCAGGTCTGAGTGACTGAAAACAAACAAGACCAGGTCTGGCTGGACCGGCCGACCAATGGTGTGACGTCATAACTTGGCCGACCAATGGTGTAACTTCATCACTCACTCAGTCACTCAGTCAGTCACAGTCAGTTTGCGTTTGTAGAGCTGGCCCCGCTGTTGCGGTCCAGCCAAAAATAACATCAAAAATAAGATTTATAACTGAGGAGCTAAGAGAGATATCATTAATTACCACCAAAGACAAAAGCCAGGGCAGGGCAAATTAATTTGCCAATGATTTTAATAAGGATGGGGGAGTGTTATTCAGTAAAGTTTGCCAGCACACCGTGGATTACCTCAGGCAACAGATGCTGCTGAAGCATCTGAAGTCCCTTCGACAGAAGCACAGGCAGGTGAGTGGTTTAGGCAGGCTAAGCATCATGTTACCGCTAGCTTGCTAACATGCTGAATTCATTCAGAATTTGTCACAAAGTTGGCTGAAGTCGATTAACATTTATCAGGTTCACCCTCGCAGTGATCACTATTTCTGCCACTTAATTTGTGTCAGTAGTCAGCTAATATCAGTGTTCCACAAGAACGTAAGCCTAACACTAAATTACTGTACAATGTTGGGAATAGCATAACAATTAGTAGAACCAGGTGTGCCAAATTAGGGGTGAAATGAAAGCCTACATGATGGCAGATCCCCAGTAACAGGGTCAGGTGTGCTGTAATGAATGGGTTTCAGAGTTTCACAGCACAGATAGGACTGTGACTTGAGGTGTATGGGAATGCAGGCTTTGCAGCATTCTTTCACTTGTGGCTCTCTCACTCTCTCTCTGTCTGTCACTCTCCCTCTCTCTCTCTCTGTCTCACTCTCACAGCTACCACGTTACTGCAGGGGGCTCTCCCTCTCCCAAAGCAAGCACGCCGTACCTGAAGGAAGAGAACAGGCGGCCAAACAGGGTTTGCAAAGGCATCAGGAAGACCAGCACAGCCATCCCAGCAAGGCACGACGGGCCGATCTCGTTCCACAGCAGCCCAATCACAGCGGCCGCCTGCAGAGGCCCCGCCCACAGGAAGTGCAAAAATATGGTGACCTGTGAAAGGAGGAAGCAGTCAGAGAGGGGGGTCAGGCTCGATTCTGGGGGTGGGCAGTAAAAAAAGCCTATAAAAACAATCCTGTTACGAACACTCCCTGTTCCCTGGGCCGAGCTGTGGCCTCTTTAAGAAAACACTGTCACCGGAACCTTGCGTGCCTTAGCTCCCAGCAGCAGGCTAGAAACTCAAGAGCTCAGCGCAGCATCGGACACCACAGGGTTCATGAGAATACTTCTGAACAAGGTTTTCCTTTTGCTCTGTGATCAGAGGTTTATACACACATTCACAGCAGCACATGCCTGCACACGCTACACTTGTACAAAAAGACACTTGTACAAAACATGCAGATATACATAACATACAGACAGAAATTACATTAATTCCTCATTTCCACTTATCCACTGTCCTATGAAATTTGGGCTGAAAGCCAAGAACAATACCATGCACTGAGCTACAGGAATCAGGAAGACATGTTGGACCAAGTTACAGGAATAGAGCTCCATGTAACTGAGCTACAGGAAGAAGACTGTATGTGATTGAGCTACAGGAAGAGGGCTGTATGTGACTGAGCTACAGGAAGAGGGCTGTATGTGACTGAGCTACAGGGAGAGGGCTGTATGTGACTGAGCTACAGGAAGAGGGCTGTATGTGACTGAGCTATAGGAAGAGGGCTGTATGTGATTGAGCTACAGGAAGAGGGCTGTATGTGACTGAGCTACAGGAAGAGGGCTGTATGTGACTGAGCTATAGGAAGAGGGCTGTATGTGACTGAATTACAGGAAGAGGGCTGCATGTGACTGAATTACAGGAAGAGGGCTGCATGTGACTGAGTTACAGTAAGAGCACTGTGGTTAGGATTTAGAAAGCAAAACATCACAATAAACAGTTCTTAAACTCAGATTTATCACTGCAGGGAATTGTAATGACACGTGCACTGAGAAAGCACAGTGTGTATACACCGTATGTACACCGCGTGCATTGTCTGAGGACAGTTACAGCATGACTGCAGCGGCATGCAGACTGGTGTGACAAAGATAAAACCCCGAAAGCAGAGACAATATTAGGATTTCAGAGACTGCAGCTACCAAAGAGGGACATAGTCAGGACTGTACCTCATCAAACTTGTTGACATCATTGGATAAGAGGTTCACAATCTGCCCAGTGGTTGTCTTTCCCATAGCTGTACTGCTGAGGCAAAGGGCCTGGTTATAAAACAAAGAAAGATCAAACACACAAATAAGGGATATACAAACATAAAGACATTTTTATCTAACAGAAGAACTATATGTCAGCAAAAAAGAATTATAAAGAATCACATGGTTCAATGTGATCCATCACGTCAGGTTGCCGGATTTCAATGGATATACAGTCGCACATTGCTCCTATAAATACATTATAAAACAGCATGACTCACAGCCATAAAATAATCCTGAAATCAATGAACTTTGATATACAATGCATTCGATTCCCACTGCCAAGTACAGTGCCTTATGATATGCAACACTAAAGTATGAGTCCACATTAAACTAGGATATAATGTATATACACACATAATTATTTCTGAAATGTCACATTACGGAAAAAAATTAATTCCTATGTAACAACCTCAATATTACAAGAATTTATTACCTTCTTATTATACTATCTAGCAATCATTGACTAACCATTAACGTAATGACAAAGTGCTATTGTGATATAATGATATGGTCATGTGCTGAGGTAGTGGTTAAATGGCACAATGCCAAACAATGGCAAAGTTATAATGTTCAGCTTTAAATATGGTGCACAGGTACAAACTAAGCAGGGGAGAAGTCAAAAAATGGATGTGAAGCTGGGGGAGGCTACGGGCCGAGTTGTTTTTGACTTGTTCATCTTTTTCGTTGTGGCGGATTACATGGAATCCTGCCAGTAAACCAAAGCATAACAAACTCTGAGTTCAGGACTTGAATTATGACCCTAAAGTAACAGATCAGTTTCTCATAGAAAGTATCCTGACCGTAAAACAAATGAAAAGCAAAATAAATAAAATCCAGCAGACAGGTGCGCTCACAGCAAAGAGCCCTAGTCTTTACATACGATCTACAAATGGTATTACCATGGGCAGTGCAGTGTTTCAGCAAGCACTGTAGCATCCATAAATCAGGTTCTCATACCACCGAATTATGAACGAAAGACCTCTCACGGGCCCTTTTTCCACAAAGCAACGGCTACTTCAGACGAGGGAAGGACCAACCTTCTTGTAGATCATGTGACACATGGCCACCCGGATCTTCATGCCAGCTCGCTGGACGTGGTAGAAGTAGAGGTGGTGAATGATGGCCAGCCCGATGCTGGACAGCGAGATGCCTGCGGCATAGCCGTAGGCCTCATGGAGGGCGGCCTTGTCGTCCAGGCCGTACTTCTCGAAGTACAGGATCAACTTCCCCAAAAACACCGGCTGAATCACCTTGATTACCTCCTGCGGGGAACAGGGGGTGGGGCAAGGGGGCGAAAAATGTTTTTTCGAAGAATTTCGCAAAGGCAAAAAATACCTCTTAAACATGCTCTTGGAAGTGGTCACATCACATACTTGGGGGCAGTACGAACAAACAAATAATGATGCAATCTGTCAAAAACTTAGTGTTGCCTCATTGTGACATCACAGTTAATGCCCCCCGACCTTTGGCCTCCCCCTGCTCGCTCTGCAAATTAAACCATCCACTGAAATCTACTGGAAGAGCTTCACACTGCTTCGTTTAATTATATCTTGCCTTAATTAATCTAAGTGGATGAAAGAGGTTGTGGCAGCACTGAAGGGTTTAACAGCATGCTGCACTTAATACCCTTATTAACTAGCTAGCCTCCCATACTGTGCGTTTGAGATATTTTTGTGCTTCATGAAAGAATGCTGCTTGATACATACTACATACTGAAACAAGGCTGCTTAAACACCCACATTGTTGTGCTTTTTTAATAAATATTACTTTCAAAATCAAAATCACACGACATTTTTCAGTTCCTAGCCTCTCAATGGCCTGTTAGCTTTGTATGAAAACTTGGATTTGTACGGACATTGAGACAAAACAGTGAACTTACTTTCACTTGTCTACCACTAGTGTCAAATATCAGCACCTCACATTGTATTTACAATTCAACAGGCTGACACTTACAAAACACAACTGAGACATCTACCAGAGAGAAAGCAAGATGACCCCCCACAAAGAACTTTTTAGATAAAAAAGTAAGACATGATATTAAATTAAATATATATATTAACACCATCTTTAAGTTTGTGAAATCAAAATAACTCCAACTCCATTTTTAAAAATCAGTTTTCCAGTTTCAAACATGTATTTTTATGAATATTATTATTATTGTTGTTATTATTATTATTATTATTAATTTGTTATAATTATGTCTTATTATCTATTCTCAGTACATTAATTATATTTTCTTATTTTATTCCTACTACATGATCTCAAAGAGTAAGACTTTATCTACCGAGCTTCCCTGTCCATAAGAATTAGGCGGTGAAAATAACTACAATGCGCTCTGACGCGTGACTAGATGACACACTCGCTCGCAATAACGCATTAGCTATTGACACAGCCTCATTATTTCTTATTATATATTCTCAGTAAGTTGAATTAATTATATTTTATTTCTACTACATGATCTCAAAGAGTAAGACATTATCTAGCGGAGCTAAAGAGTGAATCAAGTGCAACGTTAGATGAAATTAAATTGACTGGATGAAATACGTGAAAAAAACTACAATGCGCTTTCGTGCAGGTTACCCGCGCTAACTGTTGGTTGATTCACTTCTCCAACAGCAATCCTTCTCTTATGTTATCACGACAAAGCTAGTTAACATGGCTTAAAATTATCCATGTTAGAAGTGTTTTATCTGCGTTTTTACTGTCTGGTTAGCTTGCTACGATGACGCGTGACTAGATGACACACTCGCTTGCAATCACGCGTTGGCTATTTACACAGCATCATATAGTAGCTAATATCATTATCTCAGATAAAAAAAACAAATGTGTGATACATTCAATCACCATTTTATTTTGGCTGGTTATTTATTTGAGAATACAGCGATGTCCTCTGGAAATGTAGATCCTACGCTGCTTATGAGCTCACTGCCACTTCATAAAGGCTTACTAGCCAGCTAGCTTGCTAAAGTGAACCAAATATGTTAGCTAGCTCGCTCGCTTGAGAATGAGTATTGATAAACATAGTGGTCGTATAAACGCATTTAATTAAAAACTTTCACTAAATATACATACCTTTATTGCGGCAATCGAATCTGTGCAGACAAGTCTTACAGTGGAGAATACTGGATGAGGCACGAGTGACAAACGTCTTATTAGAGAAGTAGCGCGTCAGCTGCTGCAGTTCACATTTGAACAGCTGCTGCAGCTCCCTCTACTGGATAATTCTAGTAAATAGCAATTACAACGTTCGAACAGACAAGTACAGATAAATAATCATTGTTTTTTTGTTTATCATACTTATTAAAAAATCGGGGCACATCGGCGGCATAACTGCCGATCCCGATGTCGTCAAAAAAGTCAAATAATGGCCGATATATCGGCCATACCGATATATCGGTCGGGCTCTAATATGTTTTGCCTGCAATGCAAATAGTTTTGCTACCAAGTAACAGTTGATCTCATAACTTTAAATGAATATTTTTGGTTTCAAGGAAATAATTTTTTGATCGCAGTGTGAAAAGGTTTGATTGCATAATAAAGACACAATACAACAAACTCCATATGTATGTTGATCAGGGCTCAGGAATAAGTGATACACAGAACTGGGCCTGTGGTTTTCTAAAGGAAGCACTGAAGAGCCTGAGGCTAAATACGCTTTCTGTTTGAACAGAACCAGGAGCATGATGGGAAAACTGTGGAAACTCTGCCAAAGGTCTACACAGCAATGGCCTGGGGTACATTAGTGACTACTTACTGGGAGCTACCCTTTTTTTAAATTATAAATACAGTCCAAATGTTTTCCACATGCTATTTAAAAATTAATTTATGAATAAGGTGTTTTGGAAATGCATGTGTGTACAAGGAAGGTACATTCTTAAAATATGCATAAGCTAGTACTTATTATTCTATCACTAGTCACCGATGTCCATCTGAAAACAATGAAAACGCACTAAAGGAGAAGAGCTTAGGGTACACAGCACACTGAAGCAGCACAGCACACAGCACACTGAAGCAGCCCAGCTTACAGCACACTGAAGCAGCACAGCACACAGCAGCACAGCCTACAGCACACTGGAGCAGCCCAGCTTACAGCACACTGAAGCAGCACAGCACACTGAAGCAGCCCAGCTTACAGCACACTGAAGCAGCACAGCACACAGCAGCACAGCTTACAGCACACTGGAGCAGCCCAGCTTACAGCACACTGAAGCAGCACAGCACACAGCAGCACAGCTTACAGCACACTGGAGCAGCCCAGCTTACAGCACACTGAAGCAGCACAGCACACAGCAGCACAGCTTACAGCACACTGGAGCAGCCCAGCTTACAGCACACTGGAGCAGCCCAGCACACAGCACACTGAAGCAGCACAGCTTACAGCACACGACATAATGAAGCAGCACAGCTTACAGCACACTGAAGCAGCACAGCACACAGCAACACAGCTTACAACACACAACATAATGAAGCAGCACAGCTTACAGCACACAGCAAACTGAAGCAGCACAGCACACAGCACTGAAGCAGCACAGCTTACAGCACACAACATAATGAAGCAGCACAGCTTACAGCACAGCAAACTGAAGCAGCACAGCTTACAGCACACAACATAATGAAGCAGCACAGCTTACAGCACACTGAAGCAGCACAGTTTACAGCACACAACACACTGAAGCAGCACAGTTTACAGCACACTGAAGCAGCACAGCAGTGTACTGAAGCAGCACAGCTTACAGCACACTGTGCACTGAAGCAGCACAGCACACAGTGCACTGAAGCAGCACAGCTTACAGCACACAACATAATGAAGCAGTACAGCTTACAGCACACAACATGATGAAGCAGTACAACTTACAGCACACAACATAATGAAGCAGTACAGGTTACAGCACACAGCATACTGAAGCAACATAGCACACTGTGCACTGAAGCAGCACAGTTTACAGCACACTGAAGCAGCACAGCACGCAGCGCACTGAAGCAGCACATCTTACAGCACACTGAAGCAGCACAGCACACAGCACACTGGAGCAGCACAGCACACAGCACACTGAAGCAGCACAGCACACAGCACACTGAAGAAGCTGTATTGTCTTTATATCACTTCTTTGCATGGGGCAGACAGAAGGGAGCTCTTAATGCATACCTCTAATAGAGTAAAGATTCCTATAACAGCATAAGGCCTCCAGTAGCACTTTATGAGAACTTTGGTGAGTTTGGGTGTACGGAGGTCCTTGGCTGCCTCCAGCACTTCTTGGTCCCAGTGGCTGAGAGAAGGAAGAGAGGGAAGGAGAGAAATTAAATCCCTCCCCCACACTCATCCCTCGCCTGCATCCAGGACATGTGAATGAGCGCCATCCCCTTTTCCCATTTCTCCAAATCCATTCCTACCACATGAGTAAACTGGGTTGGTTTCTGCCCCACCTCTGCAGATTCCACCAGTTTTAAGACCCTCGCCTGTTTCTCTGTGATGTACTTTATTGCTTCTCCTGCATGGAGACTATACTGCAAACTGATGAGTCATCGGGGCAACATCAGAACAGCTAGGAAACAGCACCCCCTAGAGAGTGGGCTCAGCAGAATCTTACAAGGAGGCCTTACAGCCAATGACCCCCTTGGATACAATAACCAAGTAGTCAACTAAAGGCTAACATATGAACATTACACATGGATCACGGTTATAAAAACCAAGAGAAACGTACACTATTCCAACAATCCATCACAAAACATACACAACAAAAGAAACGGGGACATGGCAGGTACAGGACACTATGAACGGCATGCTACAGCACTGCCTACATCAGATCTTCTGGAAAAGAAGGCTCCGGACAGAGCTGAGCTTCTCGCAGTCTGTTCTGCCCCTACCCCCGGACAGAGGAACGATCTTCTCCCATCAGCCAGAAAAGGTAATTCACTGGCTGTGATCTGCAAACATCTCAAAACCTGCCTTTTCAAATTACACCTCAATGTTTATACTTAACTGCGTGCTTCCATCCATAAAAGAACTAACCCTTCTCCCTTTATCAAGAAGGTGTTGCCTACACACCTTGAGAATGGCACTTAGGCCTATACGACTCTAACTGGAGCTATCTCTGGTTTTAATGGTGTTTGCTTGCCATGTAAAATGCACTTTTGTGAGTCTCTTTGGCTAAAACTGCCTACTAAATGACTAAACGACTAAGCTGTAAACTGTAGCTCAGCAGATGGACTGCAGAATGAAAAGACGTTGAGGCTGGCTGAACATATTCCAGAGAGAGCACACGCTAGCGTCTGTCCCCTCAAAACAGCCATGGGACAAACCTACGGTCATGGCCAGCTACTCCAAAACTTGGTGAGCAAAAAGAAAGGAAAGCATTCAAAGATGCTATAAATAAATTAATAAATAAAAAAGACAATAAATAACAACCCAATCACAGTGCGAGCACAAAATCATGGGAGCCAAAGTGAATGGGAAAAGCACGGGTGTAAGACACTTAGCATTTGTATTTCTGTCCTATTTGCAGTCAGCCCAGAGACTAGCAGACAGATAGATAACTAAACAACATTTATCACCACCATTTACTCTTGAGGCCAGGGAACGACAAAGAAGACCAGCGCTGCAAACGTATTGGGAATGGGTCACCTATAGGCCTCACACGGAGCGTTAACAATCTACCCCAAAGTTAACCATCCATCCTGCGCCGGGCACTACCGAGACAAGGAGAAAGACAACACGGAGAACAGGACAAGAAAGCCATGCACGCAGTTAATCAGTAGCCATGGCCCCACTGTCCCAGCGTTGAGGTATCATGACGCACCTGAACAAAAAATGTGCAAAAACTGGATGGGCCCCGCTGTTTAAATGTCAACTTTCAACTCAATTGTGCCTGAGAGTGCTCAGTAATGAAGACAGGAGGAGAGGGGCTGGGGTGGGGGTGGGGGGTAGCATGTGGGACCCACACACAGCTCATCGCACAACGACAAAAGAACACAGGCACACAAACAGGTTCAATTCAGGCTTCTCTGATCTCCCAGCCAGCTCTCCCAGGTCCTTGTGTAGCACTGCATATTTGGGAGCTGCTGCTAAAGCACTTTCCATGGAGACTCCCTATCGCTCCACCCCCTCCCCCTCCAAGTTCCTGAGAGAACCTGTCTGGAGAAAGTTGAACACATCTCGCCGCCTGCGTACCTGCCTGCGGTTCTGAATAGTGCATTTGAGCTACTCTGATGAAAATCTACAGGTGCTATCTCCATGGTAGCCAATCACAAACAAAAGGCCCTGGGTTGTTTTCTTCTTTATTTCTTGGTGTTTTAGTGTGCTCTGCATGGAACCGTTTAGGAGGATATCAACCCCGGCCAGTGGGCAGTGCTACAGCTGAGAAACTTAGCTTGAGGCTGGAACTCAGGCAGCAACACTATAACTCCCCTAATTACAAAAAACCCAGTCCCTGCTTCTGCAGGAGTAACCTACACACAGAATGAATCTGGGT
Source organism: Anguilla anguilla (assembly GCF_013347855.1). Classification (NCBI taxonomy): domain Eukaryota; kingdom Metazoa; phylum Chordata; class Actinopteri; order Anguilliformes; family Anguillidae; genus Anguilla; species Anguilla anguilla. Next base: position 17,450,855 of record NC_049215.1, read on the forward strand.
CGCTCGTGTGGTCTCTAGGAATTTCCAAGAACCGTACTGTTCATAAGTACTGTGAGTGTATGCTTTTACTGAACTGGCTCCCACCCTTCTTGGATATCACAGAACTCCACACATGATTTTGGTGTGCATTTCAAAGTAAACATTATATTTTTTTCATATTTCCACCTGTGGTTTTCAGCTCCCACTGATGGTGGCCATAAGCCCGGGCGCAGTTGGCCTATAGAGTAACCAGTCACCGAGACCACTGGCGGATGCATGTGTAAGGGGAACAGGCGTACCGTTGCAGGTCCTCCCCCAGCCTCTCAGACCCATCCTCTGGCAGCACTTGGTACATGTCATCCTCCGCCAGTTTCCGCTTGTAGCCAACGCTAAAGAGCGGGTTCAGCCAGCTGGGGAGGAAAAGATCCGATGTGAATGAACACACGCGAAAAAATGGCAGAAAACAATTCAGCGCTGACAGGTGATGGTGGGTAAATTATGAATGCAGAACTATTTTTGATCTTACTGTTGCATATTTGCCAGCGTTGATTCAGAAGAACAGGTCTTGTAAATTTTCATAGTAATAGGGAAAAGAGTCAGATAGGAGCAGCCACCATAAATCTTTCATTTCACCACACTCACTGCAAATTAAACTATAGGCTAATGTTTGACAAAAGCATACATCTTTTCTTCAGAAGTGGCAAATCCTCTACTCACACATTTATTAAAGGGTACAGCTGCTTCTGCCAATGAGCTCTCCAAATCAGTGATTCACTGACCCATACAGTATTTTTTAGAACACACATCCCCCCTTTCTCCCTAATTTGGAATACCCAACTGTTTTAATTATCACACAAAACCTGTAACATAAATTTGAGAGAGCACATACAAGCATGTGCTCTCCTCCAAAACATTTAGTGTGAAGCTGCCACATCTTATCACAGCACAGTTCACAAGTCAGGCTAACACAGACACTTCATGTGCAGCTCAGAGGAACGTGTGAGCGCCTGATTGAAGAGCCAGATCATCTTGGTCAACTGAAACCCTCCCATCCCAGGGCGATGGTAGAGCCAATTGTGTATCACCTGCAGTTAGCACTGGCACGAGCCGGATTTGACTCCGTGGATACCATCTAGACACTAGAACAGTGCCAGCACTGCCAGCAGACCCAGCATGATAAATTCTTGACCTTATTTCTAATAATGGGGTGATCTTATCTCACTGCAAATCAAATAAGCAAACAAAGAAAGTAAGAAGCATATAAAGAAGAGCGCTGCCCCGCTGTTTTATATACACACACCAGCATTGTGTTGCATCCTAGCATCGTTTAGGACCTGTCAGGGCATAAGAAGTTAGGTTCCCTTCATTTCTCCTCCTCTGTTAATGTCTTTCTCAACTAAACCTTAATTCTGGAAACAAATCATATCTGTAGCTGTAATTTTGGAACTTGGTTTCAAACTGTATAAATGCATTAATTAATAGGGAATGCTGCACACAGAGTATACAGTGTGGGAGGAATGCTTAGGTTTTGCTGGTAGATGGGATCGTGCCAAAAAATGTGCTGCGCACAGCCTGAATTCAACATGAACACAGATGGGAAAGTGGTCACTTAATAATAGGCCCATAGGTTTCCCTTCCACTATTTTTTTTACAGTCCCAGGCTAGCCTACCAATTGTTAAGTTTGAAAACAGGATGTTGAGGAAGTAGGACCGTTTCAGTGCGAAACTAAAGTAGTTTGCTGAACTGCTTATGTTCACAGGCTGGGATTCCCGGCCACATTCTTCTGTTATTTTACTGGAATCCTAGAAAACTGTTCTTGAATACTGTTCGTGACACAGCAAAACCAGATTGCAATAATTCTGCAAAAAAAAAAAAAAAAAAAAAAAACATCTTTTTCGTTTCCTCTCCTACCAGGTGAATGTAAAACTTGGACGAACTAAAAACTGTATTTAACTTAAATAATTTGTTTACCCTGAACGTGCATGCTAAACGCCTGTATACTAAAAAAAATAAAAAACAAAAAGATGCTTCAAGATGTGCACTAGTCTGAAAGCTATTTCAGTGTGGCTGCTATAGCTAAAATACAAGATTTATTCAAGCGTAATTAAATTATATAAGTGAAGTTATCTCTCTAACTAGCCTACGTACTTTATTGGTTAACATATATATGGTCCATAGTAACTTAGTTAGCCTATTATGTAACGCTGTTATTAACGAAGTTGCTATCCAACGGTCGACAAACCTGTCAAGTTAGAAACAAGTTTGTTAGAAAACTAGCAAAAGTTAAACCTGAAACTAGCGGAAACTGAGCATATATTCAGTTACCTGGGCAATGCGTTTTAGTTTGTTAGCGCTAAATGGCAGGCTCATGTTAACAGTAGATGTCTGTTCCACTTAAAGTTTCAGCTATTTGGATGTACATGTCGAGCTCAAATGTTAATGTCCCTTTGCCAATGGAACATCGGACGTGTCCACACGGTCCACACACGAAATCCACCAAGTCAGCTACCTAAATGTACAAATGCCGTGCAGTGCTCAGGGTGATACAGGAGCTTACGGAACAGAGCCAGCTACCTTTTCTCAGTCAGCCGCGACCAATTATAGCTTGCAAGCCATACACAAGAGATAGGTATCAGTGCTCGGCTAGTCCTAGTTTAACGTAATACATAATCGTGTGTAGTTAGCTTTTGCTATGATCTTTAATCAAAGAAATAGCTAAATTCCATAGATGAAGTTGGTTTCTTACTAAGCAAGCGCGAACAAGCTAGCATACTTCCTTGTTTGCTACGTTTCAAAAACGCATCAGGATACTGTACATACTGTGTCGCCGGCTAGGTAGCTACTTACCAGAAGAACACTTTAGAAAGAAGATTAGCTGTGGCAGCCGGATTGACCTTCGCATTTTTCCGAAGGGGCTCCATTGTGCCCAGGCGCAGACTTTCTCAGGACCAGTGCGCTTGCTAGCTAGTATAGTATTCCCGTCTGTTTACCGGACTTCTGTCCGTACAGTAGTTGTGTAACTATACTTTCCGCACATGTTAAGAGAACACTATTGCTGTTTCTCATCGTACAGCAAAGGGAAATAACACTCACATCGTGTCCGTTGTCTGTGCCACCCACAACTCAGCGATTGGCTGAAAATGTATCCCCTGTTAGTATTGGTTGTTTTCGGCTACGGTTGGTAATGACTTGATAAGAATAATTTATTACAATATGGAAGATTTGAACAGAACTAGTTCTTTTGGAACTGTTTTTGTTGTTCAGCTCCTTCAGATATTAGCAGTTATCATAGACAAAATACGTGAGTACAGCTGCTTTCTTCCTCTCTTTCTTTGGTTTCCTTTTTGGGATAATGTCTTAGATACGAGTGTGTAAATATAGGTTTCCTGTCTAGTGACGATTTTCCGCGACCGCACTCTGCGATGTAATAGAACTTCTCACAAATTCAAACCAAATATAAAAGAACCTTTATTTCAACTCAAAAACGATATTGTGCAAAACTGAGGTAATACACAAAGATCTGGCTTCTGCATGGCATGTCTAAGAAGTAGTAATATTACCCCATTGTGTAGGACCTCAAAGTGTTGCGTGGCCCTCCCTTAGAAAAATTGTTTACCCCATCCCCCCCCCCCCCCCAAACCTTGTTATGTAATGGCTTTCTTACTCTGTGACTGCATTAATGTTTTGGAAGACCTAGGTTCCAAAACAATGTTAGCCATGGTCCCAGAGGAGTCAGTCTGCTGCTACTTGTGCTGCAAGGCTTACAGGGACCTTCCTGTACTCACTGCAAATGACAATGAACGGCAGTCCACATGGCAGGCGGGGTTAGCAAGTGAGAGTGGCCTTTTCCTCTAGGTATTGACAAGAGCTAATCTCCTCAATGCAGGAATGTCATCTGAAGACGGACTTTCTCTTGCCTCCCACTGAAAACCTCTGCTCCTCTGTTTGCATCCAAGTTGACCCAAGAACAGATTACCTCCACGTTAACGTCCTGCCACCAATGCAGGCAGCAGTACGGTACAGAGGTTAAAGAACTGGGCCTGTGTTTTAGCCCAATGTATGTGTGTGGCACCACCATTGTGAGCTTAAGAACTGTATCATAACTGCTTCAGTATAACTACCACTGTATAAACCATCATATCCATTTGCACAATAAAAACCAAACAGACACTGGTGTAATTTGGTCATGTAGGTTTTACTGTGATGTACTGTTGTGACTCTACAGGTAAATGAACCATCCTCATAGGCTTTTTCATTATGTAATACAAATTTTCTCAATGAATGGGTCTTAGTCAGCTTTTTGTAGAAAAATGTGCCTTGTTGTTGAAAATGCGTCCTTAGGCTGGTGTTGTTGAGTGACAGGGCCTGCTGAATAGAGCCATATAGCACCTTCAAACAACCTCGGGTTCAGCTAAACTGCTTCACAGCTGAAACAAAGTCATCCAGTTTGAAGGGCTTGAGGCCTAAGGGAACAGGCACAAATCACCATAATGAGCCAATAACAGCACACGTTACTGGCTCATAATTAACAGCCTCTCGTGTTAATGGCTAGACAGTTAAATCCATTTGATCCGTGCTCTAAGGTAACAGTGCTGTGTCTCAGGTCAGTCAGTCTATTGATTTTAATTTTTTTAAAGGAGGTGTTCACCATTCTTATGGGTTTTTATTTCTTTCATTTTACTCAGATGGGGGAAAATAAAGTTGGTTACAGATGAGAAAATGTATGAGGTTCTCTGTGGGTTTGGATTCAGCTGGAAGGTGTTTTAATTAGGCTACAGCATGGAGGGAGCAGTGTGTTTGTAGGCAGAGGGTTGTATGTGTATTGTTGTATTTTGTCCTGGAGAGAGGTATGTACAGTATGTATATGTATTTGGTTCTTCCTTGTACAGAGCACACTTGTACATTGTGAGGATCATTCACTCTCTTCAATATGCCACACTTGACTTGGAACCTGTCTGAACTCATACGTGGCTGTAATTTCTGTGTGCCTGCAGGTAAAAGCAATGTATGCATTTTGGATATAAAAAAACATATGACGAAAAATCTAATTATATTTCATGAAAATACGTCAATGCTGTTTTAAATTGCATTTGATTTTTGCACTACCAAAGGCCCTGCCTCCGTTGTAAATAATTTCACACATTTTTGGTACACACTAGTAACTTATTATGTGATTTCAGCGCAGAAAGATGTTATGAGTTGGTATGACTTGCACTTTTTTGCAGCGCATGTATAACACCATTCACCCAACAGCTTTTTCTAGCATGGAATTGTTATTTTTACAGTACATGACTGCGCTCATAAAAAGCACAGCGACCTCTGTTATTGAAGTTGAATGAAGATGCACTATGTAGGACATTATTTCCCCTTATTTCAATATCCATCCATTATCTATACCTGCATATCTTGGGCAGGGTCGCAGGAATATACCCTGGACAGGCCACCAATCTACCGCAGGGCACACACACCATTCACCCACACACTCATGCACACTCAATTTAGAGTCTCCAATTAGCCTGCCTGCATGTCTTTGGACTGTGGGCGGAAACCGGAGTACCCGGAGGAAACCAACGTGGACATGGGGAGAGCATGCAAACTCCACACAGAAAGGCCCAAGCCGGATTCAGACCTAGGACCTTCTTGCTGTGAGGCAACAGTGCTTTTGAGCTCATTTCAATATCTTCTGCACAGATTTATCATTCTGCTTATATTTGACCTGTGACCTTGTGACCGTAAGTGACGGGACAGCCTGCAACACAGCACACACATTCTCATTAGTTTTTGTGACAACCAGAGTTGGTGGTACAGCTGTGTTTTTGCCTGAGGGCTGACAGTTCCTCGGAAAATCCCCGAAAATCCTTACTGAGCAGCAGACAGAAAGAGAGAGAGAGAAAATGGCGCTCCCAACAACTCGCCAGCTGAATTTGCAGGAACGAACCCCAAATGGATGAGCACAAGAAGATGACCTGCATTTATAATTATGACATGGTTATAATTATGACAAGGATCCAGAACCCCAGTCCTAGGGGGCCGGTGTAGTGCTAGTACCTTAGTTTTAGTTTTCTGACGGCTCTATAAACTGCGCTGCTTTGCTCCTGCACTTGAGCACAGTGAAATCTTCTGAACACACTTGGAGTCTGTTGGTTCTTATTAGTGGTAGAGGGAGATGCCACTATTTATATTTGTATCTGTATTTGTTCAGCAAAAAATTGTTTGTATTTGGATAAAAACCGGAAGTGGGCATGACTAAAACTGGAAGTGTGTGGAGGATAACCAAAGCTGTATAAAATGCAAAAAATTCCTGATTTTGAGCATTATAATCATTGGCACTGCTACTGTTAAGATATTAAAGCATTAAAGTCATGATTTTACAATGACATCAATAATAATTAAGTTTCACAGCAGTTAATTTGCTTTTTAAAGCTGTGTTTAACAAACAGTGAACTATATGCTGTATAGCCATAACAGGCTTTCAAACATGAGCAAATGTTTTTTAAATCATAGTTACTCATCCTTACTCTGAACTGCAGAGTATGAACTGCATGAACTCCACCATTAACCACACCTGAGGGACACTGAAGTCAATTATAAACTTTAAAAAATATTTTATAATTCAAAAAATAGTTCCTCATCTTCATTATGAACCACTCTATGCCATGAACTCCTGATGAAAAAAAAACTGCAGAATGTTGTAGCCCCACTTTACATTTATGTTTGATTTGCATAAGCTGGATACATTAAATAAAACATCAAAAAGATTCCCTGGGTGGAATACATCTTCAGATATTATGCTCTTACTCAAATTTCCCCAATTTGCATTTTGTGAAGACAAGCACATGAGGAATAAAATGGCTCTAACTACCTGTATTTCTTGACTGAGTGGATTTTTTTTAAAAATGGAAAACCCCAGCAGTTAGTTTAACCCCAAATATTAAGACAAGTCATGGAAGGAGTAGCATATAGCATTTATGGAAATTAAAAAGGCCCATTGAGAACAAGTGTTTCCCATCTCAAAGAATTTCTTTCAAAGAGAACCAATATCAGGACAGCCCCAGATACTGCTGAAGCTACAGTCTGTGGTTAAAGCAGGATAATAACAAGCAGGATAATAATAACAATCACGAACTCACTCATGAGGAATCTCAGATCCTGAAAGTGTCCACTGTGAAATGCTGTGCAACAATCTATTCATAAGTGGTGCTATACAAAATTAAAGATTGATTGAATGATGGATTGATTGATGTTCACAGTTTCTGAAGACCAGGCCACCAAATAAGGCTTATCGTACCCTAGTGTGATGTGTCACTCTAGGCTTCTAGAACACCGTGGACCGGTGACCTCTCAGAGAGCAGCCAGAAGATTACGACAGCAGAATGACTGGTATAATCCTGAAGGCTACTCAAGATCGGAGATAATCGGTACAATTCTTTGTCTTTAAAAAAAAATATTAATCATGGTGACGTACAGAGCAAAAAAGTACTGAAAGAGAACAAAAAGCAAGGATTAATAATTAGAATTTGTGTGCTGTCAGTGGCTGCTGCCTGGAGCCAGCCCAGTGTACAGACGGGCTGTAATCTGAAGAGGTGTGCCTTTACAAGAGGGTTGCAGAGGGCCCCATTCAACCACTAGGGGGCAGAGGCTGAGAAGGCTGCAGTGACGTAGCCTCACCCTATGTGTGTGAGTGTGTATGCGCGTGCGTTCAGTAGCCAGACACATGAACAGCAGTGTGGAACAAACATCACAAATATCACAGTCTAAAAGGTTTTGGTTGAACTCTTTATGGTTACAAATAACCAAGGGCCATGTGCCTGTTACTAATACATTCAGTGAACATGTATGGGACTGAAATTATGTAAGGAACATACGGAAATAAATAATGTAAATAATGGAAAGGGGCATCTCAGAAACTCTCAGCTACATCTCTGCAGAACATACAGGTTACACAGAATAAAATACATGGATTTGGTTGTTTAAAAAGGGGGCATCGCGGTAACACGCTAAAGCACAAGAGCTGATTTGTGGTGCATTGTTTAAATGACTGGGGCAGAGGGTGGATCGAAATGGGGACAATATTTATCCAGGCTGGGGGGGGGGGACTGGTGTAACAAGTATGTATAAGGCAGATCTGTCACTGGTCTGTCAGTGCATTACATTACATTCGTATTTGGCTGTCTCTTTTGTCCAAAGCGACATGCAGTAAGTGTATACCGAAGGTTGTTGGAACAACTACAGAACACAGTTCCGATAAGACAGGATTCTCATGCAGTATCTGTTATCCATAATCATGAACATCAAGTCTATTTCATACAGTAAGCATAGGCTAAGTCAGTAAAATAATAGCAAGTCAAACTTGAAGTGAGGCATGATTACACGAGAATTACATTACATCGAACTTGTGTGGTGCTATTATGCTGTGTTTTATCCAGTATAAGTCACTGACCATGGAAAAGGGGCAGTCCTTTTTCTTTTTAAAAATATTGCAGGCAGGGTTTGACATTTGTGCAAATTGAAACCAGTGAGTGCTGAATTCAACCACTGTTCTGTCAAAATATCACAGCCCCCCCCCCCCCCCCACCCCCCAAAAAAAAAGATTACGAGGAAAAGACTAAGCCTAAAAAATAAAGCAGTAACATAATAGGGCAATTGTTCACAAAATTGTCTACAAAATCCGAAAACCAGGGAGAAAAAAGGGAGAATTTAATTACAGGTCATTTAGCAAATTACTCAAACTGAGTATTTTAAAAACGAGAAAATTAGGATCCTCAAACACTGCTCTTGGAATAGTTCACAAGTCAATTATTAATTGTTCCATGAGTCACATCTCCAATAGTTTTTTTTTTTTTTCACTATGACAGGAACATGCATTCTCTTATTTTTCAGTTCATATAATACATTTGGACAAAACTAAAATAAACTTTTCAGGAGCTTCCCATAAAAAACAACTACAAATCTGCCACTGTCTGACACAGCACTAGTCTGGCGTGTGAACGCAAACCCTGCATTGTTCTTAAATTGTGCTAAATGCAACCTCCCCGTGGACGTTGTGCTGTCGTCATGACAGCGCTCCGTGTTTGCCAGGAGAGCGGCGAGGCTGTTTATTGGGTTCCAGGATAGCTCAGCAACACGGTCTCCCTTACTCACCAAGGCCAGGAGAATGCAATTAGCGGTGTGCTTTCACATGTCCATTGTGTGCTCATTAGCGCTGTTTGCTAGGAATGGAAGGTGGCATGCGCTTGCTCACCTACATGTTCTATCCGCACATGACTCACTGAGCATTGCACAAATCTCGCTTCTACGTCGGTTGGAAATTCAATACACATTTATTTGGAAGAACTGTTTTTGTTTTTTTCTTAGATTTTCGTTTTCTCTTTTCTCTTATTTAAAAAAAAAAAAAAAAAAAAAAAAAAAAAAAAAAAAAAAAACATTTGTTTGGGCCATCTAATTACCATCGCGCTAATTGAAAAGAATGCAGACGAGCATGTTCTCTCATTCAGTCATTGTGTTAGGGGAGTGCACTTAATGCACTGCGGGTGCAGTCAGGCAGACTGCGGGAGCCAGACCAACTGGAGGAGTCACTCCTGCACAGAGAGACAGAGACCTTCCCTCCCAAGACAATACTAAGGCTGTGCACCTCCCTGCAGGTAGAGATAGGCAATAAAACATAAGAAAGTACTTACTTAACAGAACAACTCCAGAATATTTCTATAAACTACAATCAAAATGGTGGAGGCAGAGGTTGCCTCATAGGTGGCGCAGAGATATAAATGCTGCCGCTGTTTCACACTGCCATCAGAAGATCAGCCTGCACAGGGGAAGACACCACATGTGCAGCTCAACAGGTGAACCACAGGTACCCAGCTGACCAGCACCGGTCACAGGTACGCGGTAAGAAATCTTCACCCATGCCAACTGAAAGCCTCTCTCCCTGGTTGATGATAAAGCCAATTGTGGCCAATGACACTGCCATAATCTGCATAGGATACCAGTGCTTTAGTAGCAGGATTCACCTGGCAGCCAAGGTCATGGGATTTTAATGGGTTTAGGTTATGATATTTTTATGATTTTATGGTTTCTTCTTAGGTTTTTCTTATCAGGGCAAGTTGTGGTTAGCATAGCTAACCTCCATTAGTGCTTCAGTGGTGCTGCATCTATACTCACCGGTCTGGGATTGTTGTTGGCCTGGTCTGCCACTATGGACCGTACAGATCAGGTGAATGCACTCATGTTGTCTTTTACCGAAACTCACTCTGGATAAAAGCACATCATCTGTGTGTTCAGGTTTCTTATACATACTGTAGGATATTGTCATGACTCTTACATACTGCAGGAATATTAACTTGTGAGAAACTACTGTGTTTCGTTTCCAATCGAAGGTAGTTTATAGAAGAGAAAACGGTGATCATGATGCACATGTACACCAGGCAAAGCAAGGTAGGGCAAATACCACAGAGTTGCGATGATTGCATCTTTATCCTTTGCAGGATTGTCTATGATCACAGGAACAGGGATGGCTGTCATGATCAGACAAAGCGTTCACACTCGGCTTTCTGCACTCTGGATGTCATGCAGAGGTGTAAATGAGAGTCTGTGAGATGTCACTTCCACATTATTCGCAGGTCAAATTAATATGAGAAGATTTCAGATGAGTCAGCAAATCAAATGGCCGTATTCCTTACAATACTATAGGCCGTCTCTCCAGATGGGATTAGTGGCTTTCCTACTGTGATTTAACTCTTGGATGACCCTATGATGTTTTTTGTTTTTTGGGTAAGAGTTAATTTGGCTAGACACCATGATTCTTGCCATATCATAAATATACATATTCTGTGTATGGCATAACTGTGTGATAAATTATGTCATCTATGGATTAAGTGATTCTGTGATCTTTTGTACTGACGGCTATTTATTTTGTTTAGTCTTCCGTCCATTCAGGAGCCAATGAAAAGAGTTCTGCATTTTGATTTTGCCGAATAGCAAGAATTTGTTGCTACTGTCTAACAAATTTGCTTACCTGTCATTAATTTTGTCAAGAAGACTGTCAAGATTTGCAGGACCAGGACCCAACAGCAGAGTGGAAAAACTGAAAACTCAAAAGGCGAATCCAAACAAAGACTTTAATCACAAACGGTAACGAAAAGCAGAAAACCAAAACAAGGCCACGCAGGGCTACTCACAAAAACACAAAGCGATTCTTCAAAAACAGAAAAACAGAAGAAAATCCAAAATTCCAGGGCAGAAAAACACACAAACAGACAACTGGCAGGCAGGAACACACGGGCAGAAACACAAGCAGAAAACGCAGGCAGAAACACAAGGAACCAGTACCCGAGTCAGGGAAGCAGAGAACTTAAATAGACAGGGAAACTAATAAGACACAGGTGAACTCAAAGAACAATCAAACCAAAGAGGGAGGACATAACAAGACACAAACAGAAACAATGATTGAATAATTGAAAACAATAATAGAAAACAATAATACAATTAACACAGGGGAAACCAATGAGGGAACGAACAGAAATACAAAACTGAGAAGTGCCGCCATCTGGCGGCCCAAAAAGGAAAAACAGAAACAAAAAGACAACCATGACAGAGGACTACATTGGACTCTATTTATATAAATATCTTTTGTTGTAAGAATGGCACTGATGAGAGCTTGACACCAAAATGTTACTTTTGTCTTGATTTTTTTTATTTCACTAATTCATTTGAGTATTATCTTGATTAATTTTTTCTGTGAGGCCTCATTGTCTAATTTTTGTAGTATCTCTGCCTTACGCATACTAACGTTACTTTCTGGCACAAGTAACACCAATAGCAGAAGCTCAGGCAGATAATAAAGTTACTCAGAGCTCAGAGGCGGGGTCACTTGTGCATTTCCCTCCTTCTCCAGTCAAATTGCCACAACATTTCCCAACGTAATTGGAGTAGCTACGGTAACCAGAGGTTGCTAAATTCCATTAACAACAATGACAAAAAAAAGTAAAACAGTTCACCAGTCAGCTGGACTTTGTGACATTATTCTGTGCCTAAAGGATTACTGATTCTTATTTTCTTTTATATGTTAATTTCAAACTCAACTGCAACTCACCCTGGGGTAACGCTAAAAAAAAACATGAGGGCGGAAGTGTCACGTTAATGGCAAACTTTCGATTTACGGGGTGTCCAGATTTGCATTCTCATTTCCAAAAGGCCCTCTTCTTTCGGCCTCCCCCCCTCTCTGGGACAAACAGAAGAAGGCCAGGTGTCATCTGTGTAAATGATCTCCGGCCAAACACATGTCCCAGGTGTAATTTGCCAGCCTGAGGCATTCGATCCCAGCCAGTCTTTCCCCGCTGCAGATTTTACCTCTCTTTCCGGCCGCGCGTTCTCCCCTTCCCTGACGCCATGTCCTGCAGGCAGATCCTGGCCCTTCTGGGCGCTCTGGTGGGCCTGGGCGCCACCATCGGCGCCACCGTGTCCAACGAGTGGAAGACCACGAGCCGCGCCTCGTCCGTCATCACCGCCACATGGGTGTTCCAGGGGCTGTGGATGAACTGCGCCGGGAACGCCATCGGGGCCGTGCACTGCCGGGAGCACCTCACCATCTTCAAACTGGAGGGTGAGAGAGGGGGTGGTGGGTGGGAGGGAGGAGAGGGGGGGTCAAGAGTAGGGGTAAGCCCCAATGTTCAACAGTTCAACTGTGATATCACCAATTGGTCATTATGGGATTGAATGCACAGATAAAGAGAGAGAGAGAAAGAGAGGGGGGATCAAGACTAGGAGTAAGCCCCAATGTTCAGAGGTTAAACTGTGAGAGCACTGATCGATCAGTTGGATCAATATTTGAATGCACAGATAAAGAGAGAGATTGAAAGAGAGAGGGGTGAATGTTATCATAATTGTTCATTAGTGCCATCCCAATTCCATCCCACACCTTCCTAGTATTGCTATTATTTTCCGTCACTGATTGTACATGCTGTATCTTGTATGCAGTCAATACAATGCCTTGGACTTCCAAACTAAATCTCAGCTGTGAAATCAGTAATCAATCATTTGAATTGTGTGGGGAAAAAACAACCTGCAGTTTTGTCTTCCTCATTTACATGCATTTATTTGACAGGTACTTTTGTTCAGATTTGTTTTCCAGGACAAAAAAGAATAACTACAAGCACAAAAACCGCAGAAGGCAGATTTAGTGCAATGCTGATTAGATTCAGCTTCTATAGAAACAAAATCTAGCTCAGTAATACAGATTAATATTCATTAAAGGCTTAAAGATTTATTTACTTTGATAAATGGATCTGCCTGAAATGAGTGAAAACATATCTTACAACAGGAAGTCGTCATTTTCTCATAACTGAGGTTATTTGCTATATAGCTGCTGGGGAGCAGGTTTGGTTATTACAATATTTACAACTATAATTTGGGGAGTGTGATACACATCCAGAAAACAATTGCACTTCTCTTCTTCAAATATCAGATTTCTGGAAACTGCTAAGCAAACATTATGTGCTCTCAAAAGTAGACGGTGTCATTGTTTTTAAAAGGAGATATGTTTCTTTCATATTCTTAATAATATATTTTCAGGATGTTTATTGATTTTACAAAGCTGCAGTTGATGCACTAGTAACTTAACAATGGGAGTGTTACATGCATTTGAGGTGAATATGAAAATGAAAATAGTTCTGTTAAGCACTGACCGCAGAGAACTTGCTCTGAACTTCTGTTGTGGACAGCCAGAGAACAAACCTCGAGAGTTAAACACCTGTCTGGAGAGGAAACAGGCAAAAGTGACAGTAATAGCATACGGAAATTCTACATGAGTAGTAGCTCACGTGTCGTACGGCCCTGTTCCCTCGTCCCTGGCTACATTCTGCAGCCGCTGTTGTTGAGGGGTGCCTATACTCTTGCTGTTTGGGGATGTCTACTGGCCTCGTGTGGATTGATGGAAGATTTTTTTTTAATCTTAAATCCATCAACAACGTTCAATAAAGATCCAGTGAGTATGTTTTTTTTCAAGAGCAAACAAACTACCAAAAGCACTGTGACAGACAGACAAGCTCAATGCCGAATTAGCTACCGCTATTAATAATCAGTGGAGTGCATTTCTACCAGTTGTTTTCCAATTATTTTCCCCAGATCATCCGAAAAATGTTCATATATTCATAATGCAGGACTAGAACTTGAATATTGATTTTGTATTATGAAAAGGGATAAATATTTATTTCACAATAATATAATACTTAAAATAAATTCCCTCCCTTTTCTTAGTTCAGTAACAAAAACGGGGCCCCAATCAACCCAGCCTTAATGCACTCAAAATTCTTTCTTTTATTTTAATAACGACTAACTCATGTTCTGCAAGAAGTGGGGAAATGTAGAAGGCGCTTGCATGCGTTAGTAACCTTTCGGATTCATGTGATTACTGTATTAGGCCATATAAAAAATTGGAACGTTATGGGATCCGGTTCACAGTTCGTTTCAGTCTGTTTAATTTAAATACGGACATTACGGCGTTTTGTCAATGTTTTTACTGATGGAGGAAGACTTTGTCAGGGACGAGGGTCACTTGGTCATCGTGGTTAATGTGTGCATCACAGAGAGAATGTTTAAACGGGGAGGGCTAACAGGAACGCTCGTGCCTGTGTCAGCTGAAGGTGTGGGTACATAATGTCGCCAACCCCCCCCCCCCCCATACACATCCCACAATGTGAGGCTTTCACGGTAGCCGAGAGGAAACACCGTTAACCTTTGATTAAAGACCACATCCTGCGTAAACGACGCGCTCCGCCTTTCCGTGGGGCAGGACACCACGGCCCGGGTGAGAAACCCAAACGCCGCTCACCTACTGTTTCGGTGTTTTGTGACTGTTTTGGCTTCTTGCTTTAAACACATTCTGCTTGTTCTTGCTTGCTTAAGGCGCTTTTAAAGGCGTGTCAGAAAGGTCTCCGCATGCACGGAATTTCCCAGATCCTGTGGTGTGGGTCACACCGGTAGTGAGAACCTATCCGTTAGTTTTTTCTCTCTCTCCCTACCTAAGCCCAGGTGGTATAAACTGGTTACGAGTCAGTCACGTGGAACCCCTTCTCACGATCATCGTGCAAATCCGCTTATTCGGCCCCATTGGGAATTTCTGTTTATCAGCTGCAATATCCTTCACAGTTCCACAGCTACATTGTTCTTATAAACGTAAACATCACCCAAGGAAAGACCGGACATTACCTTAAATTACTTAGATATGTAGCTCAAGATTATTTTAAATTAGGCTATATTAAAGAACATAATTCATCCTCCGGTTCTCAACATGACTCCTGAAGCGATATTTTCCTATACACGTTCCCCCCCTAGTGGTTTGATTCAGTAGTACACATTTACGGCACATTGTCACTAGAAACCACTTGAAAATAAAGAAATTACATTATATACCTTATGGAAAACGGTATTTATATGTTCTACATTTTGCTTCCACCTTTTCTGAACCTTTTCCAAAACTGCTTTATGGGCCATTGACTATTTTGTTGTTTTCCCCCGTCTCTCAAACTCTCCCAATTCGGTTTGTGATTTCAGGAAGTGGGCACAATCTTTTGGCACATGAGCTAACAACACACCTCAGCCAGCCCCCCCCCCCCCCCCCCCACACCCCCACCCCATCCCCTTTCAGTGTAAGTGTCAGTACAAGTAAATGAGTAACAAGCACCTTGCACATGTTATTTTTAAACTCCAAAGGGATGTCTCGAGTAAGAAAAGCATGTTGAGTTTGCATGGTCTTGTTCATCGGCTAAAAAAAAAAGGCTGACGTAACAGGATAGGCGTATATTCCAATCTGAGGGCACTGGGTGTTCTGAGGGGAGAGAAAGAGCCAATCACATCACTCTGCTGCAGCCCTCACTGTCTGTACTGCCCTGCTGTCTGTACTGTTCTGTAGGCTGTCTGTACCATCCTGCTGTCTGAAGTGTTCTGTAGGCTGTCTGTACTGTTCTGTAGTTTGTCTGTACTGTCCATTTGCCATCCTTCTGGAGCAACACTCCAGTTTAAATTTTCATCAGGGCAACAGCAGGACAGCTGCACGATATTCTAAGTGTTATTCTCGGCCAAGACACATTTCTAATTTGATCAATTCCAGCATTCACACAATACTTCCCACTATAGCCCACCCATGTCAAAACACTTTTACATTCATAACTTTGCCCCTACAAGCACCAGCACACATGTGCACACACACACACACTTACGCACACACACACGTGTTAAATCCCCACATGAGTCATTATGAGTTGTCTCCCACACACTCACACACATTCATCTTTTACCTGCATTCACCGCCCCCTCTTCCCTGTGACCTACAGAGTGATGTCTGTGTATGCATCTAAGTTAGAGTGTGTGTATGTGTAAGTGAGTGTTTATGTGTGTGTGTGGGGGGGGGGGGGGTAGTCCAAGGCTATTGGTCAGCAGGAAGATGATGCTGTGAAACTAAGCCCTCCCAGTTGAATATAAATCAGTTGAGCGCATATAACCACCGGCACCAAGCGACCCCACCTTGTGCCTTTAACTGGGATCCCAGCCACAGAGTGCCTCACCTGGAGCCCGAGCAGCTACAGCCAGCAGCCGCGCTCACTCACCCTTGAAAGCGTCCAATCACCGCCACCGTCGCCGCGCGAAAATGAGCAACATGGCCACGGAGATCCTGGCCTTCATCCTGAGCGTTTCGGGCTGGGTGCTCATCTCCTCCACCTTGCCCACGGACTACTGGAAGGTGTCCTCCATAGACGGCACGGTAATCACCACCGCCACGTTCTGGTCCAACCTGTGGAAGACCTGCGTCACCGACTCCACCGGGGTCTCCAACTGCAAGGACTTCCCCTCCATGCTGGCGCTGGATGGTCTGACAAGCTTTTCTTTCTTCCCCTTTTTGAGAGTAAACGAGGCAAAAAAAAAAAGTTTCTTTTTTTTGTTATTCGAGTGAATCTATGTGCTTAATCTGTGTGATTGGTTGCGTTTGTGTGAGTGTGTGCGTGTGTGTGTGTGTGTTGGATGAAGCTTAAGAGATGCCACAGCACAAGCCATGTAAGGTAGAGGGTAGGAGGGAAGTGTTTGAATCCGGTATTAATCCAAGGGCTATTAGGGAAAGTATCGGTGTAAAATGTACTTCATTACACAAGTACAATCTTACCTCGAGCTTGTTTTTACTCAATAGCAGTTGTAACCGAATCTGTTATTTATTTCCAAAGGCAGCACAGAGTACCAGTCTCTGTTGAGGATAGCTGGCCTTTCCCTCTCTCTGAAACATCACTTTGGACCTTTGGCAAGAACTTTAAATAACTCTCAGCGATAATATATCAACTAGAGGGCACAAGGCAAAGCCCTCCTTCAGGGTCAACTCGTTTATCCCCCAATGTCAATGTTTAGCATTACTCCTTTGAGGTGGCAAGTGATAAATTATTTTTACGAGCGCTCAAGGTCTGTTTCCTGCACGCTCCACTTGTTTTAGGGGTTAATATTTGCCCATAAATCACAACCCATGCGTAGCCATTTCTAATATGGGCAGAGGACTGACCACTCCACCGGCTAATTACGGTTCTCGGTCGCTGTACTCACACATTATGGTTCAGGTTGAGGTCTTGTGAACCGCAGATGTGTATTTGTGTCATGTAATAGCACAATGTGACTTCCCTCTCGTCTTAAAATGTTTGTGACGTAACTGTGGCTCATTGATTCACCAGACGAGCGTCAGTTCCAAAAAAGACCCGTTACTTTGCCCGTACACAAAAATTGTAGGCGGAATACAAATCCAAGGGCGTGCATGCTGTATCACTGTGACGGTAATTACCGTTTCACTACAATTGCCATGCTTCTAGTTAGTCTGCAGCGGTATAGGTGGCTGATAAGTCGCTGATGAAAACAAGGAAATGATGGTGTGATGAGATAGACACCTCTAATTTAAAAACGACCGCAAGGGATTCTGTTGCCACCGCCATCTGATCCGATGCGCAGTGCTTTTCTTTTTGTCCACTTAAAGCCATGGGGATGGCTCGATGACAGAGCAAGCTGTATAAATGTATATGGACAAAAAGCTGCCTGAACTCCAGACAGCCAATCACAAGCCATAAATAATTTAATTAAGTCAAAGGCTCACCGTTACACAGCTGTCAGTCAGCAGTGGTAAATGATGAGCTGGGAAGCGGCCCCAGGGCGTGAGTGCTGAGGGGAGTGGGAGTTGTAGTCCTGGGGTCCTGAAGTGGCCCCAAGGCGTGAGAGCAGAGGGGAGTGGGAGTTGTAGTCCTGGGGGTCCTGAAGTGGACACCGATAGACCAGACGATGACAGGTCCTGGATGAAATCCCCCCCAGGGGTGGGTGGGGGGGGGGGGAGCCGCCAGGAACAATGGCGGCTCTGTGCGCTCCCTTCCTGCCCACCTGCTTCATCGCAGTGCCGCCGCGCAGCTCTCTCTCAAACCAGCGTGTCGGATCTAGATCTGCCCCCCCCCCCCAATTCCGCAAGCGGGCACAGGTGCAGGCAATGTGAGGTCACCCACGACGAGGCTCACGCATTAATCCTCTCTAAGGGCAGCTATGATGACCCACTCCTCAAAATCCATAAATGAGTTTTAAGAAGTTACCATAATACTCCGCATTCAAACCAAAAAAACGTTAAGATTAAACAGTGACTTAATTATGGGTGTCGTCAGTGTAGCAGTGTGCGTGCTTACCATGCACTAGTCTGCTTCTACCAAATCTCTATTAATTGTTCACTACAAAATCGTGATAAATGCAATGTCTTCAAAAGTCAAAAGAAAGGAAAAATGTATTAGTCCCAAACTTCAGCCAAGAATGTTGTGCTGAATTTTTCAATGGAATGAGTACTTGGTTTATAAATGTTTATGTTTGTTTATCCTTTAGTACAGTGGTAACCAACCCTGTTCCTGGAGACCTACCATCCTGTAGGTTTTCATTTTAACCCTAATTTGGCACACTGGACTCCACTGCTTAGCAACGCAGCATAAATCTCTAGCTGTTGAATGAGGTGTGCTTTGTGAGGGTTGGAGTAAAAACCTGCAGGATGGTAGATTTCTAGGAACAGGGTTGGTTACGACTGCTTTAGTACTTCTTGTTTCCTGGTCATCTACTTATTTTTGTACAGTCAATTAAAATGCTCTGTAAATTGCCCTGGAAACTAGAAGTACATAAAGTGATTGCCATTATTATGATTATGATGATGCTAAGTAGGATGATGATGATGATGATGATGATGATTTTCGACATTGTTCTTGTTCTGTTTGTTGATAATCATGACATTGATTATGTCATTATTAACAACTCCAATAATAATAATAGTAATAATAATAATAATAATAATAATAATAATAATAGTGCTGGACTGATGCTGGCAGTTCCATATGTTACCAGGCGAATCTGACCACGCGATGCCTTTGATCTCCAGGGTACATCCAGGTGTGCCGAGGCCTCATGATCTCAGCGGTCTGCCTGGGATTCTTCGGCTCCGTCTTCGCCCTGGTCGGCATGAAGTGCACCAAGATCGGCGGCTCCGACAAGACCAAGGCCAGGATCGTCTGCCTGGCGGGATTCAACTTCATCTTGAGCGGTAAACATGGCGGCTCGCTCGTCTCCCTGAGGGCTCTCAGTCTGCTGTTTGTTGTTGAGTCTCACACCGTCTCTCTCTGGACGGGCTTTAAACACTGTGCTCTTTGCAGGTCTCTGCTCTTTGACAGCGTGCTCCCTGTACGCACACCGAATAACCTCCGAGTTTTTCGACCCCATGTTCATCGCTCAGAAGTAAGTCGTTTGTTCCGCTAGTGAATTCTGTTAATGATTTCTCTGGTACCACGGATTTCGCTTATTGAGAATTGGGAACATCTGCATCTATTAAACAGAAAATCTATCTATTTTCTTAGAAATATGACTCAGCACATTCAATCGTCTCATACACAGTTACAGATTACTCACATTTACGAATGTAGTGCCCGACCTGATCCTTGAACCTGCAGACTTCTAGTTTCAATCCCTGCACCTTACTTAAAAAAAAATATATATTTATATATTTCATGTGACATGTTCAAAATTCAGCTAAGATCAAAGCCGGCCTGATTTGCACATCCTTGGTAAACTGTGGATCATAATAATAGTAAAATATGTATATTGTCCTATATTGATATGTGCTAAATCGATCTTCATGATTTACGCTAGCTACAGCATTGCAGGCTGCAGGGCGCTGTAGGAGGAAGTGTGAAGCATTAGCTGTTTTATATAAGTGCAGGTCCTCAGCCACAGTGTGGCCATGTCAGGAGCCATGAGATGAAAAGGTCTGGGATCCCCTGGCTTAACTACTACACCACACTGATGAATGTTAGTAGTGTCAATCGGTGATTGTGACGCCCAATCAGAAAGCCAGGGTGGTGTGTTGGTTAAGAGCTTGCAGGCTCAAGTCTCAGATGAGGCATGGCATTGCTGTTGTGCTTTTTGAGCAGGATATTAAGCCTGAACTGTTCAGAGATAACCTAAATGTATAACTGGTTTAATGTTAAATACAGCAGAGTGTATAAAAGAGCTGGCCACATCATCGTAAGTAATTATTGGTGTTATTTCCCCCTGTGATTTAGGTTTGAGCTGGGAGCGGCGCTGTTCATTGGCTGGGCAGGGTCTGTCCTCTGCATTTTAGGAGGCGTGGTTTTCTGCTTCTCCATGGCGGAGGGCTTCACTGAGAGGTTAGTATGGGCTTAATGGATGTGTACGGGTTCTAGAATTTAGGGTGACATATACATGACATGTAGCATGCACTCGGTGAACATGAGTACTCTGTGGAAACCACTGGAAACGAGTCGGAGAGAGAAAGAGGCAGGTTCGCCCAGGCAGGTTCGCCCAAACCCCAAACTTTCCGCAGAACACAGCTTCAGTTTTACCAGCCAATGGAAGTGGCAGTACCTGTTAGGCTGTCACAGAGAGACTGTATGACGTACGGCCACTGGAGATCAGCCGTAGGTACATACAGCAGCATAGGAGTCATGCTTGTTGCAGAGTGAATGTTTCCTTTGTTAATCTCTGATATCAGATCTTGTTCCTCTGAAAGTCACCTTGGGTTTGGGGGCTTGAGCATTATGAAGGGAAATGAAGAAGTCATAACCCCCCCAACCACCACCACCACCCCAGTGAGGAGTGACTAAGAGGCCTCTGTGACTTTATGAACTCCTCTCTGTTCCTCGAAAGTATGACAGATGTGCAAGCATCATCGCTGTTGCCGTGGTGACTAATTATCCCTTTCAGAGCTGGGGCCTTCATATGACTCCGCCCCTTATGACTCCAGTCCAGTCAAAAGACGCTTTGCTGTTATTACTGTTCCCCAGTCCTCTGGGAGGGGCTAGTCGGATCTGAACCATGGTAATGCGGACACACGCTGTACGCTGTCACCAGTGGACATGGCTGGACTGGCCGTCTGGCAGTTCCAGCAGATGCCAAATGGGCCAGTACACAACCCCCCCCCCCTACCCACCCACGCCCTCCCCCATCCCACCCCAACACCCCTCAGGTCTGCTACCCCTCGCAGGTGGAAGGTCACATTCGCAGTTGAGGGCACTGCGGTTATACCCTTGAGCAAGGAATATATTCTGAGCTGTTTCAGTAAATATCCAGCGGTATAAATGGATTGTGTGCGAAAGGTCATCTGCGTAATCTACCCTGGATAAGAGGGTCCGCAAAATGCACGCAGCCCTGCTTTATGGAGAACTGAGGGCATTTTCCTGGAAGCCAAAGAAGTGATGGAAAATGGCCATTACTCATAGTTAAGCAAAGGTCATTACTCGCAGTTAAGCAATGATTAAATATTAAATCTGACTCTCCTCATGCGGCTCGTGGCATTAACCTTGTTAATGTGTTGTTTCTCTCACGCCAGTCGGCCGCAGTATACGTACGCCGGAGCGCCCTCTTTCGTGTCCTCGCACCCCAAAACCAACGCCAAGGCCAAGCCCAGCGCCCCCAAGGGCTCGCCGGACTACAGCGACTCCTCCCGGCAATTCGGAAAGAACGCCTACGTGTAGCCAATCACGCCAGAGGAGGGGGCGCAAAGGGGAGCGGTCTTTCAGTCTGATGGACGCAAACACAGCCACCGGTCGCCCCTTTTCTATGGACATGAGTTTGACTGGAACATCAAGTGTACAGGAAACAGAGTCTATGTATGTATCCAGTAACGGACACAGGTGCAGAGACACAGGAAAAGGACTAATGGGGGTCTGGGAAATGTGCAGTCGCAACACGGTTTAAATACACAGGGCCCGATTTACTGAGGTTGCAACTGCTTTTCCAATGTAAATGCAGGCGCTACAAGATAGCAATATCTATGTCTGACTTACTAATCGGTCACAACGGGTGAAAATCACAATTAGCATGTGATTTGCTGGGATTAAATCTCTCTCCTTTTGCTAGATAGTTGAATCTGTTCATACATACCGTATGTATACATGAGAACATGCAAAAACAGGGTGGAGACTTATTAAATTATGTCAGTGAAATATTCCATATAATTTACTGAAGCATGCTTCTCCACTTTGATATGTCGCTCTGGAGAAGAAAGTCATTGTACTCTAATGTAACTCCTTGAATTGTGACTGTCCTCTTTGCCTGTGGATTCTAAGACTTTCTGAAAGTATGTGGTCATTTGCAGAGTGCTGATACTGACCTGAGATTTTAAAAGCCCTGCTAAGGCATTCTCTCTCCCAACCATGGCGGCACTCAGCTCAGACAGAAGACTGTACGCACGACAAAAGCAAATCAGAATAAGACAGGACAGGGTCTTTCTTCCCAGAGTTGCACTCTTTCAGTTAGCTGATCGGCAGTTAGCGAAGCGCTGAAGACAGGCTGCACAGCCACACAGCCGCACCACTGGACGATTTAAAAAAGGAACGTGAGCCGTGATCCCAAAGATCTCATTCTCTGCCGGTTACTGTGAAGTTGCTCTCAACTTTACATTTCCGTGCGTCCCGATCTTTTAAAAGTAGCCTACAGCTGCAGGAATTGCACGAGGCGGTCCGAAGTGCTGGAAGCTTTGCCCCGATGACAAACATACACTTATTTCTATCGATCACTTATTTATTTTCAGATGTAGGCTAAGATGGAAATGTTTGTTTTTGGAAGGATGCAAGACTTTGCATCCATTTTGACCAATCGGCCATCAGCTTAGTATAAAAATGCTGTTATAAATGTAAACTGTGCGTGTACACAGTTAGTTGGGTATAGAACAAAAAAAAAAAATAGTTTTACCTTCAGATGCCCTGTGGCTTTCTCCCATAAACTGGGTCGAAGTTCAGCCGTGTCTATTCCCTCCACCCCATTACTTCCTCCTGTTCCACCTGCTGTTCCATCCACGTTGCTGTTCTTTCTTTGGTTGGATTATGTTTTAGGAAAGTATTCCTGTGGAAAACTGCCTAACTTCACGTCATCTTTTCTTTTGTTACCGGTGTCTCCAACTGCAAACATTGAGAATGAGGATGTTTCATTTCTTTGATCGCAAAATTAGGAACAGCCTTAGCGAGTCAGTTGTTAATGTGTTGTTGGTATGTACAGCTGCAACAGAGACACAATATAGCGAATATGTTTGTGCTTTGACTGTTTGCTTAGTAAATCTGGCTGAAAATCTTCCTAAGAGAAAGGCAGAGCATGGAGGTTGCGGCACTTGATCAGTAGTAAAGTGCTCGGGCGTGGCTGCCTGGCTCCCTGGTTTTCCAGCCCTAAGGCCCCCACTCAGGAGCACTGAGTTCAGCCTGCTGCGCTGTTTCCACTGGCCTCTCCCTCCCCAACGCACGCCTCACATTTACACCTTCCGCTTCGCTCAAAAGAGTGAATTTAACTGAGAGATACCTGTTGGAGTTTCACCCTGTTTATGTCTTGATATCTGTCATTCTGTCTGTCTTCTTACACTGTCCTTTGTAAACAGTGTGTTACACGTGCATACAAATATGTTTTGCATTGCTTCCAGACTAGAAGTAAGCTGCTCCATGTGTTTATATGGCTACATCACAGTCTACTAATCCTCTTTTAACCCTTTTGAAACTCGTTAGCGCTTTTGAAATATGTACCTGTGGCAGTTGGACAAACAGTTTTTTGAGTGGAACTCCTGGAGGCAGGACCAGTTCTAGCCATAGGTGACAAGGGCAGTTGTCCAGGGTGCCATCCATCTGGTGGGTGTGAAGGGAAAAAATAGAATTACATGTTGCACCCCCTACCCCCCCCCCCCCCCCCCCAAAAAAACATCCTTATTCTCAGAAAGGGTAAGGCTGTGCCTGGCTAGAGGAACTCTTGCAGCACCACACATGACTCACCTTAAGTCATCCCTCTTTTATCATTAACTTATTTTGTTTTCATTCTTTTATAATTAACTTTTTTTAACTTGATTAAAAGTTTTTTTTTTCTAATGTCCTTTTTATTTATATTTTGTGTTGTTGTAAGAAGCATGTGTTTTTCAGTAACGCAATATGTATTTCCAATATTCTATTCACATTTCAGTAAATTCATGAATATTAACTTTGCTGTTACAATATAGAACAGGCAGACTCTTGAAGCATTTAGCCAGACCAGTACTTGAAATATGTCACAAAAGTCACATTATATGTTAGTCTGAAGAAGCCTTCTTACTTCTCATGTTCTCACCGACAAGACACAAACAAAAATGTCTAAAATCTACGAAGAAGCAGCATTATAATGCAGCTGATGTTATAATCACAAGGTCCACGATGATGCTGCATCTCTTTGATTTCACAGGAGATTAGCATTCAGAGCATCCTGTCCACGGTTTAAGGCTCCATAAACGTGAGAGCGACATTGTGAATCTTCTCCGTTTTTTAACTGAGCAGCCTCACTTGTCAACAAGCGGCATGGACTCTGTAATTTGCAGGAAATTCTGTCTGGGGGGAATACAACAATACAGCCTGGAGATCACCTTGAAGCTGCAACTTGATACATTCACCGCTCCATAAAGCAGCAAACTACTTAAGGGGCAGTCTAAATTCAGGATATTGTTGTTTTAAAAGTCACAGGACCGCCATTCATTCCTAAACCTGTCCGCTTATAAAGGGCTGAATATAAGCAAATCACACACTTATTCTTTTCTCTTTTTTTGTTTGCTTCAGATTTGTTACTTTTTTATATCTTGTTTTTGATTTAAAATTTTTGGGGAAATTAACTACAATATTTTGCTATTATTCTATAAGCATATATATAAATAAAAGTCTTTTTCATACAGTTTCCAAATATGCTTCCCATTTTGTTTTGATTGCTTGAACAGCACTGGTATTTTGATATTTACTAGAAACCACAATTTCATCTTTAATGACATAGCTATATACCTTGGAGGATGTAAACATACCAACCTGTAATTATTTTTGCTTTAATTTTGATATTGTGTACACTTGTAATTTAATACCTATTTATGGTAAGTGTTATGGCATAAGTGGAATATTCTGCTCAAAGCCATGTGGTTCTCATGATACACACACGCTCTCAGGGTGGGTACTACTGCTATCTACTAGATACAGAGCAGTTTGTAAGTATTTGGACAGTGACACAATTTTTGCCATTTTGGCTCCACAATCCAGCACATTGGATTTGAAAACTCCCATCCATTTGGCAGTCATTGGATACAAAATATAACATGCTACTCACTGGAATTGTACAAATAACCATAACAATTTGTGTTAAATTTGAATGACATTAAATTACATTTGAATGCAAATCTACACTCTGCCTGCTCTTTGTAAGGCTGTTTATACCAGGAATCCCAGCCAATGAAGAGGATATTGAGGACATTGAAAAAGTAATCATCCATATGCCTTCATTCCACAGGAATGTACTAATATGTCCTAATATGGCTGATAGTGAAAGACGGAGGGCGAGGAATGCACACAGATGTGGGTTTCCTTGTTAAACGGCACCATGAATTCAGATGGCTTATGTTCACAGACAGCTGAGATCCGGCTTCTGCTGTGAAGCTGCTTTGTCTCACTGTACAGCTCTTCCTTCTGGAGAGCATGTAATGCACACATACGCACACACACACACACAAACACACACACACACACTCACACACACACAAACACACAGATGCACACACACATACACACGCACACACATAAACACACATATACACACACACACACACACACACATTTCATTATTTTGATCTGAGTGTTAACCTCAGTCAGTTCAAGTGTAACACAGGTGACCACACAACTCTTCCTGTTTTTGGAAATTGGAGAGGTAGTCATTCTTGCAACCTTGTGTCTCTCTCCAGCCAGCTGATGACTGAAGGAAACTGGAACCCATGCAGCTCAAGCTCCCTGTAGAACACCATGGGGGCTCAGGGCAGCTGGCCCAGCTCTGCTCCGGCACACACTATCAACTGCATCTTATGTGGAGGTGGTTCCCCAGTCAATTACAGGAGTATGAATGTTTTTATTTGCTTTTAGGATTTTTCCTTTGTGAAATTTTGTGTTACCTGCAATGTCAGAATGAACAGCACCATAAAACCATTATTATTATTATTTTATTTTATTTTATTTTTTAAATTTATTATTATTATTATAAAAGTGACATAAAATGGGTTTGGAAAGCTAGCCTACAGAACATTTATGCTATTATCTGCCAGCACACATACTTGTATGAGCCTAGTAACTATTTCACTGAGGTACAAATGAATGGTTTAGACTAGAGTGACTATGAATAGTACAAATGGTATAAACAGATGGAACATCAGTATACAGATACAATATCTGGTAGTTTTTGCTCCTCTAACACAACAGAGCTCTGGCTATTCAGTCTATTCTAGACCCAGTAGATTTGAACCGCACTCTGTCAGGGCATCAGCTCACTCACGTTTATTTATATTTTGACCCCAGGAAATGCCCTCTTCTTTGTCCCTCCACTTTATGTTTCTCCAAGCACACACGGTTCAGTACTGCCTGTTCCAAACCATGGATAGGGAAACATCCTGAGATAAAGCATTACACCTGCAGAGGGCAGGATCGGGCACGCGAACATGGCTGAACTGTTTGTGATATTACCGGTGAATTATTGTAAAACACACACGCCTTAATGCAAAGGTTCTCCATAATGGAAATATTTAAATATACTGTATTTCAGGAACTGTTAAGAACATGCGGCAAAAAGTCACATTTGATTCTGATGAGAAAGTCTGCGTTAATAAGTCATATTGTGATTATTTATTGTAAATATATATCATGTATTTTTTTATGTATTATATATTATG
The DNA here is from genome assembly GCF_013347855.1 of Anguilla anguilla. Lineage (NCBI taxonomy): Eukaryota > Metazoa > Chordata > Actinopteri > Anguilliformes > Anguillidae > Anguilla > Anguilla anguilla. The sequence continues at coordinate 17,478,076 of NC_049215.1, forward strand.
TGAGCGTATTCAAGCCTCAGCACTGAGGCTTGAATTATATGAAAATGATATTGATCATGAAAATCATTTTCATATATATCAAAATCACTGCAAACATACTATATAATAATAATATATACGTTTAATATATAATTTAATATATGTATTATTTCTATACACTATGATATATATTTGCCCCCAGAAAGAAATCCAGGCGAAATAGGAGGAAAGATAAATTATTAATATTAAATAAAGAGCTACTAAAATGTTAATTTAAAAAATAGAGCAGGTGGTGTTATGTAATAATCCTCCTGTATTGAAGCACAGCCAGCTCATGTGCATAACCCCTCCATTGTAAGCATGCTGTGGGACCTCCAGACTACTCTTATGAAAACCATAACACAGCTAATGACTTGCCGTTTTTTTAAAGGACTCCAGAAATTAAGCCATAAATGAAAACAATTTCCAATACTTTTTCAGTAACGAGGCCTGTGTTCTGTGACAAAGCAGGCTGTATTCTTGCCAGAAAAACTAATAAAACAAGATCCCACATCAAGGGTCTTAGAGCCAGTTATATTAAAGCAAGAAAAACGGCTGACTTTTATTCACTAAGTTCCCTTGAAAGCCTGGCACATGAAAGGTATATAAAGTAATTAATTTCCTTTGAAAGGATAGAGCATTGACAAAACAAAATTAAGATGACCAACATTTTCTCATGGTTTATGCTTCATTTCATTCCCATACAAAACCTATATATGTATTTATGCACGTATGTGTGTGTGTATATCATTTAGCAATTACAGTATGTTTTACATATCGTCAGGGCATTCTAATGTCTGGAAGAAATGGCTTGACAGGTGTTTCTGATTCGTCAAATGTGTTCAATTGCTCCCTTAGTGTAGGCAATTGCCTTTGGAGTCTGTTATTGGCATTTGTAAACATGAGGACCAGAGTTGTGATAATGAACGTGAAAGACGTCATTGTGAGGATGAGAAGTGAGAAAGCAGTCAGAGACATAAGCCAAACCTTAGGCTAACCAAAATCAACTGTTTGGAACATCATTAAAAAGAAAGAAAGCACTATTGAGCTCAGTAATCGCAAAGGGAATAATTCTCACCGTAATGAAGAAAAACCCCCAAACACCTGACAGATCAGAAACACTACAGGATGGCAGGTGTGGATGTATCAGTGACTACTGTCTGCAGAAGACGTCACGCTCACTGAAAGGTGCAAACCACTATTTAGCCGCAAAAACAGGATGGGCAGGTTACAGTTTGTTGAGTACCTAAAATACCCTGCAGAGTTTTGATGTGGACAGATGAGACCAAGATTCACCTCCTGAATTGTTTGATTACAAATCTAAAATTGGGAGTAGAGCCGAATCAAGGAAGAATATCAAGTGTATATACATTTTTGTATTTATATTTTTTGTAAAAACAAATGAAAATTACATTGGCACTGGCAATAATACTTTTTCCTGTGCTGTACAGAACTGACACCAATATATATATATATATATATACACACACACACACACACACACACTCACATGCACGCATATAACATTAATACCCCACAACATTACGGCAGTACTATGACAAACTGGCCAGTCTCGCCATACTACTGGCATTACCACTCTATTGTCACTACCTACTTTGCCACTCTAGTTGGTACAGCAGCCCCACCACTCACGAAAGTCAAAGGTCACGAAAGAGAGAAAGTCTCCATGGCAACAACCTTTTCCCGCAGCAAGGTCAGCTGCCACCTGAGAAGCACACTGCCTGCATCAGCAGCTTCTGAGCAAAAACCCTGGGAAAATACGCACGTCGCCTTTCCCACACCAGCAAGATGTGAGGAGCGAAACCACAGACAGGGCCTGACCAGGCCTTCCCCCCCTCCCCCCCCCCCTCTCCGCCCAGGCCAGGGGTAACACCTGAGGGGGTGGCAGTTTTGAGCGGTGACGCAGGATGTGACCGCGGCAGTACGGACGACGGGAGCCACCGGATGAAGGACAGCTCCTTTCTCTCGGGGACATCGAAGGCGTTCTTGGCCAGGATGAACGTTCGGGTGATGCAGATCTTCGGCTTCCTCTTCACTGTGCTGGGCTGGATCTTCGTGGCCTGCACCATGGCGATGGAGTACTGGAAGATCACGGCCATTGGCGGGCTGGGCGGGTCCAACATCATCAAGGTGGCCTGGTACTGGTCCAGCCTGTGGCGAGCCTGCTTCACAGACTCCACCGCCGTCACCAACTGCATCGACTTCCCTGTGCTCTGGTCCGTGGAAGGTGGGTACTGCACCGGTTACAGTCTAAAAGTGCAACATCGTACAGCGTAAACTCAAAACGCACCTCTATAATCAACATCTCAGCTCTCCTTGCTCGATTCCCTTCTCTATTAAATGATACAGCATATAGTACAATGTTCAGCTTGACTACAGAATGAATAATAACTTAACTTCTATAAGTTCTGCAGAATTGTATACACTTATTTTTGCACTTGCTCTTGTTTCTGTGATTTATCCAGATTTGTCTATGGCTTCATTGAGTTTCCAGGTTCATTTTCACTGTTCAAGCCTTGTGACACGCGCTTCCTTGTCATGCAGGATGTGTAATGTGGTTCTTTACATTGCAGAAAAGGCTGGCTACAGAAAACACATTTACTCATAATATAGTAGCTGGGCTTGGAAAATTTGGGGAATTTTCTGTCATCTCACAGATTTCCCATGAGTCCTCATTTCAGGTGATACTTTTAGTTTGTGACCACAAAGTCATTATTCAAGAAATGTTCTCCATTCAGTGTACATGTTCAGTGAGACAGGGTGAGACAGGGTATTGAGCAAGTGGCATTAGTGTAACAAAAAAGATTATTTTGTATTGTCACGTTATCAATCAATATTAAAGTCAAATTAATGAGCCTGAAGCAATGCAATTATGAGAAAACACAATAATTTTACATTCTCCATTTAGGGTCAGATTATTATGCATCTATTTGAAACTAGCAGTGTCTCTTGTGCCATTTTTCGGGGGTCTCTGAACCTCCACTAAAGATGAAGCACGTAGGAATCCAGAGAGACACAGATACAAAGCTTGAGAGAAAGATTTCCGTGTGTGTACATATATATGCATGTGTATATACACGTGTGCACACATATCAATAGTGTGTGCACTGTACGTCTCTGTGAGTACATGTGTGCAAATTTGTATATTTGTTTGTGGACATGCAAGTAGGCCCTACATGTCAGTAGTTTGTGTAAGTGAACATTAACGTTGAGAAGTAACCAAGGTCCAGGCCATTCCTGACTCTCTAAATAAGAATGCTGTAGTGGCCCCAAAGCACTCCCACATAAATCACACTCACCATAACTGGAAGTGTGAGGCCCACGGATAGTTGGATAGAAGCCAGCTCTGCCAGACAGCATGTGGCGTGCTTTGTTTTGATAATTAACTGTGGTGTGGGAAAAAGAAGACAAATATGAACATGCTTGTGTGTGTGTACATGTCTGTGTGTGCGTGTGTGTGTACATGTCTGTGTGTGCATTGTGTGCGTGTGTGTGTGCATGTCTGTGTGTGCATTGTGTGCGTGTGTGTGTACATGTCTGTGTGTGCATTGTGCGTGTGTGTGTGCATGTATCTCCAGGCTACGTGCAGGCGGTGCGCGGGCTGCTGATGATCGGGCTCTCTGGGGGAATGCTGGGCTTCGTGCTGTCTCTGACAGGCATGGAGTGCACATACATCGGCGGGAAAGACAAACACAAGAACCGCACAGTGCTCACCGGGGGGATTTGCCACATCATCAGTGGTAAGTCTTCCGTTTAATCGCAGGCCTCGCAAGGCATTTAAAATTGTATTCCACCCGAAAATCTAAACTGCGCGACAGCTGGCAACAATGGGGTCGCCAACTATCACTCGTTTAGCGTCAGACAAATGTTTCAAGCTCTGTCTCGTGCTCTCAGGCTACCAAACGCATCTCACGCCAGATAAAATGACAGCAACTAAAAACGAAGCCACCCCCTGATTAAACAAACTATCTAGCAGTTTGCAGGAGAATACATTTTTGTCAGCATGGCGAACTGAGAGGCCGATCTTTGACAGCACCATCCCCCAAATTGCAGTGCCACGGGCACCATTCAGGAGAGCGGTCCACTCAATGGCCTTAATTCAACCACAACACACACTCTACTGACATGTTAGCTATAGCCCAGCATTTGAACTGACCTTTTACAACAAATAAGCTGTCTTAGAGGAAGAAGGAGCGCAAAACTAGCTCACAAATACAATAATGGGCTACGTTTTTTGTTGCAAAACATGTTTTGGCAGTCAGATTGTAAAATATTTTTTACATGAGGGTCACACCAAGTCTCGTCTTCTCTGCTGCATTAGTTACATTTGAGGGTGTGCCTTATCTCAGCTGTCTAAGCACAATCTTTTTGGCTGGACCGCAACAGCGGGGCCAGCGCTACAAATGCGAATGTCTGTGACTGAGTGAGTGACTGAGTGAAGTTACACCATTGGTCGGCCGAGTTATGAAGTTACACCATTGGTCGGCCGGATCATGTGTGTTAGGTCCAGCCATGTACTAGGTTTCCTAGTCTTGTTTCATTTAAAATGGGTCTTCCTGGAAGTTACAGTATTTCTGAATGCATTGCACAGATAAAGTAAAAGGTTAATTTTTCTCACGTCTGTTTTTTTAAAGCATTATTCTATAATATTAATTGGAAACTTGCCTGTTATTATATAAGGGATTCATACAAAATTAATAGTACGAGAATTATAATGACAAAAAAGGAAGAACTGATGAGATCTGCTAACTGAGCAGCAAATGGACCTCGTCAATGTTTCTTGAAACAACTTAATATCTCAAAATTCTCAATTCATGTAAATGGACCATTTCAAATTCATGACGCCGTTCCCTGAAATTTCAATCCATCCATCTACTCATCCATTGTCTATAACCGCTTATCCTGAGCAGGGTCACAGGGGGTGCTGGAGCCTCTCCTAGCATGCAATACAGTGTACATTTCATTTCAATTGTATGATGTTATAACGAGTTTTTATTTACATGTTTCAGTATTGTTGTGTAAAAAAATTTAATGTTTTTCCTTATTTGCATAAACACACCCATCTCCCCCTTAGACCAATACTTAATTTTTTTTCGTTTTTACTCCAGCGATGTCGTCCTTCTCGGCCTATGTGGTCTACGCACGCCATGTTTCAGATGAATATCTGAACCGCTTCTATGGAGACCAGAAGTAAGATCAAATGGGATCATTAAATTATAATAAGCACATTTGTAATTATAATTATAATAATTATTATTATTATAAGAAGCTTTGCTGTTTACTTTGAGCAATACATTTAAGCATGTATTAAAACAAGACAGTATATGGTTCAGTGCTAGATTAAATCTTGGCAGGATGCAGTTTTGAGAATAATAATTTGCAGAGTTTTGCAACTCAGATATATGGAGGAAGAGCTTATGCTGTGAAATCAGGTGTATTGACTCAAGATGTGTTGCCCTCCAGGACTGAATGAGACAATCCTGGTTGAACTGAAAGCTTCACAGAAAGCGGAAGTCAAGTTAAGTACTCTCTCTTTTTACAGGTACGATTTAGGAACTCCTCTGTTTCTTGGGTGGGTGGGGGCCATGTTTGAAATGACAGGAGGCGTGTTCTACTGCGTGTCAGTGCGGAAACTTCTCAACCAGAAGACGTGAGTATATATGATCCTGTCTAAATGTTTTGGTCTGCCTCGATTTGTCAGAGCTGTAGTAGGCCAATATATAGTCTGCCACTTGCTAAGGATAGCTAAAAACAAGCAATTAGGTTTACATTAAGCAATGACAAGGAGTTTGTGCTTTAATTACAGAAAATGGCTCTGTGTTTCCTTTATTTACCACACCATGTGTGTCACTCCCTTAATTACAATTTCCATTTTGAAACAAACTTTTTAAGTGCTCTACAAATAGAGACTTTAAAAGGGGTAGCTCACTTTCTGGCATTACTGTGGTATTCTTTCTGTTTTAGCGTACATTTTGTACAGACCCAAGCAGCTCTGGTGCATGATTAAGCACACTTTCAATATTAACAGAAGTTTCTGACCACTTTAAAATGGTTCACATTGAGGCATTGGGGGTTTGTGGCCTAAAGTGAGAAAATACTCGTCAAGTAACTACAAAGCACCTTGTACAACGACATTATGTCTCCAGACATTATACGCGTGTATTTTAGACAATTGTCCCTCAAGAAAATTACATTTAATCATATTTTCAGTTGGAACTACTTCCTGTAGGCCAGCACATGTAACCTGAGACCACTGCGCTCAAGGGAAGGGAGGTACCAGCACAAGATAAAAACTGATATTTATGTTGATACGCGTGAATAAACACTATTAACAGGTGTTGATATGTACAGTTCCTGGAAACATAGCATTGTCTTAAATGTTGTATTGGAGCGTATTTTATTGCTTTAAAAAAATGAACCCCCAATGCCTATGTACTAGCCACTGTAAAGCTTGCAGGTCACTGGGAACTTCCGTAAGTATTTTAAAATTCGAAGGAAACTTCCCCTTAAAATGATTGGTTTCAACCTATATTTCAATCAAATGGAGAATTGAGTATAGAATCACATAACATTCAATGCCATCAGATACAGCCAGTTCTCCTCAATTGGGCTATTAGTTGAGTAATGAAATCATTTTGCTATCATGGTAGTTAACAGAGTGGTGTATCTTTTTTCCTTAAATGTACTTCGTGATTAAAACTGATTTTTCGCAATTGAATTTAGGCCTATCATTTATCTCTCTGACATGATGTCAGTAAATAAGCTGTGTGTATTATTCAGATTGTTACACTTGCTAATCAAGGACAATTAGTCTAATGAAAACAGGTTGAGTCCAATGATCAGTTTAAAGTGTAATACTGGTAATACCGTTATAAACTGTTTTTTTTTAGGGAAGTAACACCATGACAAGCCTATTTACTAGCTAGGCTGCTGGAACATTTGCATGGTCATATCAACTAATCTTATGCTGACTTACTCCCAAAGTTCATAAGCAATGTGGAACACAAATTAAGTTTGTTTTTGGTTCACTGACCAGGTTGCTTCAACAGCTGTTTAATTAGATGCTAAATTAATTCAGATTAGTGAAAAAAACATATATTTTATATATCCAGAACATATCCAGAAAAGCTATACAATTGAACCACAAGGCAAAAACCTCCATTTCAATTTCTGCACAACATATTCAACTGTGGATTCAAGCACTTTCAAGGACTATGTCCATTTTCAAAAACTATCAAGGCCTGATATACTTTTCTCAAATTCACAAACTTTCAAAGAGCCCTGAAATCTCCCCCAGAAAGTGAACAATCCTTTTAAAAGCAGCCGCATGTCCTGCACTATAGGTCACTCATTGTCCAGTTGTTTTCTGTCGCTCTCTCTCCTTCTGTTTGTCCTTCTCAAGACCTGCTGAGACTGACGCTGAGGCTAAAGCATCCCAGGCAGAAACCAAGTCCAAACTCTATGAGAAGTCCGTGCTCTACTCGAAGGCCAAGCTCTCCATCAAACCCAAGCTCCCCTCGGAATCTGCGCTGTCCTCGGAGTCTTCTCTTTCCTCCAAGTCGGACCTCTCCTCCGGGTCCGGGGAGAGCGGGCGTGGCAGCGGGAGCAGCAGCAGCAGCAGCAGCGGCAGCAGCACTGTGGGCTCTTCTCTGTCCAGCGGCAGCAGGAGTGACAGGAGGTCCGTAAACAGGAACTCTTACGTGTGATAAAGCGCTGGGGTCAAAGTGGGGCCACATGATCGGGGCAGGAGGTCAAAAGCGTCTGAACTGCTCACGGAACTGCAATCGCATCATTTTAATTCTGGCTGTAGACAATGAGCGTTCACGACGCTAACCAAACATCCACGTGCAAAAGGCTCTGGAAGGGTTCTTTGGCTTGTCTTCACGGGGGAAACCTCTATGGTAGATGTGGAGTGTGAGAGCTCCCAGATTTTGCCAGACAAAGAACTACTGAACTAGATAGGGTTCCTCTAAGGAGACACAGAGGAGCCTTTTGGAACTATTTCTTCTGACAGAACATTTTAGGAAATACTGCAAATTCAATCCTTTTAGATGGTAGTTTAATTTCACATTTGAATGTTTAGGCTATGATGTTGACACAACATTAGCCTATTCTGTTGCTGAATCTGTCGGTATTTTCTGTGTGCATAGGCTGCTGTACAACCTGTTTCATAAACTGAATACTTAAAACATACACCAGAAATCATTTCAGACAGAAAGCAGGGTAATTGATGGGAAACGTTAGATAAAATGGCCAGAAATTTTCTCTTTCTTTGATTGTCAAGTATGATTTCACGCTTTAGAGTGGCCGTACAGTATAAAACAATTGCTTTTTGGGTACTGTATCAAAGCTGACAGGGGTTAAACTGGGATTTGGGAGGTGGGGATCTATTTTTAAAAAATAACTTTAAAAAAGTAGAATTGAATAAAATTAAACTTTCTAGGTCTACAAAGCACATAAAATGCATCTCTAAAGCATCATGAACAAGTAAGTAACAACGTATAAAAAAAAAACATATAAAATCTACTGATGCTATTGCATTAATAAATAGCCTACATGTGTGCCTATTTCAAGCTCATGGAGTGAATGCTGAGAAATCCTGTTTACCCTCCAAAAGGCCAGCTTCCTCTCTCATCCTGCTTTCCATTTTCACTTTGCCATTGAATTAAAAGTAAAACGCACTTTGAAACGGAAACTTTCAACCAACAACCATGTTGAGGGCATTTTATCTGCTCTTAGCATCAGGCGTGATGGGAGGGACACTTCAGGGCTAGGGGGGACCGGGGGCAGAAGTACTGGTGCAACATAAAGAACGGCATGGTTCACAGATTTATTCCTTCTACTAGCCAAATAAGAAGTGCTACTGTGTGCCCCAAAAGGAATTGAACATTTACTGCCATTCACTTTTTACGACCATAATATAATGTGTAACCACCCCCCCAAAGCTTAATTTTCCCTTTCTTTTGGGGGGTCCTTTGTTTGTTATGGGTGGGGGCAAGAAAAAATAAAGAAAGATTCTGCTTCTGGAAGTTAGTTTAAATAGAGCTAATGAAATGGCCTACCGCTTCTGAGCAGCCCAGTCAAGCATTGTTCGTTCTGTTTTTCCTGACTCAGCTCATGCATGCGCTTGACTTCTGCATCCTCTAGTCTGGTTGAGCAAGTAAACTGGATAGTAAAATAAACAGACTGGAGCATATGAGAAATTAACTGGATTTTCATGATTTGAGACAAATTTAAAAACATTCCAGATGGTGTTCCAGCCCAACTTAACCCCTGCCTACGGGAGTTCAGAAAGAGACTTTTTTAATTTTGAAAAATTTTCAATAAAAATCTTTATAAAAAATAAAGAGAACTTGTTACTTCTACGTTGCCTATGCATCATGTTTTGTGAAAAGTTATTCTATAACTTTTCATTTCCTGCTTGGAATCTACACTGTACCCTTCTGTAAGCCTGTAAAGCTATCTGGAAAAAATGATGACAACGATGATGACGACGACAACGATGATGATGATGATGATTATTATTATGGCTTTTCTTTAGTAAATGACTCATTGTCTAAAATGTCATTGCTGTTGTTAAGCCTTATAACCTCAACCCTACAGCCTGGTAAGTTGACGGTAAACAGCAGCCACAGTGAAAATCACAGCAAACAAGCACCCTCCTCTCACCCCCCAGGTCCCACTACACTGACACTACACACACCAGCTCCAGTGTCAATAAAACCACCTCCCAAAACAAAAGCAGAGGAAGGCAAGTGTTTAGCATGAGCCTCTACTGATTCTGCTGGTGGGTTTAGCATTAGCAGCCCACCCGGTGAGGCTCCTGAACCATTAGACAGGCCCCCTCAGGATATCCTCCAAAAAGCACTGTCCTTCTGACCCCGTTCACCGAAGAGGCAAGCTTCCTTTTGGCCCGGAGGCATGAAGAAAAGGCTCTTCCAGATTTTAGGCTTCCTGATATCCACCCTGGGCTGGCTCTTCGTGTCCTGCACCATGGCCATGGACTACTGGAGGGTCTCCCAGATCGGAGGCCTGGGAGGGTCCAACATCATCAAAGTGGCCTGGTACTGGTCCAACCTGTGGAAGGACTGCTTCATCGACTCCACCGCAGTGGTCAACTGCAGGGACTTCGCTGTGCTGTGGTCTGTGACGCGTAGGTACCCCTGTGGTCACTCCTGTGGTCCGATCATGCAATTAGGAAACCAACGGACATAAATGATTAATTAACTTCTCTATCAGACAGAAACTGTTTTGATCAAGGTGACCTTGTTCAAGAGTCCAATTAATGAGAAAAACTAAAACATTTGGATGTATGGACAGATGTAAATTTAATGCATTACACTATATTACATAACATACATTTAGTAGACTCTCTCATCCAAACAGCTTAACAATACAGGAGAAATTAAAATGCAATAACCTGATTCATTTGAGCAACAGTCAGACCAGGCTAACATTGTTACCAGACCAGTGAGTAAATACGCAACATTACTAAAGCATTAGTGCAAGTTAACTATGCGCCGGCTAATATGTTTTAGTCAGAGTTAAGGAAATTTCTTTATTCAATGTATGTTTTAGAGAATTACAGGTTTGATTCCTAGAGGGAGGCACTGCCACTGTTTTTCTGAGCCAGGGATTTAACCTGACCTGTTCATAATAATCCAGCTGTATAAATAGTTCAAATAAATGCAATCTCCATAAGTTTTCCTTGATATGGGAAGGATGCCAGCCAAAAAGAATACTATTATTATTTTGATGGTGGTAACTACTTTTCTTTTATAACAATAGCAATGAAATATCAGTATTAGTCATGCAGAATTAGTAATGTTTATGAATGGTATATGTTGCCTTAGGAAGCGTGTAATAATGTGAACTGTGCACATTGGACCCTTAACCCATTTAAGCCTGTGAGAAACTAAAGTTCCCGAAGTCTCTACCACTCTTTTTCCATCTGTGAATATTTTTTGGGTGACTATAGATCCTTATGTACGAAATCTCTGGGGAAAGTCTGGACATTAATGGGTTAATGCTGGCTGTATCTGTGGTTCTGTGTTGGGCAGCCTACATCCAGGGAGTCCGAGGCTTACTGATGACTGGGCTGGGTCTGGGGTTCGTGGGCGCCATACTGGCCTTCGTGGGGATGGAGTGCACCTACATCGGGTGGACTGATAAGACCAACGACAAGGTCCTCTTCTCGGGCGCTATTTTCCACATCGTCGGAGGTGAGTAGGCGGTTGGCATCGTTAAGGCAGGTTTACTGAAACCACAGGCCCGTGTTTTCCCTCTCAACACGTCTGAGTGTGGATGAAACCTCTTCTCCATGCAGGCATTTCTGACATCTCTGGATACTGCTTATACATAAACAGGATCGCAAGAACGGCCTTCAACCCAAACCTCGACCCCACAAGCTTAAGGTACGCCATCAATTCTTGTAGCATACATTCATAAAGCTTATATCTAATGATGTATTTATATTTAAGTATATTTATCTAAATATGGCTATTCTCATTTTGTTTTTCTCTTTTCTTTAAATATTTTCATCTGCAGCGTGCATGAAGATACATTTTCAGTATGATACTGCACTTTCAGAAAAATAGGGGAAAATATTTCCCTTAGTTTCACCGGAGAAAATGAAACGATGCTACCTATGATTACAACTGTTTTTTTACATTCACTACTGACACAAATAGAGGAATGCAGCTCTTATACGTGAACAGCTCTGTACTTGTCTTCTCAGTAATCGTCTGTCATTTGTCTCCAGGTATGACATAGGCACTCCTCTCTTCCTGGGGTTGGTGGGAAGCTTCCTCATCCTGGTTGGCGCCGTTTTTTATTTGGTCACTGTGTTCAGAATCCTCTTCCCAGAACCGTGAGTTTTAAACGAAAAACCACCAACACATCCACCTCATGAGCAGACAGAGCCAGCACAGCAACAACTTGACCTCCACTGCAGGATCATGTCTACCGCAGTAACATGTGCACTCTCTGAAAACATTAATTTACCACACCATCCTCCTCTAACATGGTCACTATTCCCTCAAATGTACGATGGGGACACTGATTCCACAATTAACATGTTTACATTGATTATTTTGATTACATTGATTTACATTGATGTTATTATTACACTGTATGTATGCATTGCTGTAAAACCTCAGTAATGTGCGAATAATAGCAAAAAGAAAGCAACCATAATCTAGAAGTTATACTTCAGGCTGTGGGGAAACACTCATTTACTCAAGTGCTGTAGCTCAGTTCAGGAAAAAAATATCTTTATCTGGATTTAAAAACAAATGTCTTTTGATCTGCGTTGTGTTATCAATACAACTTTTTGAGGGACGTTGGATACACACGACTAATAAAGCGTATCCTTATTCACAGCAAAGTGGTGTACACGAACGCCTCAAAGTCATACGTCACCCCGCGAACCAGAAGCAGGACGCTGTACACCGGATACTACCGGCCCTCGCGCCAATCACAGCGATCAACCTTATCTTCCGAGACCAAGAGTTCCGATCTCTCCAACATTTCTCAGATCACTGACGAGAAAATATCGGACAGAGACGCCTTTGTGTGAATAAACGATGTCATTTTTTTCATTTTTTTTTTTTTTTTTTTTAAGAAAATGGCTACGATTAATTAATTTATATGGTTATGCAATCTCAGCAACACTTTGGCTAGGCGGATACAAGGCATGGAATAACCTTTCAAAGACTCCCTTCGGATTGCAGCGAGATGATAAAATAATTATTGACATACATTAAGACTAATTCTGAAATATTAAAACTGTAAATGTAAATGAACGTAATTGTTGCGCATTTTATTTGTTTTTGTAGTTTTTTATCGACACTTGTGAGTAAATGCAGATTTGTGAAGGCATTGTTTATCGCTTTGGTGACATTTTCCTGTGTGCTATCAAAAGGGACTGCAATAAATGAGTATTTTGTTTGGAAAATAAAGCAACCCTATCAACTGTGCTCACACCCATCACCAAACCACTCCCTCCATTCCAAACCTACAACTGAATGAATCAACCAACTTTTTTTACCAACTTTTTTATTAACTGTATTGTTGCCATTAGGATTGTTTTTTTATTGTAGCTCCACATGCGAACATAAATGTGAAATCCGTTCAATACATGCGCAGTCTGGAATACAGCATTATTTAGTGCTAGTGCGGTCAGGCTACTGCTCTCTGTGTACAGTTCTTTCCTCTTTTGTGAGGACTGTGTGTATATTTTTAAAGATGGATAAAGTATTAAAGTTAACACAATACATTTTCATGTATGAAAGGTGCTTTATAAATAAAGTTTATCAACGCTCTAAAACAAGTCTATTGCCATTATTAAGTTTTTCTTAAAACTAAGTGTTTTATATGGTTTAATGACAGTGCTGGACAGAACACTTGAAAAATGTAAGCCAGTATTGATTAAAAATGACATCACCAAAAAATATAATTATAAAAGGAACCTGCTGGATTATTCAGAGGAGCAATATAATCGAATTACTTCTGGATTAATTTGAGTTCCATTAGCCAAGTATATTCTAGAATAAATATTTTAGCTAAATATATCAGTTTGTATAGTGGTCTGACTGCAGTTCCTATTTTTCTTTGAATGTCCAGCTACAAAACATCAATTATTGCTCAATCCCCTGTATAGGTGTACACATGGTGTGCTTATGTATGTTTGCATGTGGCGTGTGTGTGTGTGTGTGTGTCTGTGGCATTTATTCAAATGTATATTAAAATAATCCAGAAAGTAATCATGTAATATTTAGAAAAGTCATTAAAATAAGATTTAATTTCAAAAAGCATCCATGGCTGATTACTTCATATTTCTAAAATCTGTTCCTACTTAACATTGTTTAACAGTCACTAATAGCACTTCATTAAACACTTCTTCAAGCCATTGTCAAATATCTGTCTGAGTACATGCTACAATGTCTTACGTAATAAAGAGCTCGCCCTCCGTGAAATACTTAGACATCGTTTTTTTAAGTAAATGTCTTGGTTTGTTGTTTTTACACACAGAGTTCTTTCTGAGCACAGCAGATTTCTGATGCCTGATCCCTCTCATCGGTTTGTCAGTCAGCTCCATCACCACTCCCACAGTGCTGACCCAAGCAGGCTCATCAGAGCAGATAACCTCGGGGTCTTTCTCTGTAAACTGACCCCCCTCGTGCACTGACAGCACACTCTGACCAGCTCCCTCACTGTCGTTCCTCCTCCAGAGGCAGTCAGGAAATCTCTGTTTCAGTTCCACTGCTGTGCTGTGAGCATTGTGATAAACACCGAGTTTTTCACCAGGTTTTTCAGAGCACCGTTCATAACTGAACACAATCACTGTGGCAACAGTGCCTTTTGTTTTTACCAGGTGTTACCTAGCTGTAGCGCTTCCTCAAGTGCTTTAGAACTAGTTACTTTGTGCAATCTTCCTTTTTTGAATTTTTTTACTTATTCATTGATTTATTTTTGTAGTAATGTCTTAATTAACAATTCTTACAAACCAGGTATTGAACCATACCTCCACAAAAGTATCAAACAGTAGAAACAGATCAATATTGGGGTAATCTCAGCAAGACACCCTGGATGGGAAGGGAAGGGGATTCCATAAAAATAGTATTTGATAATAATAATAGATATTACAACAACAACAACAACAACAACAACAACAACAACCGCAAAAATTTGTATGTAACTGGTATATGTTGCATAAATATTCAGGGACAATGGAATAAGGGGTCAGAGAAGAAACCGGTTCTGTGACGGTAGTGCTGGAAATAAACGAAAATAAACAAAAAGAACAGCGCACTGCCCGCATGACCTTCACAGGACGAAACCCCAGCGAAGAGAAACGCGCAAACTGTGCAAAAAAAAAAACCTCGCAGGTAAGGGTGTAGCCTGTGGGGGTGCGGTGAAGCGTGCGCCAGAGTCGGGTTCCCACAGCTTGGAACAGGGACAGACGCGAGACAGTTCTGGACCACTCACGGCCGCACTCCGGCTCTTCAACGTCAACTCACAAGAGTTAATCGCGCCGACCGTTTCATCCACTTTTTTTATTTATTTATTTATTTATTTTTTTTTTACATTAAAGGTCCTCCAACATCCCCATTTGTAAGCCTCGATATCTATCCCCGCTGCAAGAGACCACTATGAAGTACCGGACGGTGGTCATGTACACGGAGATCGGGTGTTTCGTGCTGTGCGTCTCCGGATGGATCCTAGTCTGCTCCACCATGCCCACGGAGTACTGGAATTACTCCACCGTTGACAGCATTGTCCTCACCACTTCAAACTACTTCTCCAACCTCTGGAAAGACTGCATTTCCGATTCAACCGGCGTATCTGATTGCAAAGAGTTCCCATCAATGTTGGCACTAGAACGTAAGTACGATCTCTTCATTTCCTGCTTTACAGAAAGGGAGAAGGGCTAATAATTAGAAGGCGATAACAGATATTTTGTTGTTCTTTACTGCGAGTTTTTTAGGAGCCTCACACTGTGCAACTAAGGATTTCCCTCTATCAAACTGTACGAAGGTGGGAGGGTCATTTTAGGGACGAACCAGATTTTTTAGGAATAGGAACTCGAAGTGCCCAGATTAATGTTACTATTTAAAGGAAGTCCTTGGTTATTCCAAAAAAGTGTGAAAATTAACTCACAAAAAAAGAAATAAACCGTGGTAAAAACTACATGATAAAAAAATAAAAATAAACAATCTCTATGTCAGAAACAGTGGTTATCTCCAATGATCCTTTCTTGGAATAAACAATAATGAAACACAATACAAATTGAAACTATACAACATTTATCATTCACACAAGCACTTTTGAAACCACTTTGCCGTGTGCATGATTTCTATCTTGATTGGGGTGAGCTTTGTAACTGAACTGTAAATGTACTGAAGCAAAGCGGTGTAGCCCAGTTGGTATCTGCGTGCTCAATGAGGTACATGTATTTTCCACTTTATCATCTACCATATATTTCCCTATTGAATATACTTTTTTTTTTTACATTCAGTGTACTTTTGAAGTGTGAGAAAATTAAATGAAAACCTGCTGTTTAATTACTATACTACAATTAAACTATATTATAAGGCTAAATAAATATATAAATAAATAGATCAAACAGAGGTCAGGAAGGTGAACAGAACAGGTTTTATCTTCTCAAGGGAATTATTTCATATCATTCAACCCTTATAGCAAGCTGTCCTTTCAAGATAAGAAATTACAAGATATACTGTGATATTAAGCTGTTCCCATGAGATAATATCTCATTCCCTTGAGATATGAAGTAATTTCCAGGTGAATATTTAAATATTGTTACGCATTACTGTGTAAGCATAGTGCGACATTTAAAAATGAAGTTAGTAACAGAAATTAGATCCCAAATGATAATGGTGTTAACAGTGATCTCAAATAATGGCAATAACTTTTTCCTGTGTCTGTGTATGAACATTCATGTTTTTGTGTTTGTATGTACTTGCTTGTGTATGTCTGTTTTTGCATGTCTGTGACTGTATGTGTGTGTCTCTGTTTGCATGTCTGCGTCTGTGCATGTGTGCTTGAAATTGCTTGCACGGTGTCTCTTCTTATTTATGGGTGCCTGTGTGTGCATTCATATATCTGTGTTTGCTGGTGTCTGTGTGTGTGTGTGTGTTTTTGCGGGGTCTCTCTTTGCGTGTGCGTGTTTGCGTGTGCGTGTGCGTGTTTGCTGGTGTCTGTGTTTGCGTGTGCGTGTTTGCTGGTGTCTGTGTTTGCGTGTTTGCTGGTGTCTGTGTTTGCGTGTGCGTGTTTGCTGGTGTCTGTGTTTGCGTGTGCGTGTTTGCTGGTGTCTGTGTTTGCGTGTGTGCGTGTTTGCTGGTGTCTGTGTTTGCGTGTGTGCGTGTTTGCTGGTGTCTGTGTTTGCTGGTGTCTGTGTTTGCTGGTGTCTGTGTTTGCGTGTGTACGTGTTTGCTGGTGTCTGTGTTTGCATGTGTGCGTGTTTGCTGGTGTCTGTGTTTGCGTGTGCGTGTTTGCTGGTGTCTGTGTTTGCGTGTGCGTGTTTGCTGGTGTCTGTGTTTGCGTGTGCGTGTTTGCTGGTGTCTGTGTTTGCGTGTGCGTGTTTGCTGGTGTCTGTGTTTGTGTGTTTGCGGGTGTCTATGGTTGCATGTGTGCGTGTTTGTGCGGGATCTCTGTTTGCGTGTGCGTGTTTGTGTTTGCGTGTTTGTGCGGGGTCTCTGTTTGCGTGTGCGTGTGTGTGTTTGCGTGTGCGTGTTTGTGCGGGGTCTCTGTTTGCGTGTGCGTGTGTGTGTTTGCGTGTGCGTGTTTGTGCGGGGTCTCTGTTTGCGTGTGCGTGTTTGCGTGTGCGTGGTCTCTGTTTGCGTGTGCGTGTGTGTTTTCGTGTGCGTGTGTGTGCGGGGTCTCTGTTTGCGTGTGCGTGCGGGGTCTCTGTTTGCGTGTGTGTGCGGGGTCTCTGCGTGTGCGTGTTTGTGCGGGGTCTCTGTTTGCGTGTGCGTGTGTGTGCGGGGTCTCTGTTTGCGTGTGTGTGCGGGGTCTCTGCGTGTGCGTGTTTGTGCGGGGTCTCTGTTTGCGTGTGCGTGGTCTCTGTTTGTGTGTGCGTGTGTGTGCGGGGTCTCTGTTTGCGTGTGCGTGTGTGTGCGGGGTCTCTGTTTGCGTGTGCGCGTGTGTGCGGGGTCTCTGCGTGTGCGTGTTTGTGCGGGGTCTCTGTTTGCGCGTGCGTGTTTTTGCATGGGGTCACGCGGTTGCCAGTGTACATACACGTGTGCCGGGCCCTCATCATCATAGCGATCATCCTGGGCTTCTTCGGGGCCATCCTGGCCCTCGTGGGGATGAAGTGCACCAAGATCGGCGGCTCGGACATCGTCAACGCAAAAGTCACGTTTGCAGCGGGGATAAACTACCTGATCTCAGGTAAGCATCCACCCTTTAGCACTGCCCTATTCGATCAGCTACGCAGGCTAATATCTACAGCAGATACAGAACTATAGCATGTGCAGTGTGTCAGGTAGATATTCAATTACAGGATTGAGAAAAAGGGCTGTATCTTAATACAAAAGTACAGCTGTGCATTGGTCTGCTTGGGATTCAAACCTACAACCTACTGGTTAAAAGTCTAATTCCCTTCATTCCCTTCATTCTTTTTCTCTTGTCTAGGGTTCTGTGCCATGATCGCATTCTCCTGGTATGGAAACAAGATAAGAGCCGAATTTGTGGACCCGAACTACAAGGCGCAGAAGTAAATCTTATCAGCTTTGAGCCTTAAAATACCCTGAGTCTCAATACACAATCAGATTACATGCTGGCAAATTTCCACAAAATGGCTTCTAAAGAGCCAGAGCTAACAAGAGCAACTATAAGGAAGAATAACAATGATCAATACCACAGACCACCTTGATAAATGTATACAACACTTTGTTCATTTACAAAAAACTGAAGACAACAAATTAATCTGTTTGTATGTTACACAAGATGTGATCACGAGATTAAAAGTATGTTACTTAATTGTTCCACTGTTTTATTTTTATTTTTTTAAAGATTTGAGATCGGAGCAGCGGTTTTCGTGGGCTGGGGGGGCTCCTCTCTGCTCATAGTGGGGGGGTTCGTCTACAGTTTCTTCGCTGGAAGGGAGGGCCTCGGCTCCAGGTACAAATCTGTGCAATCTTTGTTTCTGAGAGTTTTACCACTCAGAAACCGCCCTGAACTGTCCTTACACACCCCTCTCCCTCTTTCAGTTCAAAGAACCCAAAGAAGCCTGGGTCTAACATCACTGCTCGAACCCGGCGCACGTACATGCTGCCACCCCAGACTAGGGACGGTGGAGAGAGCCGACGGACCAGGGCCAGCAGAGATCCCTACGCCCAGACTGCCAGATCACTCATTAGATACCCTTACGCCCAAACTGCCAGATCGCTCAGTAGAGATCCCTACGCCCAAACAGCCAGATCACTTAGTAGAGCTCCCTACGCCCAAACCGCCAGAACCCTCAGTAGAGATGCCTTTGTCTAATGCACTTCAGTGAAGATGTCAATGTCTAATGCACCACATTACAGGTCGATGCAAAAGGAATACCTTCTGAATATCAAGGAGACAAAACTTCTCAATAGTTTTAAATTTAGTTTTTTTTTTTTTGATAATTCAGTCACTATCTGCAAACACGAAACAGAATACTGAGAATACTTTATAACTTTAAATCTGCACACTGCACATAGTTTACACCGTACAAACCTCTCTGGTGATGGGCTACAGGTACATTCAGTGGTTTGCCCTGAATTTCAGAGACTTGCACACAAAACCTGGGCCAATGAAAATACACTAAAACTGAAATAATATTTTAAAATATCCAAAGGTAAACTCCCTCTTTAAAACTGAAACTTACCATATGTAGCCTAATGACACTTCACATGCTGAACAGAATAATGGCAACTGTCTTACCAATGAACTCCACCAACTGGCATAGCAACTGATTAATGAGTGTGCGCGTTATTTACTTTCTCCAGCAGAGGGCAGTAATGATTATTAAAATGCATGGGAAAATGTTAATTTAAACAAAAAATTGTTAATATGTGCTTTGTGTAATAAATATTTTTTAAATCTGTACTGTGTGAATATGATCATTTAAAATAAGCATTTCTCTTTATTTTTAAAATTATAGTTGGAGTGCAATTTTAATTTGAGACATTTGAATAATTTGCTTCTGGACTTTCTCAATTATAAATATGACAGTTTTGCCTGTTCTTTAATTGCATTCATATATTAATAAGTTAATATTTAAGATAAAATTTGAACTGAAATAAAATGAAAGCATCATTATGAACAGAAAAATTACTGAGAAGTATCATTTGGTTTCTTGGAAAATATTTTTATTGTGTAAATATTCATCTACCTGTACATATGAATAAATGCTTGTTTATATACATATAAAATGCTTCATGGCTTTGTAAACTGCTTTATAAAATTAAAAGTACAAATATATGACAGAATACTTTTAAAGTACACTTTCTGGCACACAAGTCAACATAACACATCCTGTATTGCATGAAAAACATCACATATAAGGATCATATGTAAGCAACATACCATTATTACCTCAATTATGCGTTTTTGTGACTGCTACACTCACACTCACTAAAGACTACCACACAGAAATATGAAAAGTACATTTGTTGAGTCTCCAATGGTTAATCATATTGTGTACATGATACTAAAATGTGTGAGGTAGTTTTAAAACCTCAAAAAATATTGGGCGCTATAATAACACAAACACAAGCTAGCGCAAATCCACACTGCTTGAGTGAGCGGTATTACTAATCCACAAAGTACGCTCAGTTTCCAAGTACACATGTACATACTAGAGTTGAGAATACACTTTCATATCGGTTATGCGCTTGTGTTAATGTTTAAGTTATGGGCATTCATTCATTTACATCAACGTCAACAAATTCATAACAGAAGACAGAATAAGGACAGAATAAGGACACAGCAAAGACGAAATGAACAGATCTTGAATGAGCTTGGCTAATGCAGTCAGAGCACAATCCCTTCACTCCTGGTTGAATAAAACCTGGTTTTAGCTCCTGGACTGAGAGGCTATTTATTGCTAGCTAGTGTGTAGCGCATCAACCCAGCCAATAACATCAGCGCTGAAGACAAAATTACTGAGATTACTGTCCAACCCAAACCACTGATACTACTGCTTCTTCCTCAGTCCACAATTACTCCGTGAATTTTGAGCAAACTCATGAAAATACACTACATATGAAACTGTACACTGGACATATTTGCTTACAGAGTTAAGCAAGAGGATGTCTTCAGTCATCGGAGGCAGCAGTGTCAAAGGAAGTGGGACTCTAAAGGAGCGCATGAGGTCCCAAAATGGGTCTGATTAAAACCCAAACCATTAGAAGACTTGGTGCCGTCATTTTCTCTCGCCTTCACTGGGAGCCAGTTTACAAAAACAAGGCATCTAGAACCTTCCATTATTGCTGTGATAAAATCTTCAACACGTGAACCACCATAAGGCAGTAGGGTCTCGGCAGGCCGGAATGCTGGTCATATCTGCCCTTAACTTCTACACCCTGTCCCACAACCAAATCCATTAGTGCTATTTCAGGTGTCCTGATTTAAATGGCCAGACAGACGGGCAGGGGTGATAATATAAGCTCCCCTCCCACTACAGCACCACTGGCAGTGGGCACTAGAATAGGCACAAAGATTAAATGTACAGTACATTAGCCTCCACACTTGCTGACAGTGTTCTGCTTTATTGGTAACGTTTGTCATTGGTACAAGGACACAGTAATCCTACAGACAGTCTGTTGATGTGCTGTTGATATGCTGTTTATATGCTGTGTGTGTGTGTGTGTGTGTGTTATATGTCATCATCGCTCCAGTCACTGACCGTCACCAGACTGCTCTTCAGAGTGCTGCTGGTGCCTCCTTTCTGTAGACCTGAAGGGAGAGACACACACAAGCACTGAGGGGCTTAACCTAGCCACGCTGCTGTCTGTACTGTCAGAAAGAGTTACTCTAAACAGCAATGTTCACCATCAACATTTTAATGCATGAATTATGAATTTCATTTTTATTTATTTACTTTTTTTTTGCTGTGCCAACTGCATCTTACCACACAGAAGCTCCTAAGACAGGCTTGAACTAAGATGGGTCGGAAGAAGACTGTTCATGTGCACTTAACAGGCAGACATGCAAGCAGCTGAGCGACCAGCAGAGGTCACTAAAAACCATGAGATCCCAACAGATACCCCACTAACCCTGGACACCGTTACTACCAACGCTGCCTACGCCTGCTGAGCTGCACAGGAAGAGTCTTCCTCCGGCTCGTGTCTGTACGAGGCTGAGGCACGGTGTGATAACCTGCCACTGACATTAGCTGCTGTGGAGGAGATCACATGCTCGCCTGTGCTCTACCGATTCGATAAGGCTGGGCAATGAGATCTTTTATAAATGACTGGGCAATCCAAAATGAGGGAGAAGCAGGGGAAGAGCATAAAAAAGAAATAAATAAATGAGCAACGTTCATAATAATGGACTGGCTTTTTCAATCAATCCCCTGAATTCCCAAGAATCACTCTTAAAACCACAAATACGCAGATTAAAACAACACATTTAAAAAGGTCAGACATCACAAACAGGCTTTTACACATCTTTCATTTATCTACGCGAGTCTGTTGTTTTCCCCAAAGCTGGCACACATTAACTTCTCTCCTTTAAAAATAAAAGCTGACCTCCTTCCTGTCCTTTCCCTGTGGAAGTGCCCCAGACGCTGGTGTTGGACGAATCCAGGCTCTTTTTGACCATGACCACACTGTCCTGTTTGGGCAGCGACGGCTTGTCCTCCAGAGAGGAGATATCCCAGTCATCATCGTCATCCTCGTCTATTTCTGTGTACTGAGGAACACAAACGGCAAAGGAAAGTCAGCAGTCACAAAATTTAAATGCAGTTACAAAACCTTTTTTCACATTTTATTTGAGAACACACGTCTCCCTGTAGCACAGGTGTGTTTCGCCTAATGCAGTCCTCCACAGCGTGGTCAACAACCACAGGTTTAATGGATATTTCAGCACCACAACTGATACCTCAGCAATCTACATCAATCGGCAGTAGTATTAGCACAGGTTCTGTCAGATATCAGCAGACATTTCCTGATTCAAAAGTGCCACTGCAGCACCCAAAGAACACAGAAATATTTGAAGCGAGCCCGTAAAGCTCACAGTGTTTATTTTAAAGCACAGAGGAGACCAGGGGTATCCTGTGCATTAATCACTGCAGCTCACACCTTGCCCTCACAGGTCTAGCTGTCTGCTCCTCACACAGGTACAGACCTGCCCAAGGCTTCCCCACCTGCGATTAGCAGCCCTGCTGTGCAAACACACGCATTTCATGTGTGTGAGTAAACACAGACAGGCAGGCAGGCTCTTCTGCTAGAGATCACATAGAGAGGACATAACTGCACTCTGTTAATGAAATCAAGCCCACTGTGAAGAAAAGAAGCACCGTCCTGTGACATGTTAAGGGGCTCGGTCCAGGTCACCATGACTGATGTGGCAGCCATTACACATTGTAGTAGAACTCATGTGTGTTTAACCCTTTAAGTGTTCTTAACTGAACATTCTAACGCTGATGGAACAATCACTACTGATAAATGAAAGCAATGGAGTTCTAGAACACTGAATTTAGAAAAAACATTTTTTAAAACCCGCTCTTCAAAGGGTTAACTGAGGCCTGTCCCTGCAGGCCTGCTCAGACCAGCGCAGGCTCTCACAGTGCAGGCTCTCACAGCGCAGCGTCTGCAGCCGAGCGTGTGAAACGGTCACAGACGGTTCAGCGCTGGGGCTGCTGTCACCCTGGCTTTGGGATAAACATGCGGGCGGGGAGGAGCAGCCTGTCTCCAGCTCAGAGCAGTCTGTCCCCAGCTCAGAGCAGTCTGTCTCCAGCTCAGAGCAGTCTGTCCCCAGCGCAGAGCAGCCTGTCTCCAGCTCAGAGCAGTCAGACTCCAGCTTAGAGCAGTCTGTCCCCAGCACAGAGCAGTCAGACTCCAGCTCAGAGCAGTCTGTCCCCAGCACAGAGCGGACCGCCTCCAGCTCAAAGCAGTCTGTCCCCAGCTCAGAGCAGCCTGACTCCAGCTCAGAGCAGCCTGACTCCAGCTCAGAGCAGTCTGTCCCCAGCGCAGAGCAGCCTGTCTCCAGCTCAGAGCAGTCTGTCCCCAGCGCAGAGCAGCCTGTCTCCAGCTCAGAGCAGTCTGTCCCCAGCGCAGAGCAGCCTGTCTCCAGCTCAGAGCAGTCTGTCCCCAGCGCAGAGCAGCCTGTCTCCAGCTCAGAGCAGCGGCCCGTGTGGAAACCCCAGCTTCGTGGCCACGGCGGGTGAAATCACTGCGCTGTGCTCACCAAATTAAATTACGTAATCTCTCACGTGCGTGGCACCTTCACCCTTTGGCCTGGACACCAGCGAGGGCTCCAGCGACCCCTGATTTAATGGAGCATTATCAGTCTGATCTACACTGCTGACCAGGCTAGCATCTGCATGCAGCTGCGTTCAGCTCGAGAGGCTCATATTCACCCAGAGCCCCTGTGCTCTTTCAGTCCAGCTGATTCTGAAATCAGACACCGCTTTGGGAGGGAAAACTAAACACTACAGAGACAGAGAATCTAGAGAGAGAGAGAGAGAGAGAGTGAGTGAGTGAGTGAGTGAGTGAGTGAGAGAGTGAGTGAGAGAGTGAGAGAGTGAGCGAGCAAGACAGAGAGAGAGAGAGCAAGTGAGAGACAGAGAGAATCTGAAAATAAGAGGGCAAGAGGACATGGAAAAAACCAGCAGCTCACATTGTTTTTGTTTTTTTTACCCCCCAGGAAGTGCAGGCAGGCTCACTTGATTTCACAACCAGTACACAATGTTCACCACCCACAACGATAATTCAGGAGGGATTCTCCTTTCTACTTAACATAAAATGTCATAAGAAGAAAAGAGATACACTTCAAATCCTGATAATCAGCTGTAGGGGGTCTGAGTATCCATCCCAACCGCAGGAGGTTGTTTGTTTAATTCCCAGCCAGGCCCCCACATTAAGACTTTAAAACAGACTCGCATAACTTGGCATTCAGCATTGAGATGGACTGTGGGTAATGGCCCCATGATATACGGTCATTCTGCTCAAGAGTTATTACAAATAACAATGGATTGGATTTTAAAAGAGGTTTGTACCTCATCAACTAAAAGCACTACATATTGGAGGGTGAAAGCCCAGATCAACTGACAGCCAGTGTGTAAGTACACAGTTGGGTGAGGCAAAGCAGCCATTTTGTGCCAGAACACTGGGCGAGCCCAGATATCATAAAGCAGAAACAGGGACCACCCCTGCGGACCACCTACACGCAGAAGCTACCAGAAACCTGCTTCTTCCCCAGGTCGATTTCCACCCGCACAGACGTTATGCTCGCTGGCTCCGCCCCCTCTCCTCACCTTCAGCTCCTGCACCGCCTCCCTCACTGCCGCCTCCTTGTTGCCTGGCAGCAGGCCTACGCCCCCGGCCGGCCGCCGCTGGCTCCGGTCCTGCAGCTGCCTCTCCAGACTGCGGCTCAGGTCCTTCACTAGGTTACCTTTCGGCACAGGAGCGGAAACGTGTCAGCCCCCCCGGGTCATAGGGACCAGCGCTGGCACACAAGCAGCTAAACCTCAGCCCCTGCAGACCCCGCTCTCCACAGGCTGGGAAGAAGGCTGCACCACAGGCTCTACACACTCTCCAACTGCTGTGATGCCTCCTTCCTGTCCGCTAAACTACAGGAAGTTCAGATTTATAACAGGAAGTTACATATTACAGGAGATTCTATGTTACGGTAAAGCGTGTCTACTGTCAGTTAAGCATTTGCTCACTCCTGTAAATGAATTCTGAGGAGGTGCATCTAAATGAAATGTTTTGGTTTCAACAGCTGAGGGAGAGTGTTTGGTGTTAAGAGCATCCAGCTCAGCAGCAGGCCAGTAGAGTATTTGTGGCTCCACGGCTCTTGGACAGGTGAGGGGGCCTGCTCACCTTGGGAGGCTTTTCCCATGATGCCGTTCTGCCCTCCGTAGCGCTGCAGCTGCCGCAGGTCGATCTCCTCCATGACACTGCCCTCCGACCACTCGCTGTCGCTCTCCGCCGACGCCGCGGTCGCCATGACGCTCTGGGCTGCGTCCTTTGCTTCCGCACTGTGGCCCTGGGGCCCCCCCCGCCTCAGTGAGGGCCCCTCCTCCTCCTCAGACTCCTCGTCCGAGCTGACTTCTGCAGTTCTGAAAAAACCAGAGTGCAAATTTGAGTCTGACGTCCTTCCTCCCTCCTCATCCTCTCGCAACAGCCTCAAACACTGTAACCGGCTCTGTCAAACGGCACTGTGCAATGCTACTTTTAAATTTATTTGACCCCTATTAGTTTTATTTTTAAACTATTTATTTTATCAGTGTCAGGTTGAGCTCATCAGAGCAACCACCTCTGTCAATGCAGATAACATTTTTCAGAAAATAACCCACACAAAGTTCTGGGGTTCAAATGCTGTGCCCTACCTGGGATTTAAACCTGCAACCCCCGGATTACTGAGTCTTCTACGCCTCAGTGTGTAATCTGTGAGGGTGAGCGGCAGGCACTGGGCGTGGCACGCGGGTGAGGCAGTACCTGGGGGTGGAGCTCTTGGGCAGGGTGCTGTTCTTGCTCCTGGGGGCGGGCTGGGGGGGCTGCTGAGGGGGCTGTTGGGGCCAGGAGGGGCCCGGTTTGGACACCACCTGCGTAACCCGGGAGGGGAGACTGCTGGACCTGCTCCTCACCTGAGCCCCTTCTGATGGAGTTTAAGAACGAAGAAAAAAAAAGTCCTGATTCGCACACGGAGGACTGGCACACAGAGGACTGGCACGGTCCCGGGCCGTTATGAATGTTTGGGTGGGCGGGGGAGCGGGGGGGGGGCTCCGCCCTATCGCAGGACGTCGGCGCAGCGCCGGTCGCGAGGCCGCGTGACCCGGCGGGGGGGCGGGGGGGCGGAGGTACCGTCTGGGGAGCGTCTGGGTGGGCCAGGCTGCTCTGGGGCGCTGCTGCTCTCCCTGTCCCTCTCTCTGGCCCTAAGCGTCAGGCTGTGGGACAGGTCCTCCCGAAGGCTCCGGTACTCCGGAAACATCTTGGCCCTCCTCTCCCTCTCGGAGCGCAGCTTGGCCAGCACGGCGACGTGCTCGTCCTTAGTGAGCCTGCTCACTCCCTGCCGAACAGAAACATCTAATCCATCCTTCCTTTAAAGATTCAGAACTGCGGACGGAAGAGGGGTGGAGACAAACAGGAGAACAATCCTGACATTTTACAGTTAAATAAATATTTAAGGTGTGCTCCCCCCGTTGGGCGGAACAGCTCTTGCCTCCTTGACGCCGAGAGACTCCAGCTTCTCCGTGAGAGTCTGCTCCAGGGCCGAGCGCAGTTCCCTCTTCAGATTGGGGTTCTTCTTTAAGGCGCTGATAGGGGGCTGCTTCTTCACCGCCGTCTTCTTTTCCGAAATGCTGGAGGAGTCTGCGGAAACATCGGCCCAATCACAACCCCTCCTGGAAACCGACGCAAAGCCTCAGAGACAAAAGCTTGAATCTAGAGGGAGGCAGACTGTGTGCTGTAACTGGCATAGGAATGCTACACTGCACCCTCTCCCTACACTACTGCACAGCCGTATCAGTGTGTGACACATTAAAACATTAAAACCTACAGCAACATGAACAGAAAAAGGAGAGTCATAGCTATCATGAGAACTCAGCTCTGAGGAGAATGGAACTGACATGGTCTGAAAGCTTATATGTATGTGTAGCTCAGTATTATAATTAATTGCTTAGAAATAATGCTATTGGTTATGCCCTTTCATGGTGCAAAAGCAGTGCCCCCGCATTGCATGGGGACTTAAACCTGCAACCTAGCGCCTTACACTGCCACACGGGAGTTTACACTGTACAGACTGAGACAGCCATGCAGACAGCATGCAACCCGTCAGGCCCTGTTACCTTTCTCCTCCTCTGACAGCTCCGTAATAGGGTCCAGCTTACCCACTGACTTAGGCTGCTCTATTTGGACTGCACACACAGGTCAGACAAACGGAAACTGGGGTTAGGGGGGCGGGGCCCAGGAGCCGGGGTTTGAGTGGCAGGTACATTTTACGCACGCGGTGGAGGCCAGTAACAGCTGTGCAATGGCCTGCATGCAGCAACTTTGTGTAGCTTTACAGTGAATATGCAACTGTGTTGCTATTCTGCAGTCTCCTCAACACCGCTCACGCTAACACAGGTGCGCTACCAGAGGCTAGACTTACCTAATAGGCCTTTCTTAACAAAGTAGCAGCATTGTTTACAATCTTGGCACATGGGCCAAATTAACAGGCCAATAAGTCTTTTGGCGGCTAGCAATTAAAACAGTCATGCATGAGTAACGGTGACAATGTATTTTACACATTAAGCTCTCAAATCAAATTCTTTTAAACTCTGTTAAAAATGTTAAAGTGCTGTTTCTTGATGACAAGGCAAGGGGAATGTCACTCACCAGTGACTGGTGGCTTTGGTTTAGGCTCTGGAGCTGTAACAATGACTGAAACAGTAGAACAGAAAGAGGGACATGTGTTACTGTGAGCTCCATTTTGAAACCGGCTGATCCATGAAATGACTGCACCCAAACGAACCCCCGCAGAGCAGGAGAGCTACTCAGAGCTACTCAGACACACCTGTAGGCTCAGCCACACGGACCGGTAGATTCGAGGTGAACTGACTCATCTAAAGGACAAACAACAACAAAAAACCATTAAATAAAGCTGACTGAATACAAATGAAAATGCCTTAATTAACATATCCAACCCAACAGCTATATTTTATCCATTGATGTTTCTCGTGTTTATTATTGCAGAACTCTAAAGTAAAATGCCCTTATTTTCAAAGGGCAAAACAAGCGCATTTGTAATTGTTTCATGGTTCTGTAATTTCAGTTACTGTTGGATGTACAATACAAAATTAAACACTCTACTCAGCCCGTCTGCCTGACTTTAAAAATTCAGACTTCGCTGTGTCTGGCTCCCAGAAAATAAAATTATGCTTCCATGTCCATCAGATTCATAATTTAATTGCTTAATGATCCGGAAATGAAAAATGGCCACTTGTGACCTTTAATAAAATTGACCACAGAATGGATGTTAATTCAGCCCACAGGACAGCATGAGGAGAAGCAGACGCTGAGCGCTCGGTCCTGGCTGAATTTGATTTGACTGCACTGCGCTTTCTCCCCAGATGGGAAAGTCAGGGCATGGAGGCGAGCGCTTGGCTCTTATCGGTGGCTGTGCGGGGCCGGGGCCCGATACAGGATTTCCTGAATGAGGCACTTCCTGCCGCTCCGGACGTGCTGACCTGCTCCCTCTGAGAGGCGAGCAGCTCCCTCTGCTCCTGCAGCTTCCAGCTCATCTCCTCCAGGCGCCTCCTGCTGGCCTCCTGCTCCTCCGTCACGCCCCGCAGCCGGCGCAGGTCCCCCTGGAGCTGTGGAGGGGCACAGGCGTACGTCAGACCAGCCGGCGGAGGAGACGGTACGAGCCCACCGCACTTCACTTCCCGGCGGCCATTTTAGCTGTGACCTCGCCAGTACAGCCATGGAATGTTAATGCTGCCACTGGTCCTTCTGATTGCCTCAGACCACTGGTTACCAAAGCTCTCCCAGTGTACTCCCAGCAGGATACAGGGATTTCATGTGTTTCTCTTCAAGCACACCTGATCAGCTGCATCAGGTGTGCTTGAAATGGAACACATCAAATACCCAGATCCGGCTGGGTGTAACCGAGGAGAGGTTGGGAACCACAGCTTTAGACTTCAGGTGATTTTTTGAAATTATTTTACCACAGATCATTTATCATTCAGGCTGGTCACTTTATCGGTGAGAACTGCTGTTTTGATCACTCAAATTACCTGTAATTCTGTGCTCATGTACATTTTTTCTTCTACTCAATTTTTTTTCTGTTTAGATTTGTATCCAAACCAGTTTTTATTAAATTACTTCAGATTTTATTTTATTTATTGTGTCCTGGGTCACATGAGGCCTAGCAGACTTCTCATCATGTTCGCATTAGCACTCATGCTTGCATTATTACCCAGCCCATATAAACTTTTATCTCTCTGGTATTTACCCAACTGCTCTTTACCAGGCCTTTACCTGGTTAACATGACTGACTTTTACCTGATGTGTACCTGACTGGTGTTCACCAAACCGATGTTTACCTTGCTCCTTTCTCTCTCGTGCTCTTCCTGGGACTTCTGTAACCGTGACGCCCACTTCTCGTCCTGCAGAACAAGAACGCATCAGTTTAAAAGCACAAGCCGCTGAAACACACCTCGTTTCTGATTGGAGGAGGAGGACGAGGCCACACCCCGTACCTGTTTTTTGAGCAGCAGCTGGAGCTTGCGCACGTCGTCGCGGTGCCGCTCCTCGCTGCTGGCCTGCAGCTTCTCCTCCTGCAGAGACCTCATCTTCCGGCTGCTCTCTTCCATCTCAGAGAGGAGCTGCGGGGAACAGGGAGACCAGCCGAATAAGGAATAGCGTCATCCCAGACACCTCACGACAGAGTCCACACACTCTCAGCTCTGTATCATTATTTCATAATACGGCACCCAAAGAGGGGTTGTCCATTTCCAAATCCCACTCTAATTTGGAATGTCTAATTATCTGCAACGGCAGCATCTCTACTCCAAAATGCATGGTGATGCCAGGCTGCTTCTTTTCACACCACAAGAGTTCAGCTGTGAGAGCTTGCGTTCCACAGCTGCCTGATCGACCAGCAGGGGTCACTAAGTAGCAATTAAATGCATAACCAGAACAGACAGTATCCTCCCGTATTCTGAGCAATGCGATCGCCAACTGCACAGCACTCTGTGGAGACAGCGTGCAGCGAGACACCAAATGCGCCACCCAGCAGTTAGTCAGCTCTGTAGTTTTAACACCAACAGTCCCGCCTTCCTGACAAATAAACCTCACAATCCCAATAACATGTATCTCCTACACATTAATTTAAGAGTTTGAGCAAGTACAACACTGTGGCAACAGATGTTCAGGTAATAACCAGAGCCTTCTTAAGGGAAGACAGAAGGAACGTAAGCACTGAGTGTGTCTAAAGGCCAGTTCAGAGCAAAGGTTCACGATATGATGAAACCGTCTTAGAATGTTGCAGAAAGAAATTGTAGCAGTGTGAACGATCCCGTCTGATGCTGGTGCTTGCTGTTGTTGGCAAGCGTCAGTGCCAAAATTACATTTTTCTAGCAGTAAAGTGCAAACACAGTGATGGCAGAGTTTTGGACAGAGGAGAGGATTTCTCGATTCAGCTGTTTGAGGAGCAGCTGTGTATTTAGGACACAAGTTTAAAAACGTACTCAAAAAGGTAAAATAAACAAAACGGCATCTGCCACATAGCAGAGAGTCTGGGGGTCTACAGTAAGTTAATTTTTCTTCTTCTGAGCTAGCTCTGTAGACTACCACATGTAAGTATCTAAGCAAGGAAGTAGAGAGAATTGTTGCTATGGTAACCATAAACAACATCTCATCTCATTCATTTGATGTGAATAGGTCAGTTTTAGAATGTTGCGGTTTTAGAGTTTTGCAACGAGTAGGCAGTTGTAGCTTGTCGCGTGACAAATCTTGGGTCTGAACTAGCCTTACAGTCTCTGTGGCTGTACATCCTAACAGCGTGATCGGTAGTGTCCGGTCCTCACATTGACTTGTGATTTATACTGCTGCAACTCGGTCTTGAGTTCCTTGGATTCCTTCAGGAATATCTCTCTCATCTCCTCCATCTGACGGCTCTGTCGCTCCCTCTCTTCCTCCTTCCACCTCTCCAGGCGCTTCAGCATGTCCTCCTCCTTGGACTGCTGCTCCTGCTCCTGAAGCAGCAGTGCTGTTAGTCACAGCAGACAGACAGAGGCCAGACCCAACCAACAAAATGCCTGCCGGCTTCAAGCAAAGCTCAGCTGAGCAGATCTCACTGGGCAAACGTTAAAATGCATACGTCAGTTATCCTTGACAAAAGCAGTGGCCCATGGATTGTTGCGTCTTTGGGACGCAGGATATTTCAAAATCTGTTATACATTAACTCAGCTGCATTCAGACAGAAATAACAATTTTGCCATAATATGCCAACTCACAATAATAACAAAATAAATGTATGTCTTTCAAAATTTCATTATGACACTTGCAACAGGACGAAATAGCGGGATTAGCAAGATTAAATAAATGACAAATAATGTTTTGGCGTGCTGATCAAAACAAATTTTTGCCACACAGGCAAGTATTTAAAAACCCTAGGAGCAATTACAGGTTTAATTTACTCGTGTTCAGCCTGCTAACTAAAGAGTGACATCTGGTTTTTGACTTTTCATTCAAGTTAAGCACTTCCTCTTTGAATCTTGCAATGCTACCAACAGCTGTAAATACTATGGTCAATACACAACACAAACATCAGACACCGAAAGACGATTGGCTCAAAGAGACAGGAGAAATTATTTTGTTATGGTTCAAGACTGGGTCATTGCCCATAGTAAGAAAATACCTCAGAATATGTGCATTTATGGAACATAGTGTATATTTTTCTCCTGCATTTTGGCTCTATTTTCTGCATAAAAAACACAGAATCCTGCATTAACGTGACCACTGAAAAGGGGAAAAGGCTTGCTGATACCAAACAAAGGTAATGTGTTGTGATAGAAATGATTACTGGAATATAATGTATACTGTGCTGGCATTTAGTATGATATAGTGTGATGAAATGCAGTATGCTGTGGGGTATGCAGTGAAATGGAGCGTGATGTAATGTGGTGGAATTTAGTATGATATACTGTGATGTAATGCAGTATGCTGTGGGATATATAGTGTAATGGAGCGTGATGTAATGTGGTACGTTGTGAGATATGTAGTGTAATGGAGCGTGATGTAAAGTGGTGGCATTCAGTATGATATAGTGTGATGTAATACAGTACGTTGCGAGATATGCAGTGTAATGGAGTGTGATGTAATGCAGTATGCTGTGTGATATGCAGTGTAATGGAGTGTGATGTAATGCAGTATGCTGTGTGATATGCAGTGTAATGGAGTGTGATGTAATGCAGTATGCTGTGTGATATGCAGTGTAATGGAGTGTGATGTAATGCAGTATGCTGTGTGATATGCAGTGTAATGGAGTGTGATGTAATGCAGTATGCTGTGAGATATGCAGTGTAATGGAGTGTGATGTAATGCAGTATGCTGTGAGATATGCAGTGTAATGGAGTGTGATGCAATGCAGTATGCTGTGTGATATGCAGTGTAACGGAGCGTGATGTAATGTGGTGTAATGCAGTGATACAGTTACCTGAGATGCCTTCAGCGTGTGGGCCTGCTGCTGCACCTCCAGCTGGGACCTGGTCAGACTTAACTGCTCCTTCAGCTTGTTAATCTCCTCCTGCAGTTTCACCGCCTGCACCTTCCTCTGCTTCTCAGACATCAGCCCTGAGCACACAGAAATAAACGTTTCACTACACTACCACACACACCACATTGCGCTACTACCACAGTGAAATAGGCTGTTAATATTCACAAGTACAACTCTTTAAACAGGAGCATCACAGCATCATTACATATTCATCCATCCATCTGTTATCTAACCCGCTTATCCTGGTCAGGGTCGCGGGGGCTGCTGGAGCCTATCCCAGCATGCATTGGGCGACAGGCAGGAACACACCCTGGACAGGTCGCCAGTCCATCGCAGGGCATTACATATTCACACAAAACATTATATTTGACCTTCCAGTCGATACAGGTTTGGAAACTGATTTCTCAAAGTCGCCTGAATAGCGAGATTAGCATAACACAAATCAAAACTACAGTTTGTCCAGTCTAGCTTTACTTCCTCAGGTCCCAGGATGCATTGCACTCACTGATGTCATACTCCTCAGGGTGGCGGCGCTGCATGTGGCTCTGCAGAAAGGAGCTGTTCATGAAGGCCTTGTCACAGCACTGGCACTGAAACACACAGCAGCGCTCGCATTCAGGCTTATTCAGAATGTTCAACTCGCAGGCTTCTTCAGACTCACAAAACTTACATTTTACGCACTACTCCACTGCATCTGTACATTTCGTGGAGCAATTCAGATTAAGACCCTGGATCGGGGGTATATTCGTTTCCCACCCCCCCACCCGCTCATTAAATTTCAAATAAAACATTATTTGGACGTGCACGTGCACACACACACACACACACACACACACACACACACACACACACACACACAAATATTAGCTTACAGAGAAAGCAAAGTATCAGGCCAATGGGCCCCTAATGCATGCAAATGACACTTCACTGTGGTTTATCAGAATCACAGACTCAGCTGACCTTTATTGGGAGTTGAGGCTGAAAAATTGCAAAATAATCTGCATATTTTAAGAGGGCATTGGTGCCAGACAACATCCCCTCCCACTCCCCACCATCAAGAGCCAATCAGAACTTGGTCAAGTCAGTCAGCTGTGGGAGATAGAGCACTGCAGGTTTCCTGGGAGACCGGCTCGCGCTGATTTTGTGTCACCGTAGTGACAGGGCAGCTTGCACACCGGCTCAGCAGATCGCACGGTGAATTTCCCCAGCCAGTTCCGCCCGTCTTTGCGTCTTCATTCAAATTTAACGCAGCTGGCATTGACACCGTGTGGCACCACACGCCTTCAGACGCGCTCCAGCGCAGCCACCGCGCGACACACCAGACGCGTCTCCAGCGCCGATTACGTTTAGCCTCGGCAATTGCCTGAAATAACACCGCGTCGGAGAGACTCTTCCAGAACAAGACGAAAATCGT
The DNA here is from genome assembly GCF_013347855.1 of Anguilla anguilla. NCBI lineage: Eukaryota > Metazoa > Chordata > Actinopteri > Anguilliformes > Anguillidae > Anguilla > Anguilla anguilla. The sequence continues at coordinate 17,512,451 of NC_049215.1, forward strand.
CTGTGAAATTGAATTAACTGGTTCGGGGGACAAAGGCAATAAGGGAATCTTCGCTTGGTGTGTGCGAGGAAGAAACGCAAAAAAATAAACAATGGGCCTATTCACAGCATCGGAGCATACTTTCTACAGCGCGCTACTCCACTCTGTTTACAGTGCAGTGGAAGTAAGCAAGCACACACAACCCGTTAGGTCTCTGAGCTGTGCTGTAATGTACAGGCCGCTGCCCGGTGGCTGCTCACTCTACAGCTGTCATTTCCTGTGGGTGTGTAAAACGAGCCAGCTTACGCCACGTGGCTCGTCACCGGCAACAGCGTGCGATCTTTCCCTCTTGGCTGTATGACTTTCTATTAATTATTGAGCCATCCTGGGAAAATGTCATCAAGCTCCCTCAGTTAGCCACACCATTGAGCCCTCACCTAGCAACCGTGCTCTGTCACATGGGGCTTCAGGTGTCACCTTGGCAACGGCTAGCGCCAGTCACCAGTCCCCACAAAGCGGAGGAGAAAATAAACATGCGTCCGGCCCCGGAACACGCCCAGCCGAGCATCATCAGGCACAGACAGTGAGGAGAAGCACGGTGGCCAGAGCAGTTAACAGGCAGGGTGAGGGCCAGATTACGAGCATGTAGATAAGGAGGATTTTCTGACATATTGAGTCACCGCACTTTTGTAAGGGGATTAACAAACGCTTTGTCACCAGCTGACACCATCTGCTCCGCTACAAATCCTGTTTATCACGTCCTCAAATAAGGCCAATAATGACCTGCCGGTAAAAAAAAGCGGTAAAGGGGGAGGGGGAGCTGTGTCTCTGGGTCTGTCTGAGATTGAGAGGCCGCCATTTCCTGGTTCGCGTCTCCTCGCGGGGTTCCGTTTTAAGGAGAGGCGTCACATCCTTGCTCCCCCCCCCCCCCCCGCAACGCGAGAACAAACGGTTCCGCGAACAAAAACGCCGCCCCTCACTGACACACCAGGAACAATGGCTGAGGGGGAACCACAGCTGGGAGGGGGGGGGGGGTTTGGGGGGTAGATTTGAGGGGGGGGTGGGGTGCCAAACAAAGCAAATGGTAATACACTCACCATGCCTGCAATCCATTGCATTGCATTACATTCAGTTAGCAAGCGCTCTTGCCCAGAAAAGACTCACAGTATGAATCGTGTTCAGTCAGGACACTACGAGCCTCACAGCTCCAGAACAGAGCGGTTTGTGTTTTGTGGAGCAGGTGAAAACCCATAGCGTAACGCATAGCGCCAGGATCGTTCACGGCGCTTACCTTGTGGTAGCCGCCCATGCCGGCGTTGATCATGGACTGCTGGGAGACGATGATCTTCTTCCTCTGCTTCAGCTCGTCCTTCAGGCCCTTGGTGTCCTGCACCTGCTTCTGCAGCTGCGCGTGGAGCTGCTCCTTCTCCAGCGCAGCGGCCTGCAGCTTCTCCTCGGCGGCCTGCAGGCTGTGGGTCAGGTAGTCCTGGGAGTGCAGCAGGTACTCCACGGTAAGCTGGGCCAGGCGGAAGAGCTTGAGGAGCACGGGGTCCACGGGGTTCTGGCAGTGGGGGCAGCGCTCGTGCTCCACGCTGCAGAAGGTCACGCCCATCACGTGTTCCTGCAGGGTCTGGAAGTCCAGCTCGCTGGCCACGCGGTCCACGTCCACCGCACTGATCCGCCGCCAGTCCACGCTCTCGCGCCGCGGCCGGAACTTGAAGACGGGCACGGGGGGCGCCCCCGACATGGCCGACGCCCCGGGGGCCAGCCCGCTGCTGGAGGAACGCTGGCTCTGGGGGGAGTTCAGCAGCGAGGGAATGCCTGCCGACGACTGCCCCCCAGGAGGTTCCGACTGGTAGGGGTAATACACGCTGTTGTGAAATGGCTGAAAAGAGAATATTTACCAGGTAAATGTAGCACGATTCAAATTAAAAATATATTTACCATTTATCCTTTTCTTCTTTTAAATAAAAGCTGTCCTTAAATTTCAATGGAAAAATGAAAAAATGAGCCACAACAGAACGGTATAGCTCGCAAAACCAGGAGGTCGTGTAAAAAAGACAGAGAGAAAACAGGAAACGGTGGAATGCGTGTCGGTCGGCAAATAAGACAATGGTAGGAGAAGAGAAAAAAACAGTGGCAAGCCCAGAGGTGAATACTGGATTTTCTATCCCAGATAGCATGTCCCCCCCCTGCAGATGTTGCGTTTTGCGCTTACCATCTCTCTACCATCGCCGTCTCTGACGCCGGAGAGAGCGATACGTCCTCCGGTGCCTCCCCCTTCAGTTCTGCGCGACAACACCAATCAATGCGTCCTCACAGTCTCCATGGAAACCAATTTGCGTCCCACTTCAGAAATCAGCACGGTCGGGGACTATTTTTAAAACGAGGTTAACGTTAGCGAATTAACATGTCACCTGTTGGAACCGGTATACAAAAACATGTAACATAGCTAGCTAACTGAATGTCACTGAAACGTGTGACATGGTCAGTGCAGCATTAACCAAATGGTGACGTTTACCACAAATTCACACGTGGCTAACCTATGATTAAAACAGCACCCAAAAAGCTACCTCTAAATCACATTTTCCTACATTAAAGTTCATAGCTAACAGATACAGCATTTGACTATTAACGTTAGCTAACACTCATCTGTTATAATTTGTATAATAAGTGGCTTAAATAAACAAAACGCTAGCCAGTTAGTCTATGGTTTGTTTACTACAAAAAATGTAGTAAACAAACAATAAAACCATATATTACACTTCCCATCCGTTACATTAGCTTATGACATATAGCTATCTAAAATCACTGCACGCAATATATCACCACACTAGGTAGCTATAATTAGCTAGCTAAAAAATCAACGCTGCATGTTTAACAAACCAGTTGCAAGCGTGGCCCCTTCTGTTAACGTTAGCTAACTTTGTAGGCTAAACTTAAGTAAAAGCCGCTTCAAATGCGTCCTCGGAAATTACCTTTCCTTCTCAAACACAGCCCAGTCATGTTGGGACAGGCACTTAAGTCGAACAAAGAAGGAAGACATACCGACGATCACATTTAACAGTGAGGTCGTTTCTCGTCTTAAACCAAAATGGGTACAAAGCAAACTGCTCGCAGGTAGTGGCGGGGTTAATATTATGCAGACTTTCTACGGTCAACTAGTTGGCTATCTTGCTAATATTTACTTCGCTAGCTCTGTCACGGAGTAACGGAAGTTGGCTAGACTAACGGAGAATCCATTGCTAACGTTACCCTATCGAAATAGAGTTTCCTCGTTATAAAATGACAATGAGATTATTACATTTGCGTTAGGAAAAACAGCGGTAGTTACAAAGTTTCCAAACTTACCCCAGGTATGTAGCTATAATGGTTCAGTTAATTTAAGGAAATGATACTAAGGAAATAAACGTTGAATTTCATATAAAAACACAAAAAAGGGTTTTGATTACACAACCGTGCAGAAGTGTTCTTGGTGCGGATGGCGATGACGTTGTTAGCTGGAGCTACATTCCTAAACCTTCTCATCACAGCCTCCATCTCCTCTGGGGTGCGGGAGGGGGAAGGGAATTCAAGCAGTGCAAGGCCACAGATTTTGGGGTCTGGGCGGGGGCACGCAGTAAGGGTGGCCCAAACACAAAAACTGTTTTTTGAAAGTAGCGTATGAGTGTTGAGTCTTGCAATGGGAAGTACTTAGCCATCTAAAGTTACTTAAGTTAATCTATCACTAACGGATATGGCTCTGCGATTCAACTTTAACATTAAGCTTGTTGATTTTATTATTTTATTTTCACTTCACCAGTAGTTCGTAAGGTCTGTTCCACGGTCATTAACTCAAACTGAAAATACTCTGTAGCAATTAGGTGAAACGTGTTTGCGGAGACGTTTTGCATGAAAGTAAGAATTGCTAGTTAACTACCTAGTTTTATTGAATGTTACTAGACATCAAGGAAAGTAGCAGACCATGCTAACTGAGTTTGTACATAACTGATCGCTAGAGTAGGCTACTTGTCTATGCCTGCATTGAAATTTCTCTTTTGTGCCCCTTGAGAAAAATAAATAAGGCTGAACATTATTATTTGGCTTCCGGATTGTAGCACAGAAGTTAGAACGTTACACCGACAAATAGCCTGGTTTTACAGGAGAATGTTGACTCCCCAACATTAACACAGCCAAACTGAATAATAAAAATAGGATTAGATGTTTCCGTTAATTTTAATTAGGAATTATTTTCATACATTTATTTTCATTCTCAAGTTTTTATTAAAATGTTTAATAATTAGGCCTACTCTTATTAGCCTAGTAAACATTTTTATGATTGACTGTCATACTTAAATACGGCTACTAAATCGCTAAATTGTCAGCAAAATGACTGAAATTGTTATAGAACTGTAGAATAAAACAGTTTGCTCTACGGGAATCTATTCGCAATTTTTCACTCGTGTATAGGCTACCCAGAGGAAATTTGAACAGAACAATATCCTATATGTAGCCTAAATGCGCATTGTCTGTGCCTATTGCTGCAGCAATATCCATTTCCCATGAATGGTATAATACAGATTTATTGATCGATTGATTCTTTACTTGTAGCGTTGAGTCATCTGTGAGCATTACTTATTTCTATGTTGGCTTCTTCGCATTTCTCCGAACCCAAATGGATTTCTGTAATTTTTTTCATAATCTCTTGCAACTGCAGGTCTGAAGTAGGCTACTATTTTAACAGGATTGCTGGAAATGTGAAATATGACGCGATGAAGATAATCATAATTCGTTTCTATATTCCCTATATAATTGCTTCTGTCATTTTATTTTTGTAGGCTATTGCCAAAAAAAAAAAAACAGACTAGCCTACAGCTCAGTTGTTTTGAGGTTTTTTGTATAGCAGTGATTCCGTGTTTCTCAGGAAAGTTACGTTATTATTTTAAAACTGAAAACGTCCCGACATCGAAAGCGATCGAATCACACGTAGGCTATTCCTGTCCGGCAAATAGTTCTACAAATGGATATCCAAGTTCAAATTTCGCTGAGAATGTAGCTCTTTTTTGAGTACTTTGTGCCCTCTAGTGGTTAATAACTAATAATGCATTCCAACTATTCAACCCAAATTGCTTCCGTCACCACCGCAGCCGTCTCATTCTTGAAGAAATGTCCGATTTTGACTAGGCTCTCTCAATACAGACATGTCATGTTAGCCTTAGTCTTAATTAGGCAAATAAATGAATAATGTTTCTGCCATAAATAAAAGAACAAGGACTTCAAGGTGAAATCAATATATTCTCGTTCCATCAGAATGGAACAATTATCATCAGTTGTGTGTCCTTGCTTCCTGTGATTATCACGTATATGTATTAGCATAATTCTTTCATTAGTTTATGATGCCATTATCTAGACCCATTGGTGTCTTTCAAACATGATTTTTGAATGCATTTTATCCTGAAAAATGAAATCATTAAACTAGGAAAGATTAATATTTCCCAAGGCTACCAATTCAACACCGCTGAATTGTAAATGGAGGCAGACACAGCAGGGTCAGATGTAAAGCACTGCACAGATCAATACAAATAAAGCTTTTAAATCAGATTGATTAAGCTAAACTGATCTGTGTTTCCATATTTTATGGAGCATCAGTGTAATTGGGGCCATCAGCTATGATGAGAATGAGAGAACGGGCAAAAATATACTATATTTGGCTGTCGAGATATAGTTTATTTCTAATAATCATCTAAAAATGCTGAAAATCAGTTTTACAAACAACAAATGTACATTAACAGCAGTGGATTTAAAGTGGAAGTCATTTTGGGGTGGGGAGGGATTTATAAAACACATCTCTCTCACACTGACCAATGTTTGGGCCTGGTGCCAGATGGGCGTCTGGAATGGCTTACCCCCGCCGGTCTGAGAGTAAGATGCACATGCTGCATTCCCCAGCAGCGTGATCAGGCCCATGAACCCATTCACCCTGCCGCTCAGACACCTTTTATCCTTCCCGTGTGCCACCTCCCCCCTCCCCCCTCCCCCCAACCCAACCCAACCCAGACAGCCTGGAACACATCACTGACTCAAATGCTGAACAGTGTGTCTCTCCTCAGAACCATGGCTGCACATCCCTGAACTCTGTCAAAAGATTCATTCATTACATCATGATAGGAACAGTGTATTAATTACAGGTGATTGTGACAGTGTATTAATTACAGGTGATTGTGACAGTGTATTCATTACAGGTGACTGTGACATTGTATTAATTACAGGTGATTGTGACAGTGTATTAATTACAGGGGATTGTGACATTGTATTAATTACAAGTGATTGTGACAGTGTATTAATTACAGGTGATTGTGACAGTGTATTTATTACAGGTGATTGTGACATTGTATTAATTACAGGTGATTGTGACAGTGTATTAATTACAGGTTATTGTGACATTGTATTAATTACAGGTGATTGTGACAGTGTATTAATTGCAGGTGATGGTAACAGTGTATTAATTGCAGGTGATTGTGACATAGTATTAATTACAGGTGATGGTAACAGTGTATTCATTACAGATAATGGTAACAGTGTAGTCTTTCTAGGTGAAGTTAAACCTTCCACCTGCAGCTCAGGCTGGCTACAGGGGCTCAGTTGATCTGAGTAATTGTTATTGACCGGTGAGCCATCACCCTGCCAGCTGAACCCCTCTGCTTTTGCATGATGCTGCAGAACAGTAATTGGCCCTGGCACAGTCAGGATCCAGTTTTGACTGTTCAGCATGTCACTGCCCCGCCTGCTAATGCTCTGAGAGGAGGTGCCACACGGGACAGCCAAATATCATTCATTTAATCTCCTCCTTGCTCTGAAGCAAGGGGCCACCCGGGCGTGATGCAGCGATGGTCTAACGCTGGTGAGAGAGGGCCCTGCACACCCTGCGCTATGTCTGAAAACACCAACGGTGTGTTCATCTCCCGACTGACTCAGACATAATGAAACACAGCATCGGTGTATTCCTGAGCTCATTCACACCAATCTCACGTCCACTGGGGAGGTGTTAAAGCACCTGAAATGGCCTCATGTTTCAAACATTAATAATGCAACCAACCACAAATACACCCACACATAAATGAACATACACACACATACACACAAATCTACATACAAATACCCCCCCCCCCTCCACACACACACACACACACACACACACATATACACACAGGGAAACACATACAGACACACACATACACCCTCCCGCACACATTAAACCAACACACACAAACTCACACACCCAAATTGTATGTTTCAACTTTGTTTGTCACGTCTCCAGTGAGAATCAGCTCAAGCACATACAGCACCAATGAGGTGAGCAGCATTGGAACACTGACTGATAAAACATGTAGCGTTTCATCAAAGATCAGTAGAGAAATAACATGGTGGGGAGCACACAGAAAATGAATCTAATGTGTAGGGAAAATAATACGCGTAGGGAAGGGTAATATACATGTTATCAACACAAAGCCCTACATTTCAGCAAAGCTCTTGTTTTCTCAAGAGAGTACTGGTGACATTCCTGTCACTGAATTATAAGCAGGTGCAAAATTCTTGCTGGTAATCATTTATTCTCACCTAATTATTGGCAATGCATACGATGTGACCAGCCAAGCATGCAACTCATTTACCAGACACCTTCAGATTCTGGCCTGTATCCTGTTACCAAGTGTTTTTTGTGAAGTCCTACTCATTTATTTGTACCCTTATAACTGGAATGAAAATGATGCGAGTAAGTATGTATGTAATGTACAGAGATGTCATTCTTTGTGCTTTGTGTCATTTGTCCTCATTTGATTCCTCAGGGGGAAAAACACAATGGTTGCAAATCAACATATTTTAGAAAAGCACAAGAGTAGAATTGATGCAACAGAATATATTTGGATATTTCAAGAATCAGAACCATAGCATTATAGCGTTCTATCTGCAAGTTGTATAGCTCCAAACTATCAAGAGTTATAACTTTCAGGTCCTGTATCTTAGCATTGTACGGTGCTATGTACTCTATGCTAGTTCTAACATATGAAAAAAAACAATTTCAGGTATTTAATCTGTTTCATAGCAAAAACAAAAAACATTGGCATGTTAAGAACACATTTTTCTTTTTACAAAAATGTCAGAACCCTGCAAGTCTAGGCACTTGATTTATTAAGGTTTTTACTAAACGGCAACAATCAGCAAAATGTCAGTCAACCACACTGGCCCCTCCCACCGCAGCTCTGGGGAAACTCCTTGGCTCCGCCTGCCTGCCCATGGCCTCGGGCCAAGGCCACAACACTCTGATGCACTGCTCTACGCTAGCAGAGGCCGTAATAATGCCAGATATGATCCAAATCTGCTCAGCCCTAACAGCCCCGCTGCTCCCCTCTGGTTCCGCTTCACTTTGCTGAGCGCACCATGAACTGTCCCTGGGAAAAGAGTCCGGGGCCTGAAGATTAGGAGCATCCAGGTGGGCAGCCGGGAGAAAGCTGGGGGCTCGGCTGGTGGTCTCTCCCAGAGCAACAGAGGCCACTGCAGCAAAGCCACTGGACTACGAATGTGATTGGGTAATCCGCATTAGGAGTGAAGGAAAGGGAGCTGTGTACTGTAGTGCATACCAAAGGAAAATGTATTCATAAAAATGTATTTTAGTAAAGGTATAAACATGGGGCCATGGATTTCCATACACACAGAAATGTACGACCGCATGTTGTAGAAAGCAGAACGTGTGTGTCCCTCCACCCCCCATTACCACATACAGACACACACACGCACGCACATTGTCCATGCAACAGCTGCAAATTAGACTGAAATTGACAGCTGATGTGCAGCCATATGGTTGCCATGACACCAGATTGGGACCTTACGGTGGCCCCACTACACTCTCTCTCTCTCCCTCTCAGTCACACACACTTTCTTTCTCTTGGGATTCTTCTCCGAAACACGTGGTGTGCACACAGAAGAGGGGGCGGAGGAGACCCAATCATACGTGTGCGCAGAGAGGAAGCTACGGGTGCTCGGACGGCCATCAGGCACTTGGTTGCCTTTTGATTATTTGTTTTACATTATATCAAAGCCAAAATACAAAACAGTCACTGACTAGTTTGGATGTGCGTTGACTATCAGTGGATCAAATAGTTCATGAAGTCCCAGTGCCTAGAAGCTCCAATTCATATAAATAAGCAACATTGTTAATAAGAGATCGGAATCTGGACTGTTCGGTCGAGTTTGTCAAACGCTTCCATGACTCAATCAAATCTCCAGTGGCTTTTTAACCTCGCCTAGCTCTGCTCTGCTGTCAGGAAAGAGGGTTCCCGTCACCACGGCTGTCACTCAAAGATCAACGCGACCGGACAGCTTTGGGGCGGTGGGGTTAAGCTTTTCGTCTGACTCCATTTTGTAATTTTACACTTACATCTTGGTACCTCTCTCCTCTTCCAGAGTCAGTTGTAACAGGGTCCAGGTGGGTTCAGATCATTACCCTGGTAACGGCAGTATTGGCAGGAACCTGCTGTGCTGGAGCTGATCATTCAACCCCTGCCCAGAACCTGTATTCAACACACCAATGAGGATTTCAAACAGACAGCAGTACTTTTTTCATCAATGCACAGTTCTTGAGAAAAGGAAAGCTGGTTGTATGACCAGGAATAATACCAATAAAGAATTTCTGCATGGGAGTGCTGATCAGGTTTTCCCTGTCTTGACTATGCTGGAAAAAGTTACTCTTAAATATTATTTTACTCACTTCTTTCACTATACCTTTATGAATTGCTAAAAAGAAAGAAAATTTAATTTAAATTAAATGTTTCCCACAGTAATTTATCAAAATGTCAACAACTGCAACTTGGATAAGAAAGCAGAAAATGTTGAAGTTAATTAACAAAACTAATTCCACACTTCTCAAAATGTTTTTGCTCAACCCAGTTAAAGAGGTGTTTTCAGCAGTACAGCTGGTAAGCCAGTAGGGAGCGCTGTTTCCTGTAGACCAATTAAAATTCAAGCCTCTCAATGCAATGAGAGGCCTTTTGCTCCAGGAGATGTTTTCGTGTTTGCATGTTTTCAAATTGGATGTTAAAATATGTCAGCAAAGGTACCATGGCTCCTATCCAAACAAGCATTTACCAAATAGTAGTTTTAATTCCAATGGTAAGGTCAAATTCCTACACTGGCTATGTACATCTGGATATCCAATCCTCCCTTTAGTGAACTGGTTGACTCTGCCCCATTTATTCTACACCCACATTCATTCTGTTTATGGCCATGGTTCCCAGCCCGGTTCCAGGAGATGTACTGTCCTGTAGGTCATCACTCCAACCCTAATTTAGCACGCTGATTAGCAGCTCAGTGAGATCTCTAGCAGTTGAATGAGGTGTGCTTTGCTTTGTTACGGTTGGAGTGTAAAACCTACAGGATGGTACATCTCCAGGAATGGGTGTGGGAACCACTGGTTTATGAGAATTTTTCATTAATGTTTCTGGATTAAATGAAGGCAGAACACAGTACAGGGGTCTAATCTCTCAACTATTTCCATCCCAATGCCCCCTAAAATGAACACCCCTCTGCGTAAGAAAAGATCACGTAAGCCTCACGTAAACACTTCCAGAAAGCTATAAAATCTCTGAATCACCGCTGTCTGCTGAGGTCTTTTTTTCAAACAGGATTGCAACCAGGATTGAATGCCTCATAAAACTAACAAGCAAGGAAAGGGTAACACAAACTGTTCTCTTTGAAACATGGTTATGGGTAACCAGGAAGAACCTTGTTCACCTGTGTTTGCCAGGAAATGCACCACAGCATTGACTGTTTAAACCAGGGGGTGTCAGTGTCCTGACCTGGGGGGACAGTTTTTGTGCTGATTTCAGCGCTTAAGTGATTGGCTAAAGAGTGTGCACACCTTGTTTCCGAGGCATAGACTGATTGAAAGGAAACCACAAAAAACCCAGAGATGCTTGTGGCGCTTCTGTACTTGAGTTTGACACCCCTGGGTTAAACACGTAACCTGTTTATTTTGGATAGAATGAACACTAGAAATAGAAACTGCCTGCAGTGCACAATTTATTCTCTATTGACTGCAAAGTGCTTTGAACGCCTCTGCAAGAAGCCTTGTATAAAGTTAGGATGAGGAGGAGGTGGATGCCTCTGCTGCTGCTGCTGCTGAAATTATTATTATTATTATTATTATTATTACATAGTGCTGCCCTAAGGATATATCCTACTGTCTTCTGCAGCTCTGGAAAAAAGTAAGAGACAACCCCATATTTAAAAAAAAAAAAGATTTGGTGTTACGTCAAATGTTTAGCAAATACATTGTTATTTTCATTCATTCATTTATGGGTATAAACTTGTTCCGTTTGCATTGTTCAATGTATAACACGATTTTCCCCAGTTGCTCATTTCTGGCAATAAATGTTCGGAATGACAACATTTTGTTTGGAATTACAATCAAATGTGGTTAATAGTTCATGAAAAAATATCAATTTTACACAGGTACATACCCATACACTGTGGAACTGAAATTTGATCTCACCTCTCTCATTTTGTCCAGAGCTGTGCACCACAGTGGACTGCGGCTGCAGGAACCCTGAAAAACTCACACCAGGAAAACGGAAGATGAGGAGACAGCAGAAAAGGAAAAGGGTATTTTTAACAGACAGAACGCGGTGAAACGTATTCTCTGAAGGTGGGAGGCTGACTGCAGAGCTGCTGACGAGTTTCTCAGGGGATGCTTTACAGAAACATCCTTGAGTCTATTTAAAACAGACCCACACCCGCACTCCCACCCCTATAACCCTCCCCAGAGGCACGGGCCCCCTGCTGAGGCAGAAGGCTAATCAGAGATCAACTCTCATTCCCGTTTCAAAGATGAGTGACAGGGGCATCCTTTCACAGATACAGCTTAAATGAAGACCCTCCTCCCACCCCAAAATCTCCATTTTTAATCAAAATAAAAAAATAATTTAACTAAGTTGATGAGCTCACAATTTCCCAGTGTAATATTCAAAAGCATTAGAAGGGGAACTATCAGTTGTTCACTACACACATTAGCGATACAAATCATTTATGTATTTCCATTCAAATGGACCATTGGACGGACTGAATTTGATTAGTTTATTCCTGCGTGTAAGATGCAAATGATAACACATCACACACATCAGTGAGAAGACAGCAAGTGCAAAAATAAAAAAATATGAGGGCGTCTGTGGAGTATCCAGAGGATGCGTACTGTACCTTCTTCTGCTGTGAGGAGCCTTATGGTTTGGATCAAATCCGCGCCGCACTGGCACGCAAACTGGCAACGGTCAGCACCTCTCGCACTGTCGCCCTGCCCAGTAGCTGCATAGCCCAACTGCTATGTAGAGCGGAAAAAGAGCAGCGCTGCTAGAATGGATTTCAAAGGACCAGTGTGGCGGTGGGAGCTGAAAGATGATGTTGCAGGGTTGGGATGAAGCCTACAATTCTGACTAGCAATTCCAGTTGGAAGTGGAAAGACAAATAGCAAGTGGGACCAAAATGTTTCAATTTGTTTCCCAAATCGGGTTCTACACGTAAGCCCAGCCCGTCGCTGGTACACTCCCTGTCGATTTGGAGAGTGCAGACCAGCACCGGGTCCATAGGAACAGCGTCACAAAGCTACCAAGGAGGAGCACAGGTCACTCATCTCAACCTCTCTGTTCTACTGACCACAGGGAACAGACTGAGCTCCTCTAAGAAGCCAAAGTACAAAAGGAGAAACTGTCTGATCTCTGTGCAGCAAAAGGAAAGTGCTTCAGCGAGGTTTCAATGTTCCTGTAGATAATCATCATGCGCTCAGTCTCAGTCTTAGTTCCAGCTTTGGGCTCTCTCTCACGAGCACACAGCTGAGGACGATGGCAAATGGCCAACAGCATTGCAGTTGCTGCTGTGGGTGGGCGGGGAGACACAAGCAGCAGTTGTACTGAGCCAGTCAGCAACCTGTTGCCAACATATTGAAACAGTTGGTCCTGGTGGTGTTGGGCAGTGAAACGGGGATTGTGGGAACAGGGAACAGGTTTTTTTTTCTCCCCTAAATGATTAGCTAGTTTTATGGAACCACACAACTGTGTGTACATGTGTGTAACAGGGAATGCGTAAAGCTACTCAAAAAGAGAAGCCAAGAAGCCATGGTGAAGCAGTTAGGGAAGGAGAGGGAGAGAGAGGAGAATAGAAGCATGTCTGTGGACCAGACGCTGATTTGCTGTGACCCTCCAACCTCCAAAAAAAACGACCCGTACTGAGACTGTGGTGTTGAAGACGTCATTTATTGTTCAGGTGCCAAACAAAAGCGTGTCACCAGTCAGTCAGGGTGGGGAAGAGTAAATGTTCACATAAAAAAATATAAAATCAACAATGAAAATGGCAACGAGGTTGGCTCCTCTCCCCCAATCCCCCCCCCCCCTCCCTCCACCACTCAGGTGCAGCCCAGGGCTCTCGCACGTCAGAGTCAGTCACAGAATCCGCGTGACGCGGTCCACAGCACACCCATGTTCTGCCATTAACTACCCATGCGTACGGTCGACAATCCCATTTGAACATAGTCTAAATAGCTCAATCCTTTCCGTACAAAATATTTACACATTTGCAGCTTAGCATTTCTCCTAACTGTTGTCATAGTGTCATAATTATGATTAAACCGTGCGCACGGTTCATCTGAATATTCAGTACACAGGGTGAAACCTCGACGTGATTAGATTGTTGTAGTTTGCACAAACAAACACTTGTTGCAGCCTGCTAACTGCTGTCAGTTTATTAGCCAATCGGAACATATGTAAAGGAAAAGAAAACCTGCTGGAATCTCCCCTGATAAAAGTATGTATCCTGAAGTCAGGACATGATTGAATACTGACAAAATGGGAGCTCTGTACTGTTTGGATTAAAACCAGAGCTGCCAGATTTGCAGATCGATTGTGAAACTGAGGAAAGAAGACCCTAGGGCAGGACCTGTGGTTCATGTGCTGTCTTTAAAAAAAGGACTTCTAGAAAGAAAGGGAGGAAGAAGAGAAATAAGCAACACAACACAATCATGACTTTCAATCAAAACAGCGTTTTCTTCCTTTGTTTTTCCCTTCTGTTCATTTCATTCCTGTGAAAAATAAAAAAAGGAAGGAGGATGACCTCCTGAGATGAGGGGCTCCTTCCTTCTAGCAAAACAAATTCGACCGATCGCCCATCACTGTTAAACAGGGTTATGGGGGGTTATCTGCTCTCATTGGTCAGAGTGGGCCAAATAAGAAAAACAGCAGAAAGTAGCCAAAATCCGTAACAAAAGTAGTAACAAAATCCGATTAAATAAAAACCTGACAATAAAAAAAATTAACCAATTAAAATATGCATTAAAACTATTTAAGAGAATGCAAGCAAGTCACACTGCAGAATGGAATTTAAAAACAAATTTAAAAAAATAAAAAAAACTTTGGTTATCTGGTGATGGCCCAAAAGCCAAAAGACCAAAAACTGCGTACCAGAGGGTTTTTAAAAATGGGTGTGTGAGGTGAACCAATTTCCATACTACCAGGCCCTTCCTACTACTGCCGTTTCCTTCGCCTTCCAACACGGTACCAACATCAAAATTACTGCTTATAACTGCTTATAATGCATCGTAGAGGAATCCATCATGCAACCACCATTTTGTTTCTTGTTCATTTTTTTTTTTGTTACGTTCATACAGGTGATCCCATGCTGGGGTTCCCAGTTTGACCTCCCCTCCCCTCCCCTCCTCTGCTCTCCCCCTCCCCCTCCCCCTCCCCAGGGGCGGGGCTATTGTATATTGCAGGAGGAGCAGCAGGGCTCGTCCTTGTCCGGCTGGGCCGCGTAGTCCATCTGCCGCACGATCTCGGCGAACAGTTCGTCCACCATGGTCTTGCTCTTGGCCGACGTCTCCATGAAGGGGCAGCCCCACTCCTCGGCCAGGGCCTGCCCCTCTCCCGACGACACCTCCCGCTCACTCTCCAGGTCCACCTTGTTCCCCACCAGGATCACCGGCACCTTCTCGTACCTGAAAAGCACACAGAAAAACACAAACAAGCTTCATAAATGGCACTTTACATTACCACGCAATAACACTCAGGCTAATGCAATCTCTGCAATCACTCCACCCACACACCTCTCCCACCGCACAGTTAGAACCAGGCTGGCTCATTACACCATTTTCCCAGTGAAGAGCTGATAGAGGAAAAAAATTCATATATGCTTTACGGCTAACACAAACTGGCAGAGTCTGGAATTAGTGGAGATTAAAAAGTCTAGAATGTTGCACATGGTTTCTATAGTCACAAATCAAATGCCAAAGTCTGTTTTGTGGTTTTATAAAGGAGAACAGACAGTCCAGCCACTTTATGTAGGGCTATTTTTTTCACTCTAGTACCCAGAGGGCCACAGACAGAGATGGAAGCACAGTACAGAAAGTATTAAGGGAGTCCAACTCACAACAGCAAGATTAAACAGGAGAGAAGCGCTCAGGCCAGCATTAGCCCAATTAAGGCTGAGCTGACTCATCTCTCAGGCAGGCTTTAATGACTCAGCTCCAGACACAGGTCAATTAGCGCAATATTTAAGCCAGTACACTACACAACAGTCATGATAAATGTACAACTAACAACGTTATTTTTATGTATAAAATACAAAATACAAAATAAGTGGTTCTGATTTCCTGAGCAATGAGTGGTGATATACATATAGGCTATATAACAGCACTCATTGCCACAAACCTCGGTGACTGATCCAGGAGATCCCAGACAAGCATATTCCCTCCCACAATGTTTAGCCACTGTCTCTCCTCACACCACAGCTCAGAAATCAGGCTCACACACACATACCCAGACACACACACAGATGCACGCACACACACACACACACACACACACTCACACGCACACACACTGAAACAGCCTCTTAAAAGTACGAGCCACCCAGCAGCTGCTGAAAATGAGATTGTTTGACAGTGTTGTGGTTTCTGAAGCTGTAGGCCACACTAAACCTCGCTCCACTTTCCAAAAGCCCTTCCTTCAATTATGAAATATGTACGTCCATGAATTATTGACACCGAGAAGGGAAAAAAAACTTGCGGGGACACAATCACACACCACCCTATCAGCTCAGGCATCAGGCTGGGAGCAGAGGTGAGGGGGGGGGGGTGGAATTACAGCTCTGAAGCTGGGCAGAGAGATGACTCTCCAGAGAGAGGGCCAGGATGCACTGGACTGAACAGAGCAGTGAACTAAGCTATATTAAAACCCAAAAAACTTACTTTGATGTGTTCTGACAACCGCCTCACTGAACTCTGACCCCTCCCCGGTCTCATTCCCATGAACACCACGGGGATTAGAACGGTGCACTGCTCGTGTCTGGAACAGCAGATAGCGGTCTGACAGACTGACAGGAGACAAAACGCATGCGGGTTCAGCATTGTGTAAATATAAGGTTTTCCGCTGCCCTTTAAAGTCGGGGTAGGGATGCCTGTAAACTGGGATTTATGCTTTTTGGCTGTTGAACTCATTTGTCTCGGCAGGTGTCTGGTTCCTATAGAACACTTGCAGTAACTTGTAGCGAATGTGCGGTTAAGCAGTGTTACCACTTTGCTCAGGAGGGCAGTCAGTCACGCACACCCTGAGCTGCACAACTCTGTGGTTAGGAGGGTAATTTCCCAGGATTACCTTCAGAGACTGAGAGACTTCTCTGGAATGCTCATGTGACTGAAGACAGAGAAGTAGCCTATAAAAGGCAAATGAAGGTGAAGGAGCTTCAGCCACTCACACAAAAACATGTCACCGGGTTTTGTCCATTTAGTTCAACAGTCTGTTTATGTCCCTCATTTCAGTGGTTCCCAAACTTTCCAGGCCCAAGACACCCCTGTAAATAATTTCCATTTCCGCAGCACCCCAAAATGCAGTTTGCAACACCTTACATTAGTGATAAAAAACAGCTCACACTACGTTGTAAATTTAGTGCAGTGGTTAGTGCGACAACACTCCCACTGCAAACCAGGGTTTCAGATTTTCTCCGTACGCATGTTTTCTCTCAGATTTACCAAATAGCACATACAACGTGTTTCTCATGATAAATCTGTGACCAGATGAAATCAGTGTAAATGTTTGCTCACATGAACACGTTTAGTTTCCACTCCTACATTCACCAGAAACGGTCAGAAAACACCCACAAGTAACCTGTTTAGCATTTACATATCCCTGTTCATATCCTATCCATAAGGCATAAAGAATGTCGAAAAAGGAAATTTCTCAAACTGCGAAACTGAAACTTTAATTGTTCATAAGAGAATGAAATCCTTTGAGAACACCACTGTGGCATCGAATGCTGGCAGTTCAGAGGTGTGCACATTACAACAAATAAAGTAAGTGGTCTACAGTTTGGCACGTGAACAAATGCTCCATTATGAATCTTAGTTTTATAATAATTTCTTAATTTCTAACATAGGCTAATAGACATTTTCGGGGAACCCCAGGAGGGATGTCATGACTCCCCAGGGTGCCGCGGCTGCCCCTTTAAAAACGCTGTCTAACTTACTAATTGAGATTCTAGAATTTCATGTCGCACAGTTTTAATAAAGCATGGCCCCTCACACAAAGGTCAAAAACAGTTCACATATGCACAATGAAGACAGACATGCATACACACACACACACACACACACAGACAGAATCTCACTATGGAAGGACCCATCACCGAGGTTGTGACTCTACCATGTACTGTTTGAACAGGACACGGTCGCTACTGCTAAATTATGCAGTCCACCATTAGAGTGCAAATGTCCTCTGGTAAAAGCCTCATTACTGGAGTGAGTCTGAGGAGCAGAGAGCCCCGCCCTGTCTCTTAATCCTGGTACGGGATGCCACGCCCACTGCATGCTGGGATATGAGCACTGAACTGCCTGCCAGGTGGTCCCGTTCCCCCCAGGGGTGGGCCCAGCTGAGCCAGACGGGAACTGGAGATGAACACAGGTCCTGCGCATCAAGCAGCTCAACATTACCACATCCCATGCTAGCTTGTGTGTGTGTGCTGAAATGACACACTGCTTGCATTGAGGCTTTCAGTAAGCCTGTCCCTCAGGTGTGCTTGATGAAAGAGCACTCAGCCATGCTTGTAACCTGCAGCCTGACTGTCCCCTGCTCTCCTGACTGAGGCTATGACCTCCTGTGACTCAATTTCCCATCAGCCCTAAAACCAGCCAACAGAACTGCCCAGACAGATGCAGTAAAAAATCTGCAGCAAGATCAAGATAGACATGTCTAAGGCTAGGGCTACAAATGCTCTGTCAGGATTACAGACAGAGACCAACTGAACACAACTAGGAAATTGGAAATAAAAAAGGTTTTAAGTTTTTAAAAAACACTGCTATTATTGTGATGAGAAAGAAATGGTCTACAGTCACAGTTAACCCAAACTAAGCTTCAGAAGGTCTTCCCTGCTCTCCTAATGAGAACTCGCATATTCCCCCGTCATACATCTATTCCTCCTTCCCAGACAAACTCTGTCACTCTTTGCACAATGTGCAATGTCACGCCAGTCTCCCGGAAACTGGGCGCAAGACGCGGTCTCCAGGCCTTTCGGCTGACTCAGAGCCCCGTCACCCCCCCGGCCCCGCTCCCTCTGAGACAGGAGAGCAGGTGCGCCTCGTACCCGAGGTCAGGTCCGCCCGCGTCCCAGAGCCGCGGTCTCTGAAGCAGCCGGCCGTGAGAGCACCAGCAGGGGGCCGGGGTGGATTTACAACCCCTCCACCGACGGAGCGGAGAACGGAGGAGACGGGACGGGGCGTGCCTGAGGGGGTTTCGGATGATTCAGGAACGCGGGGGCCCCCGGACCTGCTCCACAGCCCTCCTGAGAAATGGAGACGGCCAACTGGCTCAGAGCTGCTGACGTGGAAACGCAAATCCTCCCACCGGTGGCACACTGGGCCTGGGGCCGGGCTGAGCAGAAGCACCCAGGAGTTTGAGCACTCAGACGCCGTGATTATAAACACCCACATCTGCTCCTCTCACACATTTCCCTCCATTCGTTAACAGGCTGGATGCTCCAGCCAATAGGAAGGAGCGCATGCCAGTCTCAGAGGCACCTCCCCCCTCATTCACACTCCATGCATTGCTCCCTCCCCATCCTGAGTGCTACTATTCACACACGTTAGTGGCTCAGGACCTACATGCACCAAGGACACCTGCATACGCACCTGCAACCATGTAACCCATTGATACGCACTGTGTATGTATACAACTATTCACAACTATGTAACATATTGACACATACTGAGTATACCCCTATTCAAATGCAAGCAATGCAGCGATAATACATGTAATGCACTGCATACATCTCTAGTCACATAAATGCACACTGATACACATTGTGTTTACATCAACTCACAACCATGTAACACACTAATACACACCTACTTTGATGAACAAATGCGCAGTGTACACCTCTAGCCCCTGGAGTCACCCTCCACAATACCGTACACTTTAACACTTTCCATTGACAACTAAATACTCAGTAACTTACTGTCACACAAGAAAATGAGCCCACATATTGGGGGTTCACAGGAAAAACTCCCACAGAACAGCTGCTGAACGGTCCACACGCACTCCAGCCCTGACTGCAGGAATGCTGGCTCACTGCCCAGCCCACATCAGCCTGGCAGCCAACAGAACGCAGAGGGAAAATCCTGCCCTGCTTTTTGGGCCTTATATTCCCCGCCCCCCCCGTATTACACAGCGAAGTGTGAGAACAGAGAGGAGGAGGATGAGGAGGAGGACGGTGTTACCTGCCGCAGTAACTGCAGTGCGGTCATTACCGCCATATTAATTATGGCTCCTCCCACATGTCCGGCTTCCCGCCTTCCTGAGCGCGCGGGGCCCGGCGAGGTTTAACGGCGCTTATCTGGTATTAATCAGCGCGGTTAGAGCCGGACCCCCGCCCCCCCAACCCCGTCCACCCCCACGTCCCCCTCCAGAGACTCCGTGGGTCCCACGTCCTTCGCCAGCAGGGCTCCAGGCATCTCTGGGAATTCTGGCTGCAGGAGTTCCCCAGGCCCTCTTAAACATTCTGCAGCATCCAGTCATTTTTGGGAGAAACATTTGCACTGTGCTCCCCAAGAAGACGGGGAGGGGGGGGGGGGGGGGGTTTCTGGGAGGTGAACACATTCTGACGAAGGCAAAAGCACTTATCTGGAGCAGCTCTGTCAGTGCGCGCCTCAGTCATCTCCATGGCTGCAGAACCGTGGTAAAGACCTTCTGTAGCTCGAGAGCTGGCAATTAGGGGAAACTCTAAAGCCCCGTTCAGCAGCGATATCATTCTTGTGTTTTATTACCAACGAAACGGCCGCCATCCTCTATTTGTTTAGCATTCAACAGAGCGGTTATCTGCTTTGCAAATGTCCTCTCCGTGGAACCCGTGGTTTGGCGATTGGCGATTCACTGAATGAGTCACACTTCATTCATTCAATCAATCAGAAGACTGATATTACCCCAGTCTGATTTAAATTATCAGAAAAAAACAATAGGGAAAACCATACACAAAGTCTCCATGGCAGAGAGTTTTATAACTATATTTATTATAAAAATAAAAAATGCTCACAGACATAAACACGTAGAGAGAAAAAGTCAAACTTTCTAAAACACGTTTTTGGGAATAAATCCATGAAAGGCGGAGGTGACTGGGGAACAGGGATTAGGGAACCAGGCACCACAGATAGCCTGATGTTTGGATGAGGAGTCTAGGCCTGTTGATAAAACATTATCTGTGAATAAAAGATCAATGAGTGCCTTTAATGGGTGTATCACTTTGGACTTTCCCTAATCAAATTACAGCCCTCGCAAAAACCTCCCAGGGGAACTGTGGTTCCTGCCTCGGCCATTTGGGTGAGGGTGTTTCTGAAGAAATGCAGGCACTCTCCTGCCTCCACCTGCGTTTTACACCAACGCACAGGCAGACATGTATGCGGTCACTGCCTGTGTTCTTCTGTCTCAGACACATACGCACGCACATGTGCACTCAATGCCTATGTTCTTCTCTCTCTTAGACATATGCATGCACACAAGCACACGTGTATGCACGCATGCGCGCACGCACACACTCTCTCAGTCAAGTCTGTCTTGTAGTTCAAGTCCAAATACTGGGCTTTTCTCTTCATTATTATTAAGGATCTTCGATCCCACTGCAGAAAACAGCACAGCTCACCAGGTTCACATGCGGCAGACTTCAAACCGCCAGAGCAACTGTTACACTGCATCTCAACATCACTGGCACCTACAAGTCTTTCCTTAAAAAGGAAACGGGGAGGTAATGGAACGCATGCAACTCAGAGGCACTGAAAGGGAGAGCCAGACCTCTGCTTTTACAATCATCTCCAGTCCCAGGATAAACTGCAGAAAACCGGAGGCACTGAATTTTCCACAGAATTTTCTTTGGAGTGGAGTATTGCCATGTCTCCCCTTGTGACTAGATAGCATTATAAGCTGGCTCACAGCAACGTAGCTGTCCTTAACCTAACTCTGATCCTGGAGAACTCATCTGTCAAAAGTAAACATTCCCTCTCAGCTGATGTAATGTTTACATCAGTGTTCTCATGAACTCCTGATAGCCCCCCCAAAAAAAGAAAGATAGCTAGGAGTCACTGTTCAGATCACATCCAGACCCCAAAACTGCTCCTCGGCGTTACTCTCCATCACAAATCGGCGTTAACACTCTTGAGTACTACTCAAACACTACTACTCAGCACAGTTCATAACTAAGCACCTGTTCTTCCGCACATTCGCCATAGTGGAAACCATCACTACGCTGAAGAACAGCGAGTCGCTGGACCTGCATTTCTGAAATGCCTTCTGATCCAGAGCTGCTTTAAGCAAACGTGTAAAATTACAGCCAGAGTGCTGAGAGAGATACAGCAGAGCAAACTTACATGTCCCGAGGAGACAAACTGAGCAAAATAAACATAAACATCTGGACCAAAAAAACACAATTATAAAAAGGCAGCCACTAACACACACAAATCTAACAGAAACTCTGTTCTGTTACATTGATCGCTGTGAGCAGTGATGGGGAGAGGGTTGGTATTGTCCTATGGAAGGCAGTTCCGAACAGGCCCAATGACGCACTGAGGGTCAGAGGGTGTACGGGCGTGTTGACGGGTGACAGGTGAAGTGACAGTTTGCTGTGGGGACACCATGATGCGCACTGGAGGTTTGCTGCTTTTCGGCTGTGCCGTCCATCAAAGCTTCTCTCTCACAGTGTAAATGTGTCTGCCCTGCCCAGACACTCACACACACACACACAGTCCTGTCCAGACACTCACACACACACACACAGCCCTGTCCAGACACTCACACACACACAAAATTACTCTGTTAATGTAAATGGTGAATTGCTATCAGAAACTGGGTGACACAGCAGAATGGTGTGATTTGTGATTACATGTGAAAAGCTGTCCATCAGTAAACAGGCTCTTAAAACTTTGAGTTTTTAAAGTCATGTATGAATTGACACTTATGACAGTGAACAAGCGGCAGAAATGACAGCAGGTCAGGACAACACTGCTTGACAAATGTGCTCACACATTATATCTGGTCAAGTAATTATAATGTGCTAGAGTAAAAAATAAAAATAAAAACTCCTTACCTGGACACTTCACAGGGAAATGTCAGTCCCATCCTGTTCATTAAACAGTCTCTTTTTCCCTGAGCAAAGCAAGCTCCACTGTTCCTTATTTTAGGCTAGTCCCTGTGAAGTGTCTGGGTAAGGAGTTTTTTTTTAAACTGTAGTTTGTTGAGCTGTTGAGCACCTATCCAGTCCTCTTTTATTTAGCTGGCTTGAAGCACGTTGGGCATCTTAATCATAATGTACATGCACTCTGTGGCTGTCCAGAACAAGAGAATAGGATGCTGTGCATGGCTGGTGTTTAGCATGCCTGATAGGTGGTATACATTAGATTAGATATGATATACATTAGATTAAGAGGTGTACATTAGATTAGATATAATATACATTAGATTAAGTGGTACACATTAGATTAGACCTACTATATATTAGATAAGATATACTAGTTATATTTTATTGCCAAATTTCTCTATGCCACTTTCCATTATTTACAGGCCAAATCAACATCAAATAACATTTCATTTATGATTGAAGAAAGTGCATGAAATTATTTGGTGCAATGTATCTGTACTAAGTTGTACTGTGTGTGCGTGTGCATTTGTGTTTGTTCCTGTGCATAAACCTTTCTATATTTTAAATACATGCTATTGCTTTGTATAATTCTCCCACATGAATACTCTTATTCAGACATTTTATACGTATACGGTCTTTGTACAAGGCTTGTCTAAAATTTTTGTCTTTCTATTAGTATTAACACAATTGATTTTGTCCTTGAAACATGCACGTTTTGCTGAAATATGCCTTAAGAAACATTCTCATTTACACAGTCAAATCAATATAATGGTAGTCTTGGAAAAAATACAACGTTATGGTCTCCATCTTAAATCGGATTAAAACTAATCCAGTTTTGATCACGACTTTCAACTTTGTGGTCTTGGTCTTTGAACAAGACATTAATAGCTAACAATTGAGTTAAGACTGGGATTCAACAGAGATGGCCTTGACTCCAGCCCAGACAAGTGCAGCCGCTGTGTGTGCATTACACTGTCCTCATCTTCACACACCACAGCGGTGCCGTGCAAAACGCACTCAGCTTGCACAGAAGCGGAAAGGAACAGAAAGGGGACGGGGGATTTTGGTCAGTTAATTAAATCAATAAGGCGTCTAAACGGAGACCAAGAAAATCAAATGCTGGCAGAAAGGCATTCTGCAACGCCAGTGGTTTTTATCCCTACGCAGAGGGGAACCGCTGTGCTCACAATTTATTCGCTCCCAAATCTGTAGCTGCTGGGAACACACACCGCACCCCCGAGCTCATTCTTATGCACCCCCCCTCCCACGGTCCCGTTGCCAAAAGTCAAACTCTGCTTTAGCTTATTATAGGCTAATGGGAGCCTGATGTTTCTTTGGCTCCAAACAGAGCACATACCCTTTAGGATCTGGTGAGTGAGCAAACCTTCAACACTGAGCCTGAGGAACAGAAGGAAAGTTTTCATTCTCTCACAGATGTTTTGATATATGGAGCATGTGTGCTGGTGTGTATGTGTATGTATGTGTGTATGCGTTCATATGTGTGCGTAAAGATATGTCAAAAAGATGTTACAATCAAGTGGTCACAGGTGTGTGAATGCGGGCACTTCTTTTTATGTGTGTGAATGAGTGCCTTTGTGTGTGCAAATGTGTTTGTATGTGCGTATATGAATAAGCCCTATGAAAGCTGTGATAGAAATTAAATCCACTATCATTATTACAAGTATTACCTTTTCATTGTGCCATTTAACTGCTTTCCTGAGCTGGTCACGCACAAAGGATTTGCATACAAATGAACAAAGGCTCGTCTTATCTGTCTAATGAGAGAGCAAAATCACACCCAGAGACATGAGGAACGGGATATGGTCTGTACACACCAGCACACATATTTCAAAGCAATGTCTGCAAATGGTGACCTTTGACCTCCGGTTGACTCAGCTCCTGGCACATAATGGCAGCGCTGGCCTACACGCATCAGAGTACACAGTCATCACACTGAAAGCTCATGGTTTCCTTCCTGTTCTGTCCTCAGTCTCAGGGATGCAGAACGTTCCGAGCTCCAAGATTGGCCGTTTCTAGTCATATGAGCTGAGGAGGCGTGGCCAAAGGAGCACAGAAATGTACATGTGTTAACACAGCAGCCGTGGGGCTTTTACACTGGTGTGGTGTGCCATCTTATACAGGCTTCTGGTACTGTGATTTACTCTTCAAAGAAAGGGAAGCAGTCACACCAATTCATGAAGTGAAAACTATTTTTGAGTCAGAACCCAGCCTATGGTGATCTGTGGTGACATACAGTGCCTTGAAAAAGTATTTGCTCCCTTAAAGATTTCCTCTATTTAGGCATATTTGTCAATTAAATTTGGTTAATTGGTTAATTGACTAAGGGCGTAAATACTTTATCACATGGGTGATAAGGGTGTTTGATAACTTTTTTCATTAAATAATGAAATAATCATAAATAATAATAATTTAGAAAATGTGTGTCGTGTTTACTCGGGTACCCTTTGTCTAATATCACACTTTGTCTAAAGCTCTGAAACCATTCAGTGTGACAAAGGAGCAATAATACTTTTTAACGGCACTGTATGGACAACCAAAAGGTCAGCAGTGTTTATGTGTCAGCTACCTGCAACACCTTCACTGCGCAAAGCACACGTTTGCTCTGGCATTTCAGATGTGGGGCAACGCTAGTGTTTAATCCACAGCATGGAGCTGTGAATGTGGTGAAACGCTAATGCATTGTCTCCACAGAATGAGGTCCACACACAGCCCTCACTCCTGGCATTTAACAGTTCTCTTTGGGCAATGCCATTACCCCCAATGAATAAGAGATGCAGAATGTAACTCACCTCGTTAACATTTTTACACTCCGCTGAGGAAAATCACCCTGCGCTCATTCTTAGCTGTGAATGGCTGTTTTGCACAGGAAGTTTCCCGTAAATACCTCAGTGTTTAAATGTGAGCCCCACCACCACCGCCACAAAGCAGCTTACATTGACTAAATACAGCAAATACATATGTAACATGGTACACAGGGGTCACTCACACTCACACCCTCACACACACAGGCAAACAGTACTGAGAATCACACGGGCAGCATTTACCAATAGCATCAGGGGATCACAACAGAACAGCAGGTTGAGCCATTTTGCATGGGAAGCCTTGACCTGTCAAACGGACCTCAAGCAAAAAGCATTCCTGACAGTGTGTGCAAAATTAAAATGCTCCCAACTGCAGCTGATGGATATTAGAGCTGTTCTGTTCTTTCCCAACTCCCAGTCCAGCTTACTCCTGTTAATGAAGCGCACTAATGCGCTGCCATCCTGCAGAGGACATTCAGCCGTGGCACACTCCTGTGGAAACCCAGGGGACCCAGAGAATTTCTCAGGGCACGCAGAGGGTTTTGTGGCAGTTTCTGATGATCTGCACTTAACGCGGACTGGCTGACATAATGTTCTCTGTGAAAGGGGCCAGCCACCCAGATCATTTGCACCAGTGAATCTGCAGTTCATCCGCACTTATTCCCCTAATAACTAGCATTGTTGCTTCAGTCAAACTAGACCGGCATCCTGGGTACTGTAAGGGCTAATTGTATTCTAAGCTAGGGGCTGTTACATTCTACTGTAGGGGCCTGCTGCATTCTACTGTAGGGGCCTGCTGAATTCTACAGTAGAGACATGCCACATTCTACTAACGGACAAAGCTGATGATGCATTAAACAACCCTGCCCAGTGGAGAATTACAGGGAGAGTGTACTGAAGCGCGGCACTGCAAACAGAGTGTAAATTCCTGTCTGCGAGCTCCTGGCTTCTGACACAAAGGGCTTGGGCCCCATTCCAGCGACTGTCATACAAACTAATCACATTCTAGTCAACACAAAACACTGTCGGATAGGCAGGTTCACTCTGACAAAGACTTTAAAGAGGACACAGCTATGGTGGCTCAAAAATCATCAGCCGGAACGCTCAAGAATATGCACAAGTCTGGTGTACAGTAACACAAAAAGAAATGTACCTGTGCACACATCAGACCTATATAATGCCAGAGAGTGTTTCCTGAACACTATAGCTCAGCACAAGATATGGGTTATATCAGTGGGCCTTTGTGGCGGCTGGAGCCGGGTCTGACGTCACTGGGAAAACGTCCTTTCCCAACGAAAGTCGTGATTGCACGGGAAAGGACCTTGGGAGGCTTTCTGTCCGATCCCCTGCACTCCAGCACAAGGTACCGCAACACTGAGCAGAGCAGGAATTATGCATTCTATAATTGAACACACACACACACTCAAAAGTGACAGACTAGCCTAGTTCTCCGACGCATTATCTGATTATCCATTTGGGATGGGTTTGTTTAAATAGCTTTTTCCTGTTGTAGGCTATAGTTGAATAGAACAGAGATCGTGCTTCTTCTTCATACGTGCGTGTGACCACTTTCACTAAACGCGGGGCAGGATTTAACCAATAACATGTTCCATCTGCAGAACACATGTTTTCCAGAACACCTGACACCAGAGAGACGGTCTAAGGCACGCGACGGGCGCTTAGTGCTTTGCGTGTCTCCTTTATTTTCATTAGACAAATTCCTCCTTACCTTTTCACTCTTATGATCTGGTCCCTCATGGGTTTGATGTCTTGGAAGCTCTGCTGGTTGACGAGGCTGTAGACCAATATAAACCCCTGGCCGTTCTTAATGTATAGGTCCCTCATTGAGGCGAACTGTTCGGTCCCGGCGGTGTCCAGGATCTCCAACACCGAGGGGGACGAATCCACCTCGATTTCCTTGCGGTAAAAATCCTCGATCGTAGGATCATACTTCTCTATAAAGGTTCCCGTCACAAACTGCACTGTTAGGGCGGACTTTCCGACCCCACCACTGCCCAGGACCACAACTTTATACTCACGCATTGCACCCCTACGATGATTCCGTGAACGAAAAGCAAAAATTCTAATGCTCTATTGTCGACATTGAAATTTAAACAAAATAGCCCCCTGATTACCAATTCCAGTTAATCGTTGCGTTTCATTTCCCCGGGCAGGCGGAAAAAAGAGGTAAAATTGCTTGCTACCTCTGCTTAGCTATGTGAAATAAACAGCCAAAGCACAAAGAGTCTCAGTCGGAAAGTGGGCTTCATTGCAGAAATCTTCTCCGACAGACCCGACATTGATTAATATTTGGTTGCTAAAAGGCGCACGATTTGCAAATATATAGCCTATAAAAGGAAAACAAACAGCTTTGCAATTAATAACTTGTGCTTAATAATTTTCTAACATAACCATCGTAATGCATGGTTTAAAAAAACTTGCTGTGGCGAGGGCACTCCTAAGAAAAAAACCTGGATACACTGGACACTGAATTTTACCATTGGCTTTGGGCGTATTTTAGCAACGCATGCTAAACCAAACGCTAATAAAAGTTAGCTAATAATATAAGTTCCCAGTCCGTGTTTCTTTTCCATCCTCTTTCATCTCTCCGCGTCATTCTCACACCGATATACTACCGGCCGCCATACTCTCGGGTGGAGACCACCGCCGCGTAACCGATTTGGCTCATCCCGGCTTCCGTACCGAGGGGAAAGATGGGTCAGTTTAGCTTTGTGACAGACGTGCACACAGTCCAATAGCCGTCTCTATCCGCCATAAACTTCTCACACGGTGCCATGGCTCCCGCTCAACGACGCCCATTATGGGCTGGATTTCCGCTGGTACGATTTGACTTATGAAGTTCTGACATCGTCGGAAACCACAACCAATCGCGACCGCAGTTCAAGGATGTGTATCAGAGGTGGGGGAAAATGCGCCGGATGCTGTTGCTATGGTAACAGAAACAGCTGTGTTGCCACTGTACCTTAAATATAAGAGCTACAAGGTCGGTTTGTGTTCACAAGTGAGTGCCGAGGGTCGGTATAACTGAAACCGCAGTCCCAGTATAGCTAGCCTAATTGTGCTGGTTTGCTTATAAATAGCCTATAAATTAGGATCGGCTATAAATTGATGCAGTAGGCTACATCTGTGCTGAACTAGCTTAGCAACATAACGCCATATCAAGGGCCGACTCACATAGGCCATTGGAATGACGGCTTAACTAAATTTGTATTTCATACTCACTTAGAGGAATTTAGATACAATAAAAGTGGTCTATAAATAAATACACTAACACCCGATGAACGCACCGCCCGCAGACGTTCGCTGTTAACTGTGGTGTATTCAGTTGTTCCATTCAGTCCGCCGCCGTCACATTTTTGCCTAAAAAAGATGGACGAATAAAGGGAGTTGACTGTTACCATTTCCTGGCTAACGCAGACTATTTGTGATCATTTGCGAGCGAGGGGGAAAAATAGCAGCGTTCGCCTTGCTAGTTCTAGATTTAGTTTTCATGCGTGCTAATAGCTATTTGGAACTGTGGGTTGTGTGGATTGTAGGCTACAATTCTGATTTACTCTACACTACCTTGGGGCTGTTCACATATTCAGTGTAAAAAAATTTGGGTTGACTACCTACAAAAAAAATTGACTTTCAGAGACTCCCGAAGGGCACCTTTGACAAATTTCAACAGAAAATAAAGTTTGTTGTGTATCCCCAAATAAGGGAAAACTTGTCAGTGACGCCAATACAACTTCATCACTCACTAGGCTATTTAGCTGTTTTGTTTCTAGTAGTTTCTTATTCTGAAGCCTGCGTCTGTTATATATTTGTTACATCTCTCGATATAACCTTTACCTCCTACAACGCAACTCACACCGATCAAAGTGTAGCCAGGGTCTATACTTGGTACAATATAGCCTAACTAGACCCTGGCTACATTTTGATCGGTGTAATGAGTTGCGTTGTAGGAGGTAAAGGTTATATCGAGAGACCCGGTGTTATGTTGATTTGTCCTACCTTGTCGAAATGTCCTACCGGTAGCGCAAATTTATAGTCATAGCCTATCGATCGATCTTGCTACCCTATTGGAAAATACTACCGCAAGTATACTGTGCTACTGTAGTAGGCAAAAATTCCGCAGGTCTTCGTACCTTATCAGAAAATCTTCTAAGCCAGTTATATCATTATTTTCATTAATTCATCCAACAACAATGTCAAAAACATTGTGGCCTGTGTTTCCCAGAGACATGGTAGCCAAAGATTGGCTATTCTTTTCCTCTAATCGCAAATTGATCGCAAGGCAGTAACAATACTACCAACATAAAACTACCATAGATATTTTATACAAATATTATTACTAGTGACACATTGCCCCAAACACAATAGGCAGTATATTTGATGACCTAATTTGCCGTATCAGAAAATCCTACTTTTGGCGTTTTATCAATTCAAACAAATTTAATCCACAAAGTACTTAAACGTGCCCAAAACAGCTACTACTACTACTGCTTGGAACAGGTCATACACGAATTCAAGACATGCAGCCTGACATGGCTTGTACAGAATATCCCGTAGGTATGATGTAGTATGTTATACGCCATAAACACTTCTGCGCGCTATGGTAGAACAGACACAGGTGTATCTCAGCACTAACGTTAGGGTACTTATTTGCGGCATGGCAGTACAGGCACACTGTACAGTATACCTGATAAAGTGGCCAATTAGTGTATGCACATCGGCAATTAAATATGCCTTTAAGTGCGAGCTTGAACTCGGTGTGTTTACTGACTGCAATCAACGTTTGGCGATTTGGATAGCAAAATCAAAGAGCTGAAAACGATAAGTTGGTTTCCTATAATACGATTTAAGAAAGTTTGAAATAACATGACAACTAGAATATAAGTTTGAGAAAAACTACACTAATGATGAAAAACATGCAATAAAACCTTAACTCTAAAACCAAGGGAAAGTAATTATGTTTATGGACGTTCGCTAAACACGAAAAAATTACGTCATTGTGATGTGCACGTGCGTAATAACTTAAGACAACTCGATAAGTAGGATGAAATGCCATAACGCCTGCTCTCGGCATGTTCCTGTCCTGCAAGGCTTTGAAAGAACAGAGAGACCCCATCTCCTGTCGTCCCCCCTTCATCCACACACAGAACAAACCCTGTGCTGCTGTTGCAAGCTGGCTGCAGACATCCCAACGACCAAAAGAGGCGCTGCCGTGCAAAAAAAGTTAGTGGATCCCTCCTGCCCCTGACGACACTACCAAGTGTGCACCACACCCCAGGACTGCAACAGTTGGTACTAGCAAAGCCAGGCTTCAGTTCCCGAATGTGGGATACAAAACCGGTCTGGGAACAAGTTGCTTCAGTTAAATACACCACCTGTGAACTGGTTGTTGGGAATGAGGCAGGTTTGAGACAGTGAGAAGAACCAGAGACAGAAAGGTTATGGAAAAACAGTCCTCAACCCAAACCCCAGCTTGAAACGAGTAGGTTTGAAACTCCACTGGTCAGTTAGGTTCACAAAAATAATGATGTCGCAGTCCCTCTGTTTATTATCATTTTATTTGTTTTGTCTCAATAGGTTTTACACCATTTTTCAGGAACCAAAACAACTGACTACAGAACGTAAGATAGCACATTATATATGCACAAATAAAACATTTTAAATGGATACATAAAAACTAATAAAAATCCAACAAGGGCTTCTTTCTTCTTTTTATGATCCCCAATGTAGATGGACTACCGCAACAGAGATGGATTCAGGTGGTACACCAGCAGCAGTTACAGTATGCACGGGGCTGTTCGGTGTGGTGCACACAGACCACAGCCTACCCATCATGCACTGCACTACTTGCCATATTGGCCTCGCAATGAAAACGGCAGTAGTGACAAACTTGGCAAATAAAGAAAGAAAAGGAGATGGAAACATTATTTCAGCAGACCAACTGCAACCGGCCGTATTTAAAAGAGCCCAGAAATCACACAACCTGGAAAACAACGCACACTAAAAGGTAAGGCAAAGTTTCCTATAACCCTGGTCTGCTTAGAAAGAGAGGATTCACCCCCTTTACCATCAAATCAGATGCACAACACGCATCAGGCAATTGGCAACACATTCGGACTGTAGATTCATTCGATTTAAAACAAGGACAAACCAAAAACCTGTGTACTAAAAACTGCAGCTGAGGATAAAATGAATTTTGTTTTCTGTGTTACTGTGTCTCTTTGCTCATTTGCACTAGACACATTGGATACATATTGCAGAACTTTTTTGAAATGTGCACCCAGTTTGCTGTGAAAACTTCTTGTGCAAGATGTCCACTCCAATGAACATAAATTCTCCAACAGGCTCAGTTCAGTGAGCAACGAGTCTGAACGCTGATGTCAACTTTGCCTAACCCTAACACAATACACATTTCTTAGAAATAAAAGAATTATACACTTGTGGAAACAAAGTGCAATCCTAAACTCTGCTACTCACCCATCACACGCTACTTTCAGAACTTCCAGAAGTTTCCACTGGTCTAGATGAAACCCAAAGCTCCTTTTGTCAGTTCACTTTGCTGAAAGAGCTCACGTCTGTACTGAAGGGCTCTGTTCTTGCTGGAACAATTTTCTTAACTTTGTATTTTCATACTAAAACAATAGGTAGCTCCTCCCTATGATTTCTTCAACACAGGTGTACACTGATACAAAGATGCTTAAATGCTGCAGACATATTAACTATATATTTTGACATAAAATAGGAAATGTTCCAATATCTGTTTTACAATCTAGAGTGATACAGTATTCTAGAAAAAGAAAAAAAAAATCAACTTAACAATTAACATCATTTACAAAAATACATAACTTTAGTCATTGCAACTTTAGGTTGCCACAGCAACAACTTATTATTGTTATGAAACATTACCATACTACAGAGAAAAGTAAATGTCTTTTTTTTTTGGTAAAATGTTACCTATACAATAAACCTTTTTAATAATATAAGCAATTCTAAAGACTTGCTCATACTGCAATGCCTTCTCCTGTGTCGATGACAACACAGTTGACAAAGAGATCTGGGAGCTTGCCATTGGTGGAACAGTTCCCAGTTTGCCGCCCCCTTGCCACCCCTAGGTTCTCATTGGCCGACCTGCCATGTCTGGCCTTTTGATGAACCTCCATCAGGTCAAAGCAAAGCTTAATAAATTACATTCATTTGAAAATACAATAGGTTACAACATTGTTCTATTACTAATATTTAAACAAAAAAAGTTAAATCATGACAATAAAATATATTCAATCACCTTGCAAATCAAAAATTACATTAAAACTATAACTTCTGTGTAAAAAAAGAAAAGAAAATAGTAAGAACAGTGCTTTATTCATGCTGAACAAAGGAAGTGTCACTGTGGATTGTCAGTATTAATCAAGCACCATGAAAATACATCATGATTCTGATTAAGTTTTCAACGCATACACACACGTACAAAAAACCAGGAAGGGAAAATGAAAGCAGTAAGTAATGATTAGTCTCAAACACCACTGAACGCAATTCCAAATGAAAACAAACTTTCAAATATTTTACAAAACAAGTAATGTTATGGTGAATTAGTTACACACATGTGAGTACGTGTAAGAGCACATCACTCCCAATGACAGAAGTCTGACTGGCTACAGCGGTGCTCAGCTGAAACATCTTAATGGCCATCTTAGAAAAACAACTTGAGACTCCTTTCAAACACAATGCACGACACTAAATTCAAATATTAAGATGAGAGGAAAATGCACAACGAACATGTCACATTCCCCCCCAAGTTCTCACTCAGTATCACCTACTTTCCAATGTAAACTATATCCAAACTTAACTGTTTAAAAAGACTGCTGAAATTTATGGAACATTCTGACCGAGCTGTCTTGATTCGTTTTAATATGGAAAGTTGGGAGTAGTGCTGTTTTGTTGGCGCTCTATAATCCACAGGTCCGGCATTAAGTGCATCGCAGCACTGTGAAAGTTTACCTTTCCAGCTGAGTGGACACTTTTCCCCTCTCCCTTTAAGTTTAGCTGAAAGCGGAGGTGGTGGGAGACTTGTTTAAAACTTTTATATCTCTTCAGTTGCCTACTCAAGCCGCTTGTGAAAAAGTGTATTTTCAGGCACTTCTACAGTTTCTCAAATAAAGACAGACAGGATTACGGAGGAGGGGGAGCAGCAGTTGCCGTGAGTCGGTCCCGTTTGACGAGAATCGTCTAATGCACTTTTAACGAGGCTGGACTCTTCTCCCTCCCCATCACACACCCCAGAGAGCTACACCATGAATACGACCCACCCCCCCTTTGCACTGGTCCGTCGGTATCCCAGCATGCCTTTCACCAGTGTTTCCTGTCCCGTCTGCCTGCAGACATGGGACCCGACCGGTGAGGCTGGCTGTCTCTTTCCTGCGCATCAGCTCTGCTAAACCCTTGGCACGGCTCTGAAGGAACCAGGGCGCCCCCTGATGGCCAGCACTGGGAGAGGCCCACCCCAGCGCCTGTGTAACAGCCTCTCCGCTCCAGAGGATGTCTCCTACTGTGGCACAGCTTATGAAACATACCATTATATGTGCAAACCCTCATTTCAAACCCCTTTGGCCATTTTAAAAGGTTTCCTCTATTGTAATTGTCTTATTTGGCAGACAGATGACAAGCAGAGTGGATGTGCGCATGAGACGGCCCGCCCACTGAGTCGGGTCGTACCATCTTTAGGGGGGTACGGGTGAAACCATACTATAGCCAACACACCCACCACATCCCAGCGTTATCGGTTATGACATTCATGTATGTATATAATATTTATATATATATATATATATATATATATATATATATATATATATATATATATATATATATATATATATTTATTTTTGTCCTAAGAAATAAAAATCAAGCAATTTGGCCTGATTCACAATCCAAGTGCTGTGAAAACTTCTCATTGACCCCCCTCTTAAAACTAAAAACTTAAATCAAGCGCTTAACACCAAGCACCATCATTATCATCATTTCTCTTTTCCTGACAGTGCAAATGAGGTTTTTCCCCCCA
This sequence comes from Anguilla anguilla, assembly GCF_013347855.1. Taxonomy (NCBI): domain Eukaryota; kingdom Metazoa; phylum Chordata; class Actinopteri; order Anguilliformes; family Anguillidae; genus Anguilla; species Anguilla anguilla. Next base: position 17,547,005 of record NC_049215.1, read on the forward strand.
TACGGTGAGCTTTGTGCAGAGTCTTAAAACAGGAAACACAGAATGAGAATAACCCACGCTAAGAGAACATCGGTAAACAATCATAAAAAAATGACATCTCCACCTTCACCTATAGAGTGTACGTATCTACTTGCTTGTTTTGATAGTGTTAAATTACATGTCAGTATTTTCCTAGCAATACATGTACAGATTTTGTATATATTACACCAGCACTCAGTGTTATAGTTAATGAGTCATCCTCAGGTGATAAACTATTAGCATGCAGGTTGTTGTAGCTCTAGGGAAGGGGACAGGTAGTATTTACAGAAGGGCCGTTTCGGGTTCCGTAGTGCAGCATCTTGACACGCGCTGTTGGTCCCTGTGCTGTTGGTTACTTTAGGATGATCTGTGTCAGGAAGCAGACACCGGGAGAGACCAGTTAGTTGGCATCGCAATTCTGACATCGCACACCGAATCTAAGGTGGCCCCGGAAGCTAACGCTTACCAACCGTCAGCGATGTGATGCAGAAACCCAGGGGTTGCCATGAGCAACTCCGCCCACATCTTTATCATCATTACCTTGTGTGTATGGGGTACAGTCTGTGTCCAAAAAGTGTAACTTTTTGGCAGAAAACTCAACAAAAACCTGTACTTGAAAAAATCAAGATAAATGGAAAACCAGGAAAAAAATAATTGCTTAGGAGGGGGTGGTTTGAAAGGGAAGAATGAAATCGCTTATTTTGCTCTGTCGGTGTTTGCCCCATCCTTTTGCTAAAAGGAAGTGACAACACAGGAAATGAAATAAAGGCAGGGAGTAAAATGGCAGCATAATGCAAACTCAAGCAGCTCCAGGACTCCTTTCCTCAGGGAAGCAGGCTTCTGCGAGGCGTGTGTGCGCGTGTGTGTGTGCGTGCACGTGTGTGTGTGTGCATGCGTGCACGCATGTGTTCGTGTGTGCGTATGTATGTATGTGTGTGAGTGTGTGTGTGTGTGTGTGTATGTATGTATGTGTGTGTGTGCGCGCGTGCGTGTGTATGTGCGCGTGTGTGTGCGTGCGTGTGTGTGTGCACGTGTGCGCGCGTGTGTGTGCGTGCATGCATGTGTTTGTGTGTGTGTGTGTGTGCGTATGTATGTATGTGTGTGTGTGTGTGTGTGTGCGTATGTATGTATGTGTGTGTGTGTGTGTGTGCATATCTGTGTGTCCTCAGTCAGAGCTGCCTCAGGCTGAAAGGGGCATTGACACAGCAGAGCACAGATGTGCTCACATAGATAGAGGCAGAGCATTAGGCCATAAGCAGCCAGCAGAAACAGGAGAGCACAATGAGACACAGTACAGAGAGGGAAGCGCAACTCACACACACCTGTCTGCTCTCAGGTAACTCACGCCAGTAATCTGCTTCTACAGTAATATCTGCTGCTACAGTAATATCTGCTGCTACAGTAATCTGTTGCTACAGTAATCTGCTGCTACAGTAATCTGTTGCTACAGTAATATCTGCTGCTACAGTAATATACTGCTACAGTAATATCTGATGCTACAGTAATCTGTTGCTACAGTAATATACTGCTACAGTAATCTGTTGCTACAGTAATATATTGCTACAGTAATATCTGCTGCTACAGTAGTCTGTTGCTACAGTAATATACTGCTACAGTAATCTGTTGCTACACTAATCTACTGCTACAGTAATATCTGCTGCTACAGTAATCTGTTGCTACAGTAATATCAAAGGGTAAACAGGTGCAATTCCACTGCTTCCCAGTGGGGGAGCTCTAGAAACACATCCGACAGAGGTCTGCTCCCAAGGAACCAACCTCCCTCTTCTAGTTCAGAATGAACGTGCATAAAATGTAGCCTATACTTCTATTTACATAAAAATACATGAATGTTTCAAGTAGAGAGAGCCCTCTCATCTCCGTCCTTACAGAAGCGTAGTTTCAGTTCTCTGAATGACAGGACTTGTCCTTCAAAGTGAACCCTGAACACACAGTTCAAAGTCCTGGTCCATCTGTATGCAGCACGTGCACACCTCTTATAGACACACTACAGAGAGATAAGCAGGGCAAAATAAAGTGCTTTCATTTTTAAATGTCTTTCATTACCTACGGCTTTACAGTATACTCTACTCAAACCAGAGGACAATTACTGCTGTATTTATTATCGATATAGTGTCATAATTATAATCAGGGTACGTATGTTATTTCCTTAAAAAGGTCTTTTCTGATAACCTGTCCACATCCTGCAGGTGTTAGGGTTGCCAGGGACGACCCCCCATAAAATCCCCCATGTTGCATCCCTTCGATGCCAACAGTGGGAAACAGCCTTCATGCTCCCAACATCTGTTTTCCCACTCCTTCTGATTCCTGCAGGCCCAGAATTCCTCCTCATCGTGAGGGACTCTTGGGAATCTGGCCGTGCTTCCGCAGAATTCCACAGGAGCGGTGCATCATGTTCCAAAAAGAAACGCGCGTCACGACGTTGATGTAACGAGGCCACACAACCCAGGGGATAAAGCCCATCGCTCAGAGGGATACGCTGAAACAGTGCCGCGTGCTAACCCAATTTACCGCCACTCCTACACACACCCACGAAAACTCCCAACCAGTATCTGTGACCACAGCCTGACTGGAGTAATATCACACACCCCCTCACAGGCTCTAACCAGGGCAATATCATACACCCCCTCACAGGCTCTAACCAGGGCAATATCATACACCCCCCCACATGCTCTAACCAGGGCAATATCATACACCCCCTCACAGGCTCTAACCAGGGCAATATCATACACCCCCTCACAGGCTCTAACCAGGGCAATATCATACACCCCCTCACAGGCTCTAACCAGGGCAATATCATACACCCCCCCACATGCTCTAACCAGGGCAATATCATACACCCCCTCACAGGCTAACAAGGGCAATATCATACACCCCTTCACAGGCTAACAAGAGCAATATCATACACCCCCTCACAGGCTCTAACGAGGGCAATATCATACACCCCCTCACAGGCTCTAACCAGGGCAATATCATACACCCCCTCACAGGCTCTAACCAGGGCAATATCATACACCCCCTCACAGGCTCTAACCAGGGCAATATCATACACCCCCTCACAGGCTCTAACCAGGGCAATATCATACACCCCCTCACAGGCTCTAACCAGGGCAATATCATACACCCCCTCACAGGCTCTAACCAGGGCAATATCATACACCCCTCACAGGCTAACAAGGGCAATATCACATACCCCCTCACAGGCTCTAACCAATTGAATGGCACAGAATATAAAAATTAAAATTAAGCTTGAATTGGAGGACAGAGACACAGATAGATGAGTACATAACCAAGAGGGCAATCTAGAGAGAAGGAAAGAGATGAAATGTTAGCCCTGATTAACTGTTAAAGAGGACTCTGTGATCCCTATGGTAATGCAGTGACCACATGGGCTTGATATGGGTGCGGCGCTTTAGTGGCCGTCCCAGGATCGTCGCCTCCCCAGCCGCCACGCCCTGCCGCCTCATTACTGCGCGCGCCGCAACGTTACCGGAACCTTCCAGGCAGACGCAATTAGCAGGAAGCTAACAAGCTATTAGCGGCATAGATAAAAGATTCGACTCCACATCCAACAAAAAAACTATGTTCAAGGCTGCGATTGATTCCAATACGAAGTTCCATTGGTTTGGCAACAGATGGCGTGCGCTCGTTTGTACAGAGGAAATGATCCTCAGCATGTGTGCACGGGTGTAAATAGCAATGCAATGCTACAGAGCCTGCTTAGACATTATGACTCAACGCCGAAGCTCAAGCGGACTCCCTGCTCAGACGCTAGTAAAACACACGGGGAGCCTTACAAAGCGCTCCACAGCGCCCCCCAGTGGCTCATTGAGGAAAGGCACTCGTGACAGACACAGTGTGAAACCCTGCGTCTCTGTGTGATGCTATAATTAAGCAGCACCCTGCAGGGCTGTCAGCACTATAATCTGAGCCACTACACTGTTTTCTCAAGTGATTGTACGCTGCACAGCTTTAAAAAGACAGATCAGAGCCCAGCTGAGGTTAGTAACTGCACTATTCATTTGCAGCTCGTGGCAGCGATGCACAGCCATTCTGTCACCCTGGGCACGTGCAGGGCGTCACATGACCTGCCCCCCCCCACCCACCCCCCACCCATGTGTGCTGATGTAGCAAGGATAAGGGTAAGGACAGATCTGATTTGGGAACAGGAAGCTGGGCGGCCATTTTGAGCTCTTTTCCAGCAGAGGGTCTTTCCCGTCTCTCCCAGCACACAGAGATGAGCTCACATCGTTTGCACGGACAGCGAGAGAAAGCCTCCCCCCTGCAGCAGGAAGGGAGCCTGAGAAAGCTGCTGCTTTAGCTTCTTTACAAAAACTACACAGACAGGGACAGGGACAGGGACACTTGACATTAAAATGAAAGTAAAAAAATTAAAAAAAGACTACACAAACATGCAAACAAATAAGGAAATAATGCAACACAACACAACTACTATTCTGCAAATGTCAGAGCTCTAAATAAGATTTTTATTCATTTCATTTTCTTTTTTAAATGACCTATACGTGGGCATGACTCAGCATAGGTCCACCACTACAATATGCATAACACCATTTCTTCTCAGATAATAATGTTTTAATAGCACCGGAAATAATATAATTTTGATACAATGAAATAAACATAATGAAAATTGGTAATTTTTTTTTGCTGGCTAAGTGCTTATTTAGAGCTCAGGGATTCATGAGAGACAGCTTTAAAAGGAGCAAACCTGATTGGCTGGTGCTGTTGCTGCGTAGGGGACACTTGTGGCAGGAGTTGTAGCTGCAGAGACAGTAGCAGGCGTAGCACTGTACATCATGGGGACTTTATCGGGAAGGGAAACCATGGAAGCAATGAGCAGGTGGGTGGAGCATTATGGTAACCATGGTGATAGGGTTGTTGTTTTTGTTTTTTTTGCGCCATGGTGAAGTATTATAGAGAGCGGGGGCAGGCCATCGTTAGGTTGTACCAGCAGATGGCATGCAACCACAATGCAAAGCGAGGAAGCCAGGGAGAAAGAAAAAAAAAACAAAACAAAAAAAAAGAGGAAGAAAGCCGATTACAATCACAGTCGAGGAAATTTTTGCTGCATAATCAGTGATTCCCAGAGAAGTCTGATATTTGGAACAAAAAAAATTATCCCTTTGAGTCAACTGGATAATAATAAGACAGGTTCGCAAATTCTATTTAAACCAGCAGTGTACAATTACTGCCTGTGTGTAATACACAAGATGTTCTGTCATTACAGATGTCATTACATTTACACACAAATGCATATATTCTATATACTTCATTTTGAAATAAACGCTTCCCTGGGAAACCCTGATGAAATTTCCTAATCCACAAAGCACAAAAAAGGCAGCTTACCCACTCTTAAACAACTCATCAGTATTATTACTATATCACCCTGCTGTCAAGAAACCTGTTTGCTACACCATACATCTGACTGAATGGAATTGTTGGGAGAGGTGGGGGTTGGGGTGGGGGCATTAAATAAAATGAAATAATAACCATAACAAAACTGTTAATACACAAGAAATACAAGGGTAATCACACACAATACTATACAGTTTTTCATAGAGCCATTAATAGAAAATAAATATAAATGAGGAGAACTCCTTGAGTTGAACCTGAGGATCATGAAAACTGCACGTGCTCTTGCAGGTGAGATACGGGTACAGGCAACGACACAGAGAAGCACAAGGACAGCCTGACCCTGTGAAGTCACCCGTAAGAGTTTGAGTCACAAGCCGCATTTCCACAGCCAGAAGAGTCAGGTCCAGCCCAAAGCTCAGACTAACACACTGCTGTTCAACTTGCTTCTCCACTGCTGGGCCTTGGAGGTGCCAACGCCCCTCTGAATCCCGCTTACGCGACACCCTCTCAGTGTTCAAGTCGAGCGTGATGACTGCGTACCGTGACCACGCCCCTTACCCCGCTGGCCCTGTGAGGACCAATAAGACTGATAGGGACAAAAAAAGAGGGCTTCAAGCACAGAGGAGACGGACAGAAGCCCCCGTCTGTTGGAAAGCAGGGAGCCCTGGCATTAGCGCCAGCTGTGGAAATGCGGCTAGCCCGTTAGCCCGTTAGCAGGCCGTACCGGGGAAGAAGGTTAACGGAGGAACCTACCAATGCTGGTAGCAGGAGTCATGCACAAGACCGAGCCTGTGAGCCATGCAGCGCAGAGTGAAGAGAGGTTAATACAGGGGGGGAGAGGGGGAGGGGAGAGGGAGAGAAAAACAGGTTAGCTGGAGATAGATTTCAGCATGCCCCACAGACACACCACCTAATCACCACCACTGGCCCTCCATTTGTAGTCTGTAGTCTTTACTGACAAAAAACGCTGTTTTTTTATTTAATTTTTTTATTGGTGGGGGTGGGGGGGTGGGTAG